>NC_083226.1:2934166-3305833 GCF_032191835.1 Heteronotia binoei
CCACATGTTTGACACCCCTGTCCTAGCCTTTCCCACACCCCTACCATTGTGCAGGAAACATCTATCCAAAGCCTGTGACTGTTTTTCACAATTGTGATTCTCCCTGGGTAAATGTGATGATATTCTGGATTAGGAGAAGCGGTTCCCTCTGGAACTGCACAGGCAAGAACAAGCTCGAGAATCCAGAAGGAGAAGGGGCTTTTTTTTCTCTGTCCCCAGTGGCTCCGCTGCTTTAAAATAGAAAATGAAGGTTTTAAAGGATTCCCTGCAGAGCCATTTTCTGTCTTCTCTCTCCCCGCAACTGCCTGCCCATGCAGTAAGAGTGAAAGAACAGCAGCAAATGCCCAGATGAGGCAGAAGCTCCTTTGCCTCTCTCATCCCCTCCTCAGGTGAGGGAGGTTGAAATGGTGGATCTAGGCAGGGCCTAGAATCCGGGTTGTGGGGAGCCCTGGGCTCAGGGCCCCCTCTGTCCACTTCTTGACCCCTCTTCTTGCCTGCCCACCCCCGTTCCCTCCCACCACCTGGACATCCTTTCTGTGCCCACTCGCAAGCTCTCCCACAATTTGCAGTCCCAGCCGCCCACACTGCTGGCATGACCTTTCCCTGATGGTAGTGGGTGCAGCCAGGAGAGCCACTGTCATGGCACCACCTTCATGCCTCCAAGAGAGAAGGAAAATGTATTTGGAGAACTCTCTTTTTTCACCTTAAGAACATAAGGGAAGCCATGTTGGGTCAGGCCCAGGCCTCAGAATCAGAGGGAGCTCACAGGAGCACAGCTCCTGAACCTTTCTGAGAGTTAGGGATTGTAGAATCTTTCGGGCTCAAGTGCCGTGTTCTACTGGAGAAAGTTTTTCTTCCAGACGTTTCGTTCTCGGCTGCGGAGAACATCCTCAGTGGCGTTGCAGCCGGAGCAGGCGCTCAGACCTACAGTCAGATTCTACAATCCCTAATGATGTTACCAGCCGTGGAAACCTGAAATCTTTCTGAGAGTTCCACCTCCTCGTCCATTGAATAGTATGTGCAGCTGCATAACAATCCCTGGATGAGCTCCACCACCTATTTTTCTACAAAATGACCTCTGATCAGGCCAGTGGCCCCTCCAGTCCAACACTCTGTGTCACACAGCAGCCGAAAAAAACCCAGGTGCCATCAGGAGGTCCATTGGTGGGGCCAGGGCACTAGAAGCCCTCTCACTGTTGCCCCTCCCAAGCACTAAAAATTCAGAGCATCCCTGCCCCAGACAGAGAGTTCCAGAAATACCCTGTGGCTAATAGCCACTGATGGACCTCTGCTCCAGATGTTTATCCAACCCCCTCTTGAAGCTGGCTATGCTTGTAGCCACCACCACCTCCTGTGGCAGTGAATTCCACATGTTAAATCACCCTTTGGGTGAAAAAGTACTTCCTTTTTATCTGTTCTAACCTGACTGCTCAGCAATTTCATTGAGTGCCCACAAGTTCTCGTATTGTGAGAAAGGGAGAAAAGGACTTCTTTCTCTACCTTCTTTATTAGTGTCTTCAGTTATTAACATAAAAATAAGCTGATTCAGAAAAAGCTTGACCGTTTGCATCCTCTAACAGCTTTTAGCGATATTGTCTCATAGAACTTTCACATATACTAGATGATGGTGATAACCTAGATACTGTACCCGAAGTTTACTTGATGGTCTTCACCTATAGCATCTGGACAGGTTAATTTTGTCTTAGCCCCTGGTTCTTTGCAAGTTTGCTGCCTGCAGCTTAAAAAGGGCCATTGCAGGAAGAGGGGTGATGGATTTGCAAATATGCCTTGCAGTTTCTGGCCTGGATCAAAATTTATAAGCTGGCAAAGATGCATGGGACATTTCTTTCTGATTATTTGCGGGGTTGTTTATTTCCTTGCCTTGAGGGTTTTTCTCCTAATACTGAATGTGTTTAAATTGCAGATTTGTACTGATTAGAAGGGAGAAGCTGATTTCAAGTCATATGGAGAGACTGAAAACCAACCCCCGCATCAATGAAGTAGATCCAGAAAGCTTGAGGTGGACTCCCATCTTAGTCCCTAATATAGCCGTTTCTGAGGAAGAGAGAGAAGCCGAAAAAGAGGTAATAGCAGGTGATAAAGCAAGGCTCCCTCTACAAGCTCAGAATCACTCTTTCTTCCGGGCATTGAAAATAAAGTCCTGGGCCAAGCCCTGTGGAGGTCTAGATTTCCAGAGATAAATTTCAGAGGAGTAGTCGGTTTAATCTGCTACAGCATAACTCAAAAGGAGGCTCTGGCTACCTTAGAGGCAAACAGATTTACTGTAGCATAAGCTTTATAGCTGAAGCCTGTTGCGTGAAGGGCAGTCCGCAGGTGTAGCTACAGTCATGTATATGGGAGGACTGTGAACTGGAGTCAAGGAGGTTCTGTTGGTGACTTTTCAAAGCAGAACTTAAAATACAAGATAAGCACAGTAACTGCTCACAGAAGCTTGTAACAAAGTTGTCTTCGCCTCAGTTAACACAGTTGAACTCTGATTGAGCAATTAGTTAACATTGCAGGGTATCTGTGGATTCTTTTTTGGTTTGTAAGGAAGAATTGCCATTAATATGCATTCTGTCATGAATTACAATCCATTGGACTTGAAAATGAAAGAAAACTATATCCCAGGAAATTAGGTTATTTACCGTGAACCTAAGTTGTCCTATCCAGGACTGTGAAAGAGTGTGTGTCAAAATTGGGCCTGGATTTGGGTGACCAAACACCTTTAACTAGCCATGCTGAAGCTTAACCCCAAGGCTTTATGCTAGTTGGAGGCCTGGAGAGAAGAGGGCAAGGTGACCCGGTGTGGATGCTGTGGGAGGGAAGGCCGGACAAGAAGGAGCAGAGCTTCATATCGAAGCAACTGGGAGAAATGTGGAGGGGCACACGTGCATCCTTCTCAAGAAGGAGGAGGAGAGAGGGGCCAGGGAAATAGCTGGCACAAAATACATCTATTTGTTGATAGATTCAAGTAGGTTGCCGTGTTGGTCTGAAACAACAGAGCAAAGTTTGAGTCCAGTGGCGCCTTCAAGAACAACAAAATTTAATTCTGGGTAGAAGCGGTCATGTTTATGCTTATGTAATACCCAGAATTAAACTTTGTAGTAGTCCACCTTTCTTACAGGCTGAAGGTCGATTGCAGAGGGCTAAGTCAAAACAGTCAATGTGGGACATCCAGTAAACAAAGAAACGGGGTTTGGATTGCAGAAATATGCAATGGCTTCAGAGGGTCCTGGAGCTACCCACTGTTCTGCCACCCTTTGGGATGGGGCTGCCAAAAGGCCCCGCAGGTAGCATCTGCTGCACATAACGCAGCATATTGTTGTGGCATTGAGTGTTGCAGGCTGGTCATTTTAAGCCAACTAATTGTGCATTTAACTAGTATAATTAATATGAAGAGGAACGTTAAATAGCATATGCCAGTGTTTCCCATTTGCAGGGTCATGACCAGGTACTGGGCCACACAAGCCTCAATGCTGGGTCACTAGGGGCAGCCCAACTGCCCCTGCCCCCCCCTCTATTTATTTTAGGCGCCAAAAAGCAGTGGCGCACTCCAGCCCTTCCTCCCCACACCGCCACCGCTGACTGTAGCACTCTCTGAGCATCCTCCAGGTGGAGAATGCTCAGGGAGCGCTACAGAGACTACGTGCTGGCCAGAAGCCCTCCCCCGTGTTCAGAAATATCAGAGAGGGTGGGAAAGCTCCTGGCCAGCACGCAGTCTCTGTATCGCTCCCTGAGCGTCGTCTTCCCGGAGGACGCTCAGGGTGTGATATTGAGACTGCGTGCCAGTCAGGCATGCTCCTCTGTCCCTCTCTGATGTTCAGACCACGGGGGGAAAACCTCTGCCCAGACCACAGGGAAGAAACTGGGCCACGGGGGGTGGGGGGGAGGGGGTTTGGGAAACCCTGGGATACGCTAGTGAGATTTGGTGGCTTCCCTCTTTTGAGTTCAGATGGTTTTCAGAATTGATTGAGAGTTCAAAATCTAGAGTGCATGTAGGGACTGGAAAGTTTGGAAGACACACTAGTCGTTTTGGGACTGGAAAGTTTGGAAGACGCACTAGTCGTTTTGGCTTTCTTCGCTTTCTGAACTGCTGCTGGCGTGAATTCAGCGCCCACCTCCAAGATTGTAGGTGTCAATTGATCCTTCGTGTCTGTGAGGCCGCTCAAAGTGATCCATGTCAGAGGGCATGTAATGTAGGGCAGGAGAACCAAAATCAATTTGCTGCATCATTAATAGTGTTAAATATCCCATGAAATGCAATCTTCTTTGGTTTGTTATCCTGATGCATAGAGAAGAGCCACTGAGATGGATCTGTTAGGGTGGCCTTCGATGCTAATCGGCCCTGACTTATTGTAGCTGTTTCTTTTTAGCCAAGCTTAAAGAACGGCTGACGAACCGTTATTTTAATCTCTTTGGCTCTCAGGCAGAGCGGCTGATGGAACAAGCGAGCTGCTGGGAGAAGGAAGAGCAAGAGGTGTTGTCCACGAGAGCAAACAGCAGGCCGTCACCCGCAAAAGTGCAGTCTAAGAACAAGTATTTGCGGCCTCCAGAGAATGTGACGGTCTTGGCAGAGCGAGGGCAGCCCACAGACCCACCAAAGGAGAGCAGCGAGGAAGAGGAGAAGGAAGATGACGAGGGCGAGGAGGAGGAAGAGGAGGAGGACGAGGAGAAGGATGGAGACGGGCATCATCCAGGCTCTCCTCCCCGACTGGCAAAACCCCAGTTGCTCACTGTAAAGAGAAAGGTCAGTGATGTCTTTAAAAACGTCTTCAGACTGGATTATCACCTGGCCTTGAATTCAGCAGGAGCTCACAGGAGCACAGCTCCTGAACCTTTCTGAGGGTTCCCCCTCCTCCTCCCCACCTCCCTACCTTGTCCACTGAATAGCTGGTGCAGCTGCATAACAATCCCTGAATTAGGAGAGCGGGCAGCCAGCCAGGGGCTTTGCCACACCCCCAGCAGCCCTCATTAACCCCTGGAGAAACCTGTACAACTCTTTCTCCACTTCTTACGTGATTTTGGGCAGTTTGCTGGCCTTTTGACTGGTGGGGGTGGGCGAGGAGAGCCCCAGGTGAGCAAGGCCTGCTTGGGCTGGCCAGATCTCTAGCCAGCCCAGGCAGGCCTTGCTCACCCAGGGCTCTCCTATCAAGCTGCTTTTGGCGGGGGGGGGGGGGGGCTGGCATATGCTAAAGAGTTATGCTAATGAGCTCCACCACTTATTTTTCTACAAAATAACCCCTGATTGTCACACAGTGACAGCATTTAGCCAGCCTGCAGAAGTGCTGTCAGAGGTGTGTGTTTGTTTGCTGAGCCTATAAATGTTTTCCTTTCTTTTATTTTAAATGCCTGCTGCTCTTCCCGTTGTTTCTAGAGGTTTCGTCTAAGAAGAGGAATTGTGTCAAAGCAGAGCCCTCTGCTGGTTGCAAGTGGTGTTAATTAAAATGCATTTGTCTTTCCAATATCGCTCTCGGTTAATTTATTTTTGCAGAAGCTCATCAGGCTCACTGTGTTGACCTGCAGCTTGGCAGAAGGCAGGAGAGCCATAGAGAGCCAGTTTGGTGTAGTGGTTAAGTGTGCAGACTCTTATCTGGGAGAACTGGGTTTGATTCCCCACTCCTCCACTTGCAGCTGCTGGCATGGCCTTGGGTCAGCCATAGCTCTCGCAGGAATTGTCCTTGAAAGGGCAGCTGCTGTGAGAGTCCTCTCAGCCCCACCCACCTCACAAGTACTTGAAGGGCTGTCCTATAGAGGATGGTGTGGAATTGTTTTCTGTGGCCCCAGAAGATAGGACCAGAACCAATGGGTTGAAATTAAATCAAAAGAGTTTCTGGCTCAACATTAGGAAGAACTTCCTGACCATTAGAGCGATTCCTCAGTGGAACAGGCTTCCTCTGGAGGTGGTGGGCTCTCCTTCCTTGGAGGTTTTTAAACAGAGGCTAGATGGCCATCTGACAGCAATGAAGATCCTGTGAATTTAGGGGGAGGGGTTTGTGAGTTTTCTGCATTGGGCAGGGGGTTGGACTAGATCAGGGGTGGCCAACGGTAGCTCTCCAGATGTTTTTTGCTTACAACTCCCATCAGCCCCAGCCATTAGCCATGCTGGCTGGGGCTGATGGGAATTGTAGGTAAAAAACATCTGGAGAGCTACTGTTGGCCACCCCTGGACTAGATGACCGGGGAGGTCCCTTCCAACTCTGTGATTCTAGCAGCTCAGTAATTAGAATGCATTGCAGTCGCCACTTCACTTTTGTTATGGAGGGTGGTAGGTCATTTGAGGTAGTAGATCCACTGTTGCAGCAGATCTAAGTGGCACACGAGCCAATTAGGCTTAAGGCCTGAGGCAAGGGAGGCAGAAGTTGTTTGATGTCGGCTGCCTCAACCAAAGGCCTGGTGGAAGAACTCCATTTTGCAGGCCCGGCAAAGTTGCAGCCAATCCCCCAGGGCCCCCTGATCTCAGTGTCCATTGACCTACACGCCCCCCCCCCCCCCCCCGAACACTCAAGTATCTGTCGGAGCATAACTTTAGTTAGTTTCTGGTGTTCGCAAAATGGAGCATCTCAGATATTTTATTCTAGAAACAAATAGGACATCACAGCAGTGATCCTGAAACACATTAAGGTTTATGCCTCAGTGTGGGGGGAAAGCAGGTTTATAAATATTTTAAACACTTTAAATAAATAATTCCTTGATCTGGTCTGAAAAGAGATTCTGGTTTGCCCGGATCCTGCCAAGTCTTTTGTTCAAAAAATTATACGACTGCCTCCATCTCTGGGGCATAAAGGAACAAAACGAGGGGATAAAAGTGAGCGTGTGGATCATTACATCCCAGGCAGTGTTCCCTCTAAGCTGAGTTAGTGTGAGCTAGCTCACAGTTTCAGCCTCCGGCTCAGGAGAAATGGCCCCAGAGCACACTAATTTATGCAGGAGCTTACAACTTTGATGCCAGGAGCTCACGAAGTAGAATTTTTGCTCACAAGACTTCAGCTTAGAGGTGTCAAGCGCCGATATTTCTCAATAAGCAGTCTTGTTTTAAATCACAGCTGTTTTATTGTTAGAAACTCAGAAGCTGTACCAAGAACACAAGCCTTGGAAGTAATGACGTTTACAGAGTTACACAGTTGCTATATAGGATATCTTCAAAAGTTACCATACAGATGTTGTAGGTCCCTCAGGGTGCTCAGTGCTTGGGTTTCCTGCAAAGGATCTTCATACTGCGTCAGTAGAGCTCGTAGGAACGCCGCTACTGTGTCTCCTGGTTTCATACAGGCTCACGTATAATCTCTTGGCAACTCCCTTCAGTTTCGAGCCTAAGTAATCCACTCTGCTAAATTCATTGGGGAAGGTCTGCCCCCAGTAGAACATAAAGCTATTGGCTTGTATTGAAAAGTACTCCACCTCTTCGGGGTCTCCGTCGAAGGTGGCATCCAGTTCGCGACCTCGCCCATAATCTCTCGGCAGTGGCTGAGGTTGCTGAGGCAGCTGTGGTGGTGGTAGGGGGTGTTGCCCCCCCTCTCTGTGCCGGCGGCTGCAATGCTCAGTCTAGTTGCTTCCTCACCTCTTGGACCAGGAATGCATTGTTGACTCGCATTTCTTCTCTTAAACCTCTGGCCATCTCTGCCATTTCTAACCTCATCATTTGGAGGAAGTCCCGTGGGTCGGGGTTTTGTTCTTCCTCTTCCTCCTCATCTGGGATTGGATCGGGACATCGCTCTTCCCGACGCTCTGCACCGCTCGCCTCCAAGGTGCCGTGGTCAGTGTCGTCTCCCATCCGTGGGGGAGGGGGGTAGAGCCAGGATGACCTCTCGACGAGCGGGTGCTTCGTCCATTAGGCTGGTGGACCTTCTGGGGCCCCCATCCATTGGGGTTATAAACAGTCGCTGTATGTGCAGCGGAGACCCTCGCCCTACCGGCCTCCTGGCGTCGAGTACGTGCCACGGAGGTTGTCTTGAAGTGATGTCAGGTCCTTGATCTTCACCAATTGGTCGTTCTGGGTTTTCAGGGGCTTCTCCATTATCTGGAGCTCTCTCCGCCATTGGGGTAGAAAATTTCCAATTCGGTTATGTCCCCAAGTGAGATTACTTCCAAAATGTCAAGCGCCGATATTTCTCAATAAGCAGTCGTGTTTTAAATTACAGCTGCTTTATTGTTGGAAACTCAGTGTCAAGTCTGCAGATTCAATGATGAGTCGATGTAGATACAAAGAAACTATTTTATTGATACTGATACTTGCGGCCTAAGCCAAGGCTTGAAAAGACTAAATTACATACAGTAGATACATGGCATATAAGGGATACTTCAAAAGGATTCCTACTAGAGGGGGAACTGCATAGGGAACATTCACACATAGATGTTACAAATACATTCTCATGTTGATTAGAGGCCAAGTGGCCTTGATGTTTCTAGGCTCCTTCCTCTCCCCCTGAGCCTGGGCTAAGAAGGCACAGATAAGACTTTTCACACATTTCCATTTCAAAGCAGGAATACTCTTTACTGGAAGGGAGGGGGGATAGGAGAGGGTTTGCTAGCAGCATTTGGTTACATTATGGTTTTACCCAGCATGCTCCTTTGTTGAGCCAGAGTTATAGACAGACTTGACACGCAGAAGTTGTACCAAGGACACAAGCCTTGGGAGTAATGATGTATACACAGTTATACAGTTGCTATATAGGATATCTTCAAAGGTTACCATACAGATGCATACTTGAGTCACGGGTTCAAAGGTTACTAAACACTATCTCTTTTATTGCTAAGGAATTTAGACTATTAAAAAACATCTCCCATTCTCACACTTCTCTAGCAGAAGATAAGAGTTGTCTGTGTGAACCTGTGGGAGAGGCAACTTGAAAGTACTACCAGCCAGGCTGTAGCATAAACATCCTTGGGCCAGATGGATTTATTACTTGCCCCATAGCTGTAAATAAGGGGGGGAGCAGTAGAGAGCTGGTGACCTGCTCTTTGTCTAAGAAACAGAAATAAGCACGCTTGACAAGAGGGAGTATTGCTTGTGACCAGTGTTCCCTCTAAACTGAGTTATTGTGAGCTAGCCCACAGATTTTTAGCCTCCAGCTCGCACATTTTTGTCTTAGCTCAGGAAGGATGACTCCAAAGCACAATAATTTAAATAATTTAAAGTAGCTCACAACTCTAATGCCTGTAGCTCACAAAGTAGAATTGTTGCTAACAAAACTCTGCAGCTTAGCGGGAATATTGATCCCCGGTTTAATTTTTTAAAAAAACTACCCCCTACCATGGAGGGGGAACCTCTTCCACACCCTCCCTTCCTGAAGTACCTGGAATCTGCCGACAGGGGGAAAGAGAAGACTCCAAAGTCACAGACCAGCTATGGGATGGGGAGTGGAAGAGGCCTGAGCAATGGGCATCCCGTCCCCAATTCAAATTGAACAGACCGTGTCGATGGGTGTCTGTTTGGCCAGAACCACACTGGCAGGCTTGCTCAGAACACAGCGTCTTGTTTAAACATCCCAATAGCTCCTCCCGACAGAACGGCATTCAGTCCAGCCAGCATAAATAGTCGCCTGTAGGATGGACTGTCAGGGAGTCAAAATAAGCTGGGAGAGATGGTGGCAACGTTAGGCCTAAAATATAAAGGTGGGCACACACTGCGCGTTCTGATCATGGTCCTTCCAGGATCCAGGTTTCCCAGACGTCTTAAGATTGAAGAGAGAGCCGCTGAAGGCCCTTGCTCTTTCCTGAAGGGGAAATTCCTAGAGCAGGGGTGTCGAACTCAAGAGGGCCAGATCTGACATAATGAGACCTTGTCAGGCCGGGCCATGTGGGCACCTATTGAAGATTAGGTAGCAGAGAGAGGAACTTTTTAAAGGACACAGGCAAACATGACTAAAGATTTTTTTAAAAAAAAACAACCTTAAAATAAAACATGCTTAAAACATTAGCACTTGTTGGTCTTAGAGGTGCTTTCTTTGTCTTTCTCCCAGGGGATCCAGGGAACGAGGAAGCTCTGGCTCTTTTCCTCCCTCCCCAGGGGACCAGGAGGGGAAGGAGCCTCAGCCAATGGAGAAAATTGAGGTTTTTCTCTGTAGCTTCTGTGCAATTGAGCAAGCCTTGCAAAGCAGAAGGAAGCAAGAGAGAGGGAGAAGGAAGCAGACAAGAGCCAGTTGCTCGAGGGTCTGATAGGAGCCCTCCGGGGGCCTGACTCAGCCCTCAGGCCACTTGTTTGACGGTCCTGTCCTAGAGCTTACATCTATGCTGTAAGCCACCTTGCACTCCATACGATAGAAAGGCAGCGAATAGATGTTGTAAATAAATAATATCCAGAATGTCAAGCAGCAAACTAGTTTGCCGTGAATATACATCATAAGATTGGGCTGATTTACCCAAAAGTGTCTTAATTCTCCTTCCCTGGAGATTTTTCAACAGGGGCTAGAGGGCCAGCTGACAGCAAGGAGGATCCTGGGAATTTAGGGAGGGGCAATATTTGTGAGTTTCCTGCCTTGTGCAGGGGGTTGAGCCAGATGACCCTGGAGGTCCCTTCCAACTCCAGGATTCTGTGATTCTCACTCTTCTGCCTGACTTTCATTCCTTGACGTTGTTTTTTAGAGACCTTTCGTGTTGAAGAAGAAAAGGGGTCGCAAGCGCAGGAGGATCAACAGCAGCGTCACCACGGAGACCATTTCTGAAACCACCGAAGTGCTGAACGAGCCCTTTGAGAACTCGGAGGAAGACCAGCCGATGCCGCAGCTGGAGCCCCCCTGTGAGATGGACGGGGAGGAGGAGGAGGACTTGAAACCGGGGGCTCTCCAAGCATTCCAGCCTCCACCTGGCGAGAAAGGGGAGAATGAGGAAGAGGAACCTGAAAGAGACAATCAGTGCTACCAAAATGACGTCCATTGCAGAGGTGATGGGGAACTGGGTTTTGTCTCTTTGCATAGTGTTTTTTACATGGTTCTTGCTGAAAGCTGTTTTGTTTTTTTCTTTACAAACTTTCGAACTCTTTTGGCAGTGATCCCCTAGGCTCTGTTTTTGGTGTTCTCAACATGGACTAGTTCGCTTTTCTTTTGGTATGTTTTTTTCTTTTTGCAGAACGTAATTCTTCATTCAGAATTCCAAAATTAGAATTAATATAACCGGAGTCAAGTTGCACCTTTAAGTCCAACCAAGTTTTATTGAGAACGTAAGCTTTTGTGTGCTCTCTAAGCACCCTTCATCAGACGAGGGGGTCAGATTACGTTCTCAATAAAACTTGGTTGGTCTTAAAGGTGCACTTTGACTCCTGCTTTGTTCAACCGCTTCAGACCAACCCAGCTGCCCTCTTGGATCTATCTAAAGGAATATAACCGTAAAAGTAAAATACATAATAGTCATACTTATAGTACAGTTAAACTTTAACAGATGGAAGGTTAGTGAAATGCAATCAATGAGACAGACTCGTCTTGTGCCACTGTCTTGAAACAAGCTGCCTTCCATCAAAGGAAAGGTTCCCACTTTTGGCACAGGTATGAATGAGTTTGCCTACATGGTTCCCCTTAGAATTCTGTAGCTGCACTTCCAAATTTTGCTTCAGTTGGACACCCGTTCAGAATAAAGCCCCTGCCCTCCAGCCTGCGAGGTTGGTCTGAGGGAGGCAGCTCTAACAAATCAAACTACCTTTCCATTTTTTGTCCTGTTCTCAGTCTCCCCCCCCCCCCCAGCCGGAAAGAACCCTGGTCCCACTTCTTGTTGTTCTAAGACTATGGAAGAGGGGGAAGGAATTCCTGACAGGGCCTGCACGCCTCTCTCCCCGGAAGGAGAGGGCCAGAGGAGCCAAGAGCCTTAGGTAGCACCAGGGCATTTTTTGTAGCAGGTGCTCCTTTGCATATTAGGCTACACCCCCCCCCTCAGGTAGCCAATCCTCCGAGAGCTTACAGGGCTATTCTTACAGGGTCTACTGTAAGCTCCAAGAGGATTGGCTACATCAGGGGTGTGTGGCCTAATATGCAAAGGAGTGCCTGCTACAAACAATGCCGTGGGTAGTGCCATCTATCCAAGGCCATCAAGAAGGGAAGAGGGCCCAGCTGGGCACAGATTCTCACCGCCCAACTGACCCCCTCCATTCTCCTTCCTCTGGGTGCCTTGCCTTTTTGGGATGGAAGGCCTGTGAGCAAGGCCTGCTAGTTGCTTGGAGAGACAACAGTGGAAGAGAAAGATAATAGCAAATAAATACATCCGAGAGCAGGTCTGTTCCTGGGGCTGCTTTCCCATTTTTGCCTCTAATCAGTTCGAGAATATAAACCTGGCCAGCTTGTAGTTCTCAGGAATATTATGAGAGTTCAGATGCCTCAACGGCTATTTCAACTGTAATCTCGGGGTGGGTGTGCACCACCTGCAAGCTCCGATGGCAGCATTCCTGGACCTAGCCGCTGGAAAGGACAGCAGTCATCAAATCAGTGCTCATGCAGTTTGCATTCCTTGGGCTGAAGGTGTCATGTCGTTGGATTCGTTGTGCCAGCAAGTTTGTGCAAGTCATAGGAGGTTGAAGTTGGAAGGGGCCTCCTTACTTTCCCCCATAATGCATCTTTTTAAAAAAATACATTAGAACTAAACCCAAGTGAAATCGTGCCTGTTTATTATTTCCATTAATGGCAAGCACTGTCGTTTGTCTAAAATAGGAACATTTCTTTTTGTGTAAGTACTGCTTTCGACACTTACATTTTTATGCAGTGGTCTATTTTTTTTAACTATCCCCTTTTTTCCCTTTCCATTTTACAACTTAAACTGTTGTTAAAAGCATCTATGGAGGTGGGGGCACTCAGAAAAGTACTGAAATTGGATTCCGCATCCTCTAGCCGGGCAGCGTGAGTTTGCCGTAACAGTCTCGAATGGGAGGGATGCTTGTGCACCCAGTGTCCATGTAAGGAGGACGCACATGGCGCCATCAGAAAGAATAAGAATACCTGTTGACATTTTCTTGAATTAAGCTTTTTCTGAACCTTTTACTGGTGGCTCGCTTTGACTGACTTGTTCTTTCCTTGTCCTCTCCTTGTTTTCTTCCTTGCCTATAGTTAATGCGGAGGAGCACGCAGCCATTCTGGAAGATGATGGTAAAGACAATCCAGAACCCGTCATATGTAAACAGGAATGGCCCAAAGGAGCGAAACGATGTCCGTCCAAATGGAGGCAAAGCAAAGAGAGGAAAACGGGCTTTAAGCTTAATTTGTATACCCCACCTGAGACTCCTATGGAGCCCGACTATCAAGCGATGGGAGATGAATCAAAAGAAACAGCGGAAAAGAACTCATCTCAAGTTCCTGTCGTTATGGATGAAATGAAAGACCCTGAAACCCTTCTGCCACCTGACAATGAAGCAAGAGAGCCAGTTTCGGAGTGCTCAGAGCAACCCAAGGGGACATTTGAAAAAACAGAAAATGAGGCAACAAAAGTAGAAGAAGCAGCAGCAGAAGAAAAGAATGTTGTGGAAGAGGTGGAAAATGCCAAGAGTCCAGAGAAAGACCAAGAAGAGGAAACAGAGGTGGGGAAAGACCAACCTGAGCAGCTGGAAGAGCAGGAGGAGGAAGAGGAGGAGGAGGAGGAAGACCAGTCTCACAACGAGGATCACGATGCTGACGACGAAGATGAGAGCCACATGGGTTCAACGGAGGCGGAGAAGGAGACCGTGGCAGAAGATGCTCTCAAAGAAGCAGCTGAGAACGGGGAGCCTTTTTTAGAGCCAAATGAACAGAGCGGCAGTTCGGACCAGGAGAACTTAATGGACTGCCAGGTCGACCTGGCCATCGATGAATGTGAGAGTGACCCTAAAGAGGCTTCCGCCGTTCCAGAGCCCGTGTCTGAGTCAGCTGAAGGAAACCCAGAGAATCACGCCCCAAAGGACAGTGCCCAGTCTAATTCTGTGTTCAAAGACGAAAGCGCGGAAACCATGGAAATAGACTCTGAGACGGCGCAGGCGGTGAAGTCTCTGACGCAAGAGGCAGCCGAACAAGAAGACGTGTTCCAGGACTGCGCGGAGACACAAGAGGCTTGTCGGAGCCTGCAGACGTACAGCAGTACTGACCAAAGCCCCCCGATGGTCCCCCTGGAGGACTGCCAGCAGTCCGGCCACAGCAGTCCCGTCTCCTCCGTCCACTCTCACCCCAGCCAGTCCGTTCGCTCCGTGAACAGTCCAAATGTGCCTCCCCTGGAAAACAGCTATGCTCAAATCAGCCCCGATCAAAGTGCCATCTCTGTGCCCTCTTTACAGAACATGGAAACCAGCCCCATGATGGACGTCCCCTCCGTTTCAGACCATTCGCAGCAGGTAGTGGACAGCGGCTTCAGCGACCTGGGCAGCATCGAGAGCACGACGGAGAACTACGAGAACCCGAGCAGCTACGACTCCACCCTGGGCAACGGCATCTGTGGGAACAGCTCCTCCCAAAACAGCTGCTCCTACAGCAACCTCACATCCAGCAACATGACGCAGAGCAGCTGCGCGGTCACCCAGCAGATGTCCAGCATGAACGGGAGCTGCAGCATGATGCAGACCGCCAGCATCAACTCCCCGCCCCCTTGCAACGTGAAGTCTCCCCAAGGCTGCGTGGTGGAGCGGCCCCCCAGCAGCAGCCAGCAGCAGCTCCCACCGTGCAGCATGGCGGCCAACTTCAGCCCGCCTATGCAGCTGAGCGAAATCCCCGAGACGGGCGGGAACAGCGGCGGTGGCAGCAACGTTGGCTTGTACGAAAGGATGGGCCAGGGTGAGTTTGCGGCGGGGCACTACCCGCAGCCCTCCGCCACCTTTAGCCTCGCCAAGCTGCAGCAGTTGACCAACACGCTGATGGACCATTCCTTGCCTTACAGCCATTCGGCTGCTGTCACTTCCTATGCAAACAGTGCCTCTCTGCCGGCCCCTCTAAGCGGCACGGGACTGGTGCAGCTCTCGCAGCCCCCTCATTCGGTTCCGGGGGGCACCCAAGTCCAGGCAACGATGACCCCGCCCCCCAACCTCACTCCTCCCCCCATGAACTTGCCGCCACCCCTTTTGCAGCGTAACATGGCCGCTTCCAATATCGGCCTCTCCCACGCCCAGAGGCTGCAGACTCAGATGCCTGGCAAGGGCCACGTCTCGGTGAGGACTAAGTCGGCAGCTCTGCCCCCGGCTGCGGCCGCCCACCAGCCGCAGATTTACGGGCGTGCCTCGCAGGCCGTGGCCATGCAAGGGCCAGCGCGCACCTTAACCATGCAGCGTGGCATGAACATGAGCGTGAACTTAATGCCGGCCCCAGCGTACAATGTGAACTCTGTGAACATGAATATGAACACCCTGAATGCGATGAATGGGTACAGTATGTCCCAGCCCATGATGAACGGTGGCTACCACGCAAATCATGGGTACATGAATCAAACGGCCCAGTACCCCATGCAGATGCAAATGGGTATGATGGGGAGCCAGCCGTACGCGCAGCAGTCCATGCAGACGACGCCCCACAGCAACATGATGTACACCCCTCCTGCACATCATGGCTACATGAATGCGGGCATGTCCAAGCAGTCCCTGAATGGCTCTTATATGCGCAGGTAGATGGGTGGGGCGGAGGACGTACCGAACTGGCGTGCGAGAGTTTGACCTGCACAAAAAATTATGTGGCAAGGATGATTTCAAAACCAGCAACTGGTGTGAACGCAAAAACATTCGTTGGCACCACGAAAAACTGTATGCAGCGGAAAGCCTTATATAAATGTGCTCTCATTGCTTTATTTTTTATTTTTTTTATTTGTTTGCAATTTTTGTTCCTTATATGGCGAGTTCTGCGGAGAGGCGGAGCCCGTTCGTTGTACTGCAAAGACGCAAAACAAGCTGATGGTTCACAGCCATTTTTTATGTGCCTGCTCCCATTTGAAATGTGGATCCTAGTTTCGGGGTAAATCTGATGTCGTGCTGAACCCGTGAGCTTCTCTCCCATCCCGTCCTGTCCTTCCCTCTCCATCCCCTCTGCCCTGTAAATGCTTTTTGGCATTGCCTTCATGGTCTGTTTTGTTCCTCAAGGTGACACTTTTTCGCATGCCGCTAATGTCTTTGTTAGTGACAGTGCGTTTTGTAGTACTGTACAAGTGTTGTGCTTAACAGTAAGCCATTTCTTAATTTGGGGATTTGGGTTTTTTTGTTGCCTTGATTAGGTTACCCCAATTTGGGGGGGGGGGGGGTCTAAAATTATATTTTTGTTAATTATATTAAAAATCTTGTAAAAATGAGAGAGAAAGAGAGAAGCTGTTAAAGCTATTCAGATTTTGGTTAGTTCAAAATTGTGGGATACGGTCCACCAGGAAGTTCCATTTTTCCTTTGCAATTTCCAGCCCTTTCCCCCCGTGGAGCAGGGGCAGGACAACATCCCGGAGGATTGCACTCTCTGGCTGCTCTTTCTCTTCTGGGCGCAGGTTTGTCTTTCCAGAGGAGGGGGGAAGGCCACTTCCTGTTTCCTTTCCGATGCAGACCCACGATTGAAGCATATCTGCATTTATCAAGGTTTTGGAACATTTTCATATATGTCTGGACACTTGGCCGGACTTTTTAAAGAAAAAAAAAAAGATAGTGAGTTTGGTGTAAAGTTGCTATTTTATGGAAATGCCTCTAACTTTACATTTTCATTCCATCTGTAGATTTTTCTATCTTTATAAAATATCGGAGTTATTTTTTAAGAGAAATAAATAGAGCCCTTAGGGTGTGAATAGCTCTCGACTGAAGCTTAACAGAGCGCATGTAAAAAAAGCAGAAAAGTATTTGTTGTCTGTTCATACGGCTTCCTTCTTTTGTAGCCTTTGTACCTGTACAGAGTGACTGTAAGGGCCGAAAAGTGGCTTGATTCATGTATAAAAATAGACCCAAGTGACGCTCTTGTATTTATCTGTTACCTTTTTAGTCAGTCACTTAAAACACATACACACACACACACAAGACAAGCTGTACATTTTAACATAAAATAAATTATGATGAGCCATTTTTAGCCTCTTGTGTCGTGTCATCATCTGATGCGCATGGGATGGGGATGCCAGCCTCCAGGTGTGGACTGGGGATCCCCTGTGACTACAGCTCTTCTCCAGAGGTCAGTTCGCCTGAAGAAAACGGATGTTTTGGGAGGGTGTACTCTAGAGCATTGTATCCCACTGATGCCTTCATCCCCTCCAGGCTTCATCCCCAAATCTCCAGGCCTGTATCTGGCAACCCTACCCCCACCAATGGCTGGAGGGACTCAGTGGAGACCCCTCTCATCCTGGGTTTAAGGCCCTGGGCTGGGCTTCATCGATCCTCTCCTGGGCCTTGGTTTGGAGCCAGCCAGCAGTGACCCACAGGGCTGGATTTTCAATTAGGCCAAGTAGCCACTGACCTATGGGCCCCCCCTCCTTCAGGGTCCCTGGGCCAGCCTCCTCCCCCCCTCCTCAGTTTCCCCCCTGCTTGCAGCCTTCCCAGCCTGCACAATGTAGCCAGCAACTGAGCTGCTCTTTGCCCAACTTGCCTGGTGCAGCTGCTGCTGGTGTTGTGGCCAAGTTTGCCTCTCTCTGCCTCTCCCCCACAGCTTTGCCAAAGGGGCTTGTGAGAAGAGGCCTGCAGGCTGCAGCGGGGGCCGCAGGCAATGGGGTGGGCACTTCAACTCTGAGATCATTTGTGAGGGGCCCTTGAAATTTTGACTGCCTAGGGTTTAATCTGGCACTGGGGCGCAGGAAAACAGGAGGTGACGCTGTTTTGCCTCTCATGCCCTCATTGGCTGGGGGCACACCAAGACTCTGTGGGGCACCAGTAGCCTCCTTGCGCCGCCCCCCAGCCCACCCCCATTGTAACTTCTGGTGCTTGGCCAGATAATGGCTTCAGGCGAGGCCAAGAAGCCCCTTTGCCGATTGGAAACCTCCCACCCCTTGGAGTCGTGCCTAGAATGCCCACCGTGCCACGCTCTGGGCAAAATCAAGGGCCGATTCTGCATTCAGCCCTGGCCTCCCTTTTGTGCGGCTGAAAAAACAATCAATCCACAGTGGAAAACCACCTTCAGAATGAAAACTGTGTATAAATACATACCAATTTTATCAGCGTTGATATATTACCGATGCACACTCACAAGAGGACAAAAGCGCAAAAGGCAAACAAGTCTCTAATAGAGTGAAATCCGCAGTAAAGGTAAATAGCTTGCAAGTCCATGTCTATATCCAATTCAAACATCTGTATTGTGATAAAAAATATATTCAAGAAAAAAGAATACACTACAATATAGTGGAAGATGGGTTAGTATATGTAATAGGATAAACAGCCAATATCCCTTATTTGAGTACGTAAATACAAAAAAAACCCCTATTTACATACTCAAATAAGGGATACTGGCTGTTTATCCTATTACACTATATTTTAATGCATTTTTTTTTAATGGCAAACTATAATGATGTTGTAACCCCTTGAGAAACTAATGCCTTCTATTTAAATCCACAACTAACAAAGCCAGAATGATACCCAGATTTATGGCACTTCACACCTACAACATCTCTTCTTTTTATCACCCTCCACTGTTGTTACAGCCCAGTTAACAACACTAACAAACACAGACCCCAATTTGGGATTCTTTTAATCTGTTAAAAACATTCCCATGGCTCTACATACCCACTGCCTCTATATTGAGGACTGCTGGCCATCCCACTTTTGTCTTAAGAGCACACGAAAGCTGACATTCGGAATAAAACTTAGTTGGTCTTAAAGGTGCAACGCTTGCTTGGTTCTATTGCTTCAGAGTTCAGACCCACACAGCTGCCCACTTGGATCTACATACATAGCACATACTTACAAACATCAGTAATTTTTCAACGCTGATAAAATCGTTATGTATTTATACACAGTTTGCATTCTGCAGCGCAGTCCTTTCTGTGCAGGGCTCCTCCGTGGCTCTTTTTCCTGGGTTCTGCATGGGAATCTCCAGAGTGGCTGCTTGCTCCCTGCCCCACGCAAGAGCCGAGAATGAGACCGAGACAAAGGCTAATGCAGAATCAGTCAAAGTTTTGCAGGGTGGATAAATCAAACTATTTGACTGGATAGCAACGGGCATCTCCAGTCAGTTTCCTGGAAACGGGGTGGAGGAACAAAGTCTCTCTGGATGAATGGCTGAGACCCTTTATTGAACTTCTGAACGGTTTTTTTTTTTTTCATACCAGGGGAAAGACTTGTGTTGCTTTTGTTTTGGTATGGACGTTTCGCCATTCAGTTAGAAATAGGTGTCTGTTCTGCATACTTTTTCTAATGGGAATAGAGAACGTGATGCCGTCGCTTGCAGGTCCCCAGCCCAACTTCTCAAGACATCGTTGGACCCATTGTAAGAGGTGAGTGGCTGCTCCAGAATATCTGCAGACTTAGAATAAGGGAACCATAGAGTTGGAAGGGGCCACATAGACCATCTAGTTGCACCCCATGCTCAATGCAGGATCATAAGAACATAAGAGAAGCCATGTTGGCCCCTCCAGTCCAACACTTTGTGTTTCATAAGAACATAAGAGAAGCCCTGTTGGATCAGGCCAGTGGCCCATCCAGTCCAACACTCTGTGTCACATAAGAACATAAGAGAAGCCCTGTTGGATAAGGCCAGTGGCCCATCCAGTCCAACACTCATAAGAGAAGCCATGTTGGATCAGGCCAATGGCCCATCCAGTCCAACACTCTGTGTCACATAAGAACATAAGAGAAGCCCTGTTGGATCAGGCCAGTGGCCCCTCCAGTCCAACACTCATAAGAGAAGCCATGTTGGATCAGGCCAATGGCCCATCCAGTCCAACACTCTGTGTCACATAAGAACATAAGAGAAGCCATGTTGGATCAGGCCCCTCCAGTCCAACACTCTGTCACATAAGAACAAAAGAGAAGTCCTGTTAGATCAGGCCAATGGCCCATCCAGTCCAACACTCTGTGTCACATAAGAACATAAGAGAAGCACTGTTGGATCAGGCCAGTGACCCATCCAGTCCAACACTCTGTGTCACATAAGGACATAAGAGAAGCCATGTTGGATCAGGCCAATGGCCCATCAGTCCAACACTGTGTCATATAAGAACATAAGAGAAGCCCTGTTGGATCAGGCCAGTGGCTCCTCCAGTCCAACACTCTGTGTCACATAAGAACATAAGAGAAGCCATGTTGGATCAGGCCAATTGCCCATCCCGTCCAACACTGTGTCATATAAGAACATAAGAGAAGCCCTGTTGGATCAGGCCAATGGCCCATCCAGTCCAACACTCTGTGTCACATAAAAACTTAAGAGAAGCCATGTTGGATCAGGTCAATGGCCCATCCAGTCCAACACTCTGTGTCATATAAGAACATAAGAGAAGCCCTGTTGGATCAGGCCAGTGGCCCCTCCAGTCCAACACTCTGTGTCACATAAGAACATAAGAGAAGCCATGTTGGATCAGGCCAATGGCCCATCCAGTCCAACACTCTGTCTCACATAAGAACATGTGACTCTGTGTCACATAAGAACATAAGAGAAGCCATGTTGGATCAGGCCAATGGCCCCTCCAGTCCAACACTCTGTCACACAGTGGTAAAAAAAACAAAAACAGGTGCCATCAGGAGGTCCACCAGTGGGGCCAGGACACTGGAAGCCCTCCCACTGTTCCCCCGCAAGCACCAATACAAAGCATCACTACCTCAGGCAGAGAGTTCCATCAATACTCTGTGGCTAATAGCCGCTGATGGACCTCTGCTCCAAATGCTTATCCAGCCTAGAGCATCCCTGACAAGTGTTTGTCGAGCCACTGCATAGACTTGGATTCTACTGGTTTTGGCTGCTAAAGTAGAATCAGAAAAAAAAAATGTAGAAATGTGTCCCTGCTGATTCAAACTCTTGACCACTCCCTTCCTCTCTGCATCCTTCCTTTAATTCCTTCCCTTCCAGTCTTAGTCCTTGGTTGGACCCTTGCATTAGGACCAGCACCTCACTGTCCCTTCAGGTGCGGCTGAATGTTGTGGTGCCACACACATTCTAAAGGGGCTGGATTCCATTAATGCTGACCAAGAGATCTTAAGAACCTGACTTGAAAGTCCCAGCAGGGCTAATTGGAGGGTGACGCCTTTCTGGTGCTCCTTTTTCCTACAAAAAAAGCCCAGCAGGAACTCATATGCATATTAGGCCACAACCCCTGAAACCAAGCCAGCTGGAACTGCATTCCTGTGTGTTCTTGCTAAAAAAAAAAAAAACCCTGCCTGGGACACAGGAACTCTATCCAGTATCCAGGAAGTTTATTTCTTGTATAGAGTATTTCATAGTTAGGTTGATGGCCTGGTGGAAGTTTTTCAAGGCCTGGGTGAAATCTTTTGAAGACTTCCTTGCTCTGAGGTTAGGCTGCGAGTGCCTGACTGGCCTAAGGACACCCACTGAGCTTCTATGGCAGGGTGAGGATTTGAACCTGGACCTCCTAGGTTCTCGTCTGAAACTCTTAACTGTTGTACCATGTTGCCTCTTGTGGAGTTATTTGTTGGTTAATCATTGAGCAAAATTGTCGGCGTTCTTACTCATGATTGAAATTCTTTTTGTAAAGCCCGAGGAAGCTAAAAGTGAAATGGAAAATTAGTACAAGCCTGTTGCGCCCTGGATTGAGCGGCTGCACAGTCTAACGAATTGCAGGCTGTACATGTTTGAAGATACTGAACAGACTGAACACTAATCGACTTCACCGGAATGTTCCCAAGGGAGCTTCAACTTTTCCTTGTGAGACAAAGAGGGACTGGTGTTCTGGTGCTGCCGCTCCTTATCTTGTACATAAAGGCTTATACTTGTAAAAATTAATATATGAATTATTTCTTTATTTTGGACTAATTTTCTATGAATTTTGAACAGAGGCTGGACTTCACGGTAGCTTTAGCATTTGTCTCTTGTGGAGTGGCAAGCAAAGGCCTTGATGAGTCATACAAGTTGCCTGGTGATTTTTGCTACATCTGTCTTAGACCAGGCTTCCCCTTAAAAGCCAAAGAAGCCCTGGAAAGGGAGCTGCCCCTCACCTCCGCCCCGTTTTTTATGGATAAAAAGCAAGGCTTGAAGGCTGGCAATATTGTTGTGGTTGCTTAGCAGTGACAGCTGAGAGCATGAATTTCTTAAAGCTGCAGACACCGCTTCTTTCATTTGTGGTTGGGTTTAATCCGCAGTGTGTCTTAGATTTCAAGTTTTTCTGCAAAGCTGGGACACTCAGTAATGCAAGCTCTTGGTTACTCAGAATAGTTGTCAGTAAGGCATTCACTGAGGTTGTGAAGAGTTCCCCACGGTGGGGCACTACATGTAGCCTTACAATTCTTGCACATGTTTTGATGTTTGTCATAAAGCCTGAGAGATGCAACAACAGAGATCTCATTGTTACCCTGTGAGCTTGCGAGGTTTTTAAAAGGTCAAGTCCTTGCTGTTTGCAGCTCTAGTTATGAGCCAAAGGAAAGGCAATCAGACAGATGTCAGATCCAGTTTATCAAATAGCTCCAGAGGCCAAGACGAGGGCTTAATGGCCTTATGTTGTAGGAGAAGAAATTTCAGTGGAGCATTAGAAGAAATAGAAGGAACGGTTTAAAAAAGAATAGAACAAACAAGCGGGGAGATCTGTGAAAATTGCATCTAAGAATCATAGAGTTGGAAGAGACCCCCCAGGGTCATCTAGTCCAACCTCTGCACAATGTAGGAAATTCACAGATTAAGGTAAGGGTAGTCCCCTGTGCAAACACCAGTTGTTTCTGACTACAGGGTGATGTCGCATCACAATGTTTTTACCGCAGACTTTTTTTACAAAAGCCGCTCAAACATAAATCGCCAAAAAAGCAGTTTGGCGTTTGCGCGGCTTTTGCGACGGGAGTTTCCGGCGCAAAAGGCTGCTCCGCAGCATTTAGTGCGAAATCCACGCAGATCCTGCGCGGTGAAGAGGGGGGTCGCGCTGGCTGGAGGTGAGTGCGAAAACGACCAGGGTGGTTTGCCATTGCCTTCTCCAGTCATCTACACTTCCCCCCTCCCAAACTGGATCCTCATTTTACTGACCTTGGAAGGCTGAGTCAACCCTGAGCTGGCCACCTGAACCCAGCTGCCACCGGGATCGAACTCAGGTCGTGAGCAGAGAGCTCAGACTGCAGCTTTACCACTCTGTGCCACGGGGCTGCTAAATTCACAGATACCTCCCCCTATGTACACAGGACCCGCATTACTGCCAGGTGGCCCTCTAGCCTCTGCTGAAAAACCTCCAAGGAAGGAGAGCCCACCACCTCCCGAGGAGAAAGCCTCTTCCACTGAGGAACTGCTCTACCTGTTCTGTGATTCCCTCATCTGCCTGCCTGAAGTGGATTTTTCTGCAAACCTAGTGGGTTCCCCAATCTTGCTGGAAAGACATCCCTTCTGTTTTCAAGGCTCCAGTCCACAGATTTAAGTATCCACAGATGGGGCCGTGCTGAGAATTGTCTATATAGTCTATAGGGCTGATGCACTCTAGCCAAAGATAGAGGTTGAATAACAATTGGGAGGCGACACTCTTGCTCTGGATTTCTTGAGCTGGCCGGGAGGTTGGACTACTTGGCATATAAGGCCCAGCCCAAGGCAATGACTCCCGGGGACTCCGCCCTCTCTTTGCCACGCCCCCCTCCTCCCCTGACGAGCAGCTTGAGTGCTTCTGGAGAAGTTGGGGGATAAGCTGTGGTCCTCAGCCATGCCACAATAGAGGATGGGGTGGAATTGTTTTCTGTGGCCCCAGAAGGTAGGACCAGAACCAGTGGGTTGAAATTAAATCAAAATTGTTTCCAGCTCAACATTAGGAAGAACTTCCTGACTGTTAGAGTGATTCCTCAGTGGTTCCTCGAGAGGTGGTGGGCTCTCCTTCTGTGGAGGTTTTGAAACAGAGGCTAGATGGCCATCTGACAGCAATGAAGATCCTGTGAATTTAGGGGGAGGTGTCTGTGAGTTTCCTGCATTGTGCAGGGGGTTGGACTAGATGACCCTGGAGGTCCCTTCCAACTCTAGGATTCTGTGAATTAGCCCCTCCCCCCACTGAGGAGTCAATTGCTGAGAGGCTGTGGTAGTCGTGGAAGCAGTAAAGACCAGCTGGAGGGTGGAAGCAGAGAACTGAACCTCAACTTTTGTCATCCCATTTTCTGCACGGAGGAGGTGATTGGATTTGCACCCTGCCGCTCACTTGAAATCTCAGAGCAGCCTACAATCTCCTTTCCCTTCCTCTCCCCACAACAGACACCCTGTGAGGTAGGTGAGGCTGTGAGAGCTCTTCAAACTGCTTTTGAGAGAGCAGCTCTTAATCTTGTTTTGGCTGGCTTTATAATTGTTTTGATTGCTATCTTTAAAAAAAATTCTGCACTTTAATGTATTTCTTTTAATCTTTGATATGCCAATAAAGGTCAGTCTGCCTGTCTGCCTGAGAGAACAGCTCTTTCAAGCGCTGTGACTGACCCAAGGTCAGCCAGCTGGCTGCATGTGGAAGAGTGGAGAATCAAACCCAGTTTTCCCAGATTACAGTCCCCACACTTAACCAACCTGGCTTTCTCATTGTATGCCATGTACGTTTTTTCCTTGCCATTGTTTTCTAATTTTGTGATCCCTGTCACTGGCCATGGATGTCTTCTGCTGTCTGATTGTGTTGTTTTTATATTTTGTAATCCATCTTGAGTCACAGTTAGATGGGCAGCCGATAAAGAAAGTAGATAGATGAACAATAAACAAATAACTTTGAGCTGAACTGAAACACTTGGAAGAACATACCAAGGGAAAACACCAGGTGCCACCCTTCCTTGTGCCTTTAAAAGGTGTCTAAAACAATGGCCTCCAGCACTGGGTTCAGATATGCTCTGCAGGTCGTCCATTGGGCATCTCACGTATAGGCCTGTAGCTATGGGGAGCAGGGGGAAGGCCACACACATCTTTTCCAGTTTACTTTTCTGGCCCCTCCACCATCGCTTGCTGCCATTGCTCTCGGGCTCTGCTGCTGCCTTCCCTGCTCTCATGCCCCCTTCCCCACCCTGCTGCTGCCTTCCCTGCTCTTGTGCCAATGCTGCTCTCATGGTGCTTTCTTGCTCTCCTGAAGCTTTGTCATCGTCAACACACTGGTGCACACACTCTCAGCACCACCATGATGACTCAACAGGGGAGCAGGTTGCCCAGCTTTTATCCCCTGGGCCCCTCCATCTAAAATGTTCTGGCTACAGGCCTGCTCGTGTGCAGACAGAGCATTCAAAGTGATGCTGGGGCTTCATGCAAGTCGGCTCCTGTGGTTGCGATGGAACTCCGGAAGGAGGGAGATGCAGTGAGGTCGCCTCCACCAGCATCTTTGGGATGGACTTGCCGCTGGATTCTTCTTTCACGGGCCAGGTTTACGGAGGGCCAAGTGGAAGAGCTGCTGGAAGCGGAGCTTGGAAAGTGCTTCTTCCCTTTTTCTTTCCACTGCTACTTTGCTTTTTTTTTTTTTTTTAATGTGTTGCATCTGTTAGATTGTGAGCAGTTGTTCCAGAGATCCCTCTTTCGTATTCTTTGCATGATCCTTTAATAGGTTGGAAAGCCTTATATTTCCCAGGGCATGGGAAATATAAGTGGCCCTTGTGGCTAACCCCCCCACCCCCACCCCCAATGCACGGGAGAGAGGAATCCTGCTTTCTTGTAAAGTGAACATACTTAAGTGTTGAGACCTTTTTTGCTGTAAACGAGAGCAACTGCATTGCCTTAAAAAAATTTAGCGCACTCACCAGGGCCGGATTAACAGTTAGGCAAAGCAGGCACTGGCCTATGGGTCCCCAGCCTTTAGGGACCCCGGGCCAACTCCCCCCCCCCTCGTTTCCCCCCTGCTTGCAGCCCTCCCAGCCTGCACACACAGCCAGCAACTGAGTCACTCTTTGCCCGACTTGCCTGGTGCGGCTGCTGCGGGCGTCATCACCAAGTTTGCCTCTCTCTGCCTCTCCCTCACAGCTTTGTCAAAGGGGCTTTTGAGAAGATGGCTGCAGGCTGCAGCAGGGCTCCAACACTGGGATAATTTGTGAGGGGTCCCCCAAAATTTTGACTGCCTAAGAGCCTCCACAGGGCTTATTCCAGCACTGGCACACACGCATTTTTAAAAACTGGCAGCAGCCCATCAGTTACCAGCAGTGCAGTGAAACCTCTTCCCTTCCTTGTATGCTTCCTCTGGGCTACAGAAGCCCCCGTAATTGCATCCCCCACCCCCTCCTTTCCCCAGCAAGAGTCTGAAGAGCATCATTTCCGAGTTCCCCAGCACAGTTTCTTTGCAGGCCCTGCCGCCTTTTCTCCACTTGTGTATTTGCCCGCTGAAAACACCCGTAAGGCATTTGAAGTGCTATTGATTCCCACTCCCTCCCCCCCCCCCCACACACACAAGCCCGCTCCACAAATGACTCTCTTGACTGCCTATCTTACTCTCTTGACTGCAAAGAATCAAGCTCCCTGATTCTTCTCTCTTTCTTAAGGTCCTTCTTCGCTGGGCCACAGAAAACGTTAGATCTCTGTCTCTGTGCCGGCCTCCTGTTCTCTGCTCGGATCGATCCCATTTGTGGTGTTCCTCCTCTCCAGGGCCAGCTGTATATCCAGTTCTCGGAGCTGCTTCAGGAAGCCACGGTTGGGAAGGATGCAACGGTGCTTGAGCACTTGGTCTATGGCATCGACTACAGTCATGTTCTTGTAAATCATCAAGTAAGCCAAGACCAAGGAGGCCGAGCGGCTGCGGCCCATTGCACAGTGGACTAGGAGCTTATCTGTAAGAGAGAGAGAGAGAGACAAGAGAGATCCTTGAAGTTCTCTACCAGGAGCCTTTCTGATTTACCTCCAAATCAGTCAGTCTGAGGGGAAATCAACCCTGACTGTTCCCTGACATGTTTTAAGCATGTTTTATTTTAAGGTTTGTTTTTTTTTTAATTCTTTAATTGTGTTTGTCTGTGTCCTTTATAAAGTTTATATCTCTGCTACCTGATCTTAAATAGGTACACATCCAGCCCGGCCCGACATGGCCCAGCCCGACAAGGGGTGTTTTTGCATTCAGTTTGATCCAGAGTTTTAGCGTCTTCAGATCACCTGCCACCGTTCTGCTTTAATTATTTTCCTTTCACATTTGTGGATTTGCTGCACTCATTTTGCGTAGCCAAACTTCTATATTTCCTCTTGAAAGTGTTTCAATTGGGGGAGGGGGGCGGGGTCTCTGATCAGAGGGCAGACGGAATACCAGTGCTTAGCTAAATGTATACAATTGCTTGGAAATCACGTCAGCACTGCAAAAACAAATAAAAATTCAAATTACAAGATGAGGCAAGCAATGATATGTAAAAATTTCAAGTGCTGTCAGTTCTCATGCAAATTACTTCACCTTGTGGTGGCTTTTGGAAAAGTCTTTTAAAACGCAGGGAAACTTCGACAATACAAGCCTGTAGAGAAATGACTGGATCAAAACTAGTTTCAAGAAAAACGTTGCAGCAGCAGTGCCAGAACTCATCTCACTGAAACAAATGTAGATGCTTCAGGCAGCAACGATGCAAAACAGTTGTGAGAGATAATGTAAAAGGTGAATTTCCAGTGCGGTCACAAACTGTCAATGTAAAAACACTCCATGTATCATTTATGTCAGATCCAGCCCTCATGAGTTCGACACTCCTGGTTAGGGTGACAGAATGTGACTGGTCTACTCTGAGTGGCCTTCAGCCCCAGGTCTCCTCAATCCAAGTCCACCACTTTAAGGCTAACTTTCAATTCCAGTCCAGCCTATCGCCAAAAGATTTTTTTTTCAGACAATAGCCAGTGTGATGTCGTGGTTTGGAGTGCTGGTTTGGAACTGGGGAGCTTGGGGTTCTTCTCTCCATTTGGTCATGACACTCAGTGGTTGACCGAGCCTCAACCATTGCAAAACCGTGGCTCTAGAGGCCAGGAGAACCAAGCATGGCAGTCTTTGCTCCTTGGAGGAAGGGTGGGACAAATAGGCGATGGATTCTGGTTGACTTCTCATCACAGTCACAGTTCCTCAGTCATGGAACACACCTGTCCCCCCTCTCTTCTTTCTCAGCCCAGGAAAACGACTGGATGGGCAGGAGCTGTAACATGGTGGATGTGTGCTGATGGGTAGAGATAACCACAAAGCTAGCCGGACAAGCGTGGAAGGAAGAGAGAGGAAGATCTTTGCTTATCTATCTTCTCTAGCTCTTTTCTCCAGAATATTGAAAGTGGTACAGTAGAACTCTTGTGATCAATGTTCCCTCTAAGCTGCAGAATCTTGTGAGCAAAAATGCTTCTTTGTGAGCTACTGGCATTGAAGTTGTGAGCTACTGGCATTGAAGTTGTGAGCTACTGCATAAATTATTGTACTCTGGGGTCATCCTTCCTGAGCTGAGACAAAAATGTGTGAGCTGGAGGCTAAAAGTCTGTGAGCTAGCTCACACTAACTCAAAGGGAACACTGCTTGTGATACATTTCACTGCTCACAGGCTTTTGCATGTTCAACAATCTGCAAAACGCATTTTGCCAAACACAACAGTTTGCAGGTCCCACATGTACACTGAAGGCTCCAGCGTGGCGCCTTCAGCTCCCTTTAAAAGTAGAATTTTAATGCTAACCAAGTCTGTGAGTCTTCTGTAAGGCACTCTCTATACATCCGATAACATAATCAATGGCAGAAAACTTCATGAGCCGAACAAGCACCTTAGAAGTCACAAGATGTGCTCACAGGCGCTAATGAATTGATACACAAAGTGGGTGCACACAGGCACTCCAACAAAATGAGCTCACAGGCACTGATCAATTTACAATCAATTGACACACAGTTAAAGTATGAGACCCAGGCGTGCTAAAGAATTTCAAGGGTTCAGTAGCAGTATAAATTTGCATACAACCTAATACATATCCTAACTTACTGGTTGCAGATCAGGGTTCTCAAGTGACCAAGTTAGTCAGCCTTTGTGCATGATTTGAGAATCTGAATAGTCTACATGAGTTCCATCTACAAATTGTTATTATGACATGAAGAAGACTTTCCTTCCTAAACGCAATTTACACCTAGGACACATGCCTCAGGTGAAAAAGACAAGCATTCCAAGATAACATGAATGAAAATAATTTCAAGTACTTTTGAAATTTAAAATTGTACATGTATGGTACATTAGGATACTAAATTGGGAGGGGTTGCAAATACAGAAATAGGATCCAGGATGATCTTGACAGGCTGGAAAACTGGGCTAAAACCAATAAAATGGATTTTAACAGGTAAATGTAAAGTTCTGCATTTAGGTAAGAAAAATCCCATGTATGCTTATAGGGGACAATAGGGGAGATTTGTCTAGGCAGTAGTACGTACGTAAACGATCTAGGGGTCTTAGTGGACCATACACTGAACCTGAGTCAACAGTGTGATGCAGTGGCTAAGAAGGCAAATGCAATAATGGGCTGTTTTAACAGAAGTGTAGTGTCCAGATCACGTGAAGTGATGGTATCACTTTGCTCTGGTAAGACCTCACCTGGAGTCTTGTGTTCAGTTTTGGGCACCACATTTTATGAAGGATATAGACAAGCTGGAACGGGTCCAGAGGAGGGCGACGAAGATGGTGACGGGTCTGGAGACCAAGTCCTATGAGGAAAGGTTGAAGGAGCTGGGGATGTGTAGCCTGGAGAGGAGGTGGCTGAGAGGTGATATGATCACCATCTTCAAGTACTTGAAGGGCTGTCATATAGAGGATGGTGCGGAATTGTTTTCTGTGGCCACAGAACCAGTAGGACCAGAACCAGTGAGTTGAAATTAAAAGCGTTTCCGGCTCAACATTAAGAACTTCCTGACCGTTAGAGCGGTTCCTCAGTAGAACAGGTTTCCTCAGGAGGTGGTGGAATCTCCTTTGGAGGTTTTTAAACAGAGGCTGGATGGCCATCTGACAGCAATACAGATCCTGTGAATTTAGGGAGGCAGCAGTATTTCTGACTTTCCTGCATTGTGCAGGGGGTTGGGCTAGATGACCCTTCCAACTCTATGATTCTATGGTCTTACAAATTCTGGAACAACTTTGAAATCCATGTTGTGTTAGGTTGTATGTAAACTATATTGAAGAAGAAGAAGAAATTTAATTTATACCCTGCCCTTCACTCTGAATCTCAGAGTGGCTTACAATCTCCTTTACTTTCCTTCCCCACAACAGACACCCTGTGAGGTGGGTGGGGCTGAGTGTCAAGCATACAAGTTATTCTTAATATAAAGCTGTATTATTTAGACTGTTACTTTACTGGTGCATATCAAAGCTATGTGAACCATTCCTTAGTTCTCACCTCCTGTAACAAATGCAGGAATGCCTGCTTTGAAGATAGTGCCTCCCGGGACAGTTCCCAGGCTCAAGCCTGGGACTCAGGATGTTGCTAACCGCAAAAGATAGCCAAATGCATGATTGTAGTAATTCACACGCTTGTGATAGAATTCCTAGTTATCTCTACTGTCCTCTTTGATCTATGCCTTAAAGCCAGCTGCTATACACTGAAATGTATCACTTTCAAGTTGTTCCATCCATGAGCACAATGGATTATCAATAAACTAAGACTTTGTATCCAAATCATCGCTTGGTTCTTTTGAAACTTCCATGCTTGACACTAAGAGGTCTCTCACAGCAGCTGCCCTTTCAAGGACAACTCCTACAAAAGCTATGGCTGACCCAAGGCCATTTCAGCAGTTGCAAGTGGAGGAGTGGGGAATCAAACCCGGTTCTCCCAGTCTGTGCACTTAACCAGTACACCAAACTGTCTCTCTGTTTCTGAAACCTTGAGATTCTTTAGAGTGCCTGTGTGCACCCATTTTGGGTGTGGAAACTCTACTATTGACCTCCCTACCTTAGACCAAGAGGTGTCCCAAAACTACTCCTAGGTGGATTTTGGCTAGATCCTTGCAGGAGGAAAACATTATCTGGTTTGATTGCACATTTGTCCTCTGGAGGGTTTCTTAGCTGAACCCCAGCTTGGTTCTGGTGTTCCCAGGGTTAGTTGGGTCGTTAGACTGAACTCAGCAAAAGCTGCCCATGCCATGCCTAGTATGAGGGGGACGTATTTAAAGCCATCTTCATTCCTCTTCCAGCCTTAACAAGGGATTAGCTGTAACTATGATTGGGAGTTGTTGAAAACTGAGGGGGGCGTCCCAGGTGAGGCAGGCAGGCTGCCATCGAAAGACATCAGAACCTGGGTTGACAGGAGGTCAGGAACTTAAGAGCTCGTTCAGTGAGCTGCTGAGTGTTTGCTTTTCTCCGCAGGCTTTTGCTCTGAAATCCCCAGCGAGACAGTTTTGCAAAAGGGGAGGAGAAAGACGCGGATCTCTCAATCAGGCTGAGCATTTCTTGGTAAGTTAGAAGGCCTGCTTAGAACCAGAGCATCGCTGGAGGCCAGCAAATAGCATGTGGGAGGATTCAAGCTATGAGTTCACGATTGATTGAATACCACCCCTTTGCTGTCGAAGAGGTTCCATTCTCCTCCTGCTTGGGTGAGGGTAAAAATAAATCCCGGTTTGCAAGCGCGGAGCAGATCAGATAGCAAGTGGGGGGAGTGACTTGAAATATTGCACCAGCCTGTCCAAATGTGATAGGAAAGGCGGGGAGACTTGGCGAGCCAGTTTGGTGTGGTGGTTAAGTGTGCGGACTCATATCTGGAAGAACCAGGTTTGATTCCCCACTCCTCCACTTGCACCTTGGGGCAGCCATAGCTCTGGCAGAGGTTGTCCTTGAAAGGGCAGCTTCTGGGAGAGCTCTCTCAGCCCCACCCACCTCACAGGTTGTCTGTTGTGGGGGAGGAAGATATAGGAGATTGTAAGCTGCTTTTGAGTCTCTGATTCAGAGAGAAGGGTGGGGTAAAAATCTGCAGTCGTCTTCTTTGCATGCTTTCCTGGACAAATCCTCTCCCCCCCACACACATACTTCTTTCCTCTTCAGCTCACAGTTCGCATAAATCCCACCGCTGCTTTCCCTGTGTCTTGTCAAGTGGAGTTTCCCTGACTTCCCCAGGAGATGCATTCATCTGGGGCTTATCAGGAGCTCATACATCTAGGGGTCCCTGTTGAGCAGGTTGCAAGAGAAGTGAGAATTCCTCCAGGATCTGTTCTGTGAGCTGGCCCTCAGAGAGAACTGCACATTAGAGAACTTTAAACTGCAGCAGCTGTTCACAGATTTAGCTCCGAACTGTCCCTTCTCCTCAGAAGATCCATTTTCCCCTTCAGTTAGAACCTTCAGTTGTTTGGGCTCACTCATTGCTAGCGATCACAATTCAAAGAATGCAATGGATTTCTTTTTCCTTGAAGTCCTGGCAAATTCCAATGTTTAAACAAAGGGACAATGCAACTCAATTGACTGATGAGCAATTCTTCCTCATTCTGTGATTATCATCAAGAATTTTCAGTCAGATATCTGACTGGTAGATGGTGTTCTGCAATTTGAGATTGCAGGGTTATCTTTGCAGGATTCCGGCAGTTGCAAGCAACACGAACTTCTGGAGCTGAGCTGGTGTTATTTGCTCACTGCCCAGGTATTTCTTGAGACTTCTGGCCACGCTCCAAGGGCTCCCGTGACAACTGACACAAGAGACCCAGGTGGGCAGCCGGGTTGGTCTGAAGCAGTAGAACAAAGCAGGAGTCAATATCCAGAATGTAAGCTTTTGTGTGCCAGAAGCACACTTCATCAGACTTTGCATAGTACGGAATGGCAAGCACACCCAGGATACTTAATGACATGGACATCAGTCTTCTATTCTGACTTATATTGCCTTCGTTGTTATTTCAGCCCAGTCAACACAAACTAACAGTCACCAGACCCCAACTTGTGATTCTTTTAATCTGCTAACAAACATTTCCATGGGTGTTTTCGCACTCACGTTTTACTGGCGCCACGACCCTCCTGACGCCGGCGAATCTGCATGGATTTCGCACCAGAAGCGCCGGCGCTCCCAGAAGCGCCGGCTACTTCCGTCGCTAAGCCAGCGCAAACGTTTTCCTGCATCTTTGCGATTTCCGTTTGCGCTGGCTTAGCGACGGAAGTAGCCGGCGCTTCTGGGAGCGCCGGCGCTTCTGGTGCGAAATCCATGCAGATTCGCCGGCGTCAGGAGGGTCGTGGCGCCAGTAAAACGTGAGTGCGAAAACGGCCCATGATTTTGCATGCTGATTCACTGCCCACTTTCTCTGTATTTAGGACTGCTTGCCTTTCCATACTATTGTCTGATGGATTGTGCTTCTAGCACACGAAAGCTTACATTCTGAATAAAACTTTGTTGGTCTTAAGGGTGCAGCCCTGCTTTGTTCAACTGGCACAATGATCACTTTCTTTCCCCAGAGAGTCTCTAACTCATAATGGATTTTGGGATTTTTCTCCTGTTCTTCCTTTTACTATTCTCCTCTCTCCTGGAATTGCAGTGGCAATGATCCAAATCTTCTTGCTCCTTTTCTCTACAGTTGTGAGATCAAGGGTGTTCGGCTCCAGCTCTTTTATCTGTTTATAAAAGGAGGTCCCAAAGAATCTTTGTTTCCTCATTCTCCATGAACTTCTCTGTTTTGTGCTTCCATGAATTTCTGGCTGGTGGTAAGCCGTGCTTCTTGCAAAGATTCCTATTAAACATAGCTGCAACTCTATTGTGACATTCTTTATAGTCAGTTTGAGCAATTTTACTGCAGGCACTGACCATGTGGTCAACTATTACAACATCTGAAGAACTAAGAGGTGCATAAAAACCCCTCCTTGGCTCTGGAGTATCCCCAAAAGGGAATTAGACAGATTCACGGAGGATTGGTCCATCACTGGCTACTAGCCATGGTGACTAAAGGGAACCTCCATGTTCAGAGTCAGTTGGCCTTTGAATCCCAGAGCCAGAAGGCAACATCAGGGGACAGTCTCTGCCCTGTTGTGGGCGCTCCAGAGGAACTGGCTGGCCCCTGTGTGAGACAGGAGGCTGGACTAGATGGACCCTCACTGGTCTGATCCAGCAGGGCTCTTCTGAGGTTCTTCTCAGGGGAAGGCCTCAGCCTCTCTGCGCTGTTGTTGGCCCTCCAGAGGAACTGGCTGGCCACTAGGTGAGACAGGAGACTGGACTAGATGGACCCTCACTGGTCTGATCCAGCAGAGCTCTTCTGACGTTCTGCTCAGGGGGGAAGGCCTCAGCCTCTCTGCCCTGTTGTGGGCCCTCCAGGTTGGCCACTGTGTGAGACAGGAGGCTGGACTAGATGGACCCTCACTGGTCTGATCCAGCAGGGCTCTTCTGAGGTTCTTCTCAGGGGAAGGCCTCAGCCTCTCTGCCCTGTTGTTGGCCCTCCAGAGGAACTGGCTGGCCACTGGGTGAGACAGGAGGCTGGACTAGATGGACCCTCACTGGTCTGATCCAGCAGGGCTCTTCTGAGGTTCTTCTCAGGGGAAGGCCTTGGCCTCTCTGCCCTGTTGTTGGCCCTCCAGAGGGACTAGCTGGCCACTGTGTGAGACAGGAGGCTGGACTAGATGGACCCTCACTGGTCTGATCCAGCAGGGCTCTTCTGAGGTTCTTCTCAGGGGAAGGCCTCAGCCTCTCTGCCCTGTTGTTAGCCCTCCAGAGGAACTGGCTGGCCACTGGGTGAGACAGGAGGCTGGACTAGATGGACCCTCACTGGTCTGATCCAGCAGAGCTCTTCTGACGTTCTGCTCAGGGGGGAAGGCCTCAGCCTCTCTGCCCTGTTGTGGGCCCTCCAGGTTGGCCACTGTGTGAGACAGGAGGCTGGACTAGATGGACCCTCACTGGTCTGATCCAGCAGGGCTCTTCTGAGGTTCTTCTCAGGGGAAGGCCTCGGACTCTCTGCGCTGTTGTTGGCCCTCCAGAGGAACTGGTTGGCCACTGGGTGAGATAGGAGGCTGGACTAGATGGACTTTCACTGGTCTGACCCAGCAGGGGCTCTTCTGATGTCTGGGATTGATAATTTCAGAATAAGGATATCTCAATAACTGCATTATGTCTGTTCTCTAGGCAAGGGCATCTATTGTGCATGTGAAAATCACATGCAAAGTTCAGGAATCTGGATATGTAGTGTCTTTGTGCAGGGAGTTTGTTGTCAGTACACTGAAAACTATGTAACAAGGAGTCAGTGGAGTGGAAATAATTAATTTCCACATGTAAAAGAGTCTGCTGATAAACTGATACCAACTGTCCATATATTTTATTGTCTATGGACTGGTTATCCAAAATGCAGATGAGAAGGCTTACTACACTTCTTTTAGGAGTAAGAAACTTTGGCCTACTTGCTTGAAATACGTTGTGTAAGAAAGCAAAGGTAGTCCTCTGTGCAAACACCAGTTGTTCCCGACTCTGGGGTGACATTGCATCACGACGTTTTCACAGCAGACTTTTCGTTACGGAGTGATTTTGCCATTGCCTTCCGCAGTCATCTACACTTCCCGCCCCCCTCACAGCAAACTGGGTACTCATTTGATCGACCTTGGAAGGATGGAAGGCTGAGTCAACCTGGAGTCAGCTACCTGAACACAGCTTCCGCTGGGATCGAACTCAGGTCATGAGCAGAGAACTCAGACTGTAGTACTGCAGCTTTACCACTCTGTGGCACGGGGCTCTTCCATGACAAGGAAAGGATGCTAAATGGAAGCCATGAATTTCTGAGCAATACCAAATAAAGGAGTCTTGAAGGATGTCTCCACACACCTAACCCAAGGCCAGGTAAGTAAGCTGCTGGCCGGTGGGATGGGAAATACACCCACAGAAACCCTGTTGTGTCCTGATATGCCAACACTTTGCATCCTGTCTCCTTTGGGGAAAATAAGGCCAGCTCCCGAATTCTAAGCATATGTGGACAGATTGCAGAAATTCAGTGCTGAAAAGATACTTTATATATGCTCAGGGGTATGTTCTATTATGGTATGATCGATGTTGTACTTGGCTTGTTCTAGGTAGAGAGCCTTTTTGCTCCTGGCACTTCTCTGCATTTTCACACAAACTGCCATAGAGCTGTGAGTTGGCGCACCACTTTCCCATGGCAAGCAAGACCTCTTACAAGCAGTTTCTGCTTGCCGTGGGAGGGTGGCGCGCCAACTCACAGCTCTACAGCAGCTTGCGTGACAATAGAGAGAAGCGCTGGGGGCAAAAGGGTTCTCCACCCAGAACAAGCCCTACTGTGAAATTGGTCTATCTCAGGGGTGGCCAAACTGTGGCTTGGGAGCTACATGTGGCTCTTTCACACATATTGTGTGGCTCTTGAAGCCCCCACTGCCCCATCATCCAACTTGGAGAAGGCGTTTCTCTCTTTAAATCACTTTCCAAGCCAAGACAGCCAGCAGCTTGGAGAATGTATTTAAAGTTGCTTCCTCTCCCTTCCACCTCTCCCCTCCTTCCTTCCTTCTTTCCTTTCTTCCTTTTATCTATCTATCTATCTATCTATCTATCTATCTATCTATCTATCTATCTATCTATCTATCTATCTATCTATCTATCTATCTATCATCCATCATCATCTGTCCGTCCATCCATCCATCCATCCATCCATCCATCCATCCATCCATCCATCCATCCATCCATCCATCCATCCATCTTCCCAATCTTCCTTCCTTCCTTGTGGCTCTCAGACATTTGAGGTTTATTCTGTGTTGCTCTTATGTTAAGCAAGTTTGGCCACCCCTGGTCTATCTCTTCACTGGAAAAGGGGTTGTGGCCACAGACCGGAAGGAAGTAGCGATTAAATAAAGGCCAGCATTCCATAAGGGTATCCTATTGGTCACAAATTTACAGAATATATGTGATTTTCTACCTGGAAGCAGTATCTGCATTCTGACTAGGAGGGCGGGATATAAATTACATTCATAAATAAATAGGGTAACAGGTGCATGCAGCCTAAATGGCTCATGTTCAGCGCAGATGGCACCACTGCCAAAAATCCAGAGCCTTACTTGTTTCATTCTGGAGAGCATGATCGATGAACTCCGCAGCAGAGTAAAAAAACGGGCTAAGATCGAAGGTGGGGAGATCATCAGCCTCCACGCCGTGATATTCAATGGCCATGTCCCTGTAGTATTCTGGTCCAGTGTCCACGTTCCACCGGCCGTGGGCAGCATTGAGGACGTGGGTAAAGCCAGCTTTCTCAAGGCTGTAACGATCAAGGGCTGTTTTTCTGTTCAGAAAGAGAAATGAGTATTTGTCAAGAATGATATTGGTATGACATTTAAATCGAACTGGATTTGGTTATTGAAATCTGTGTCTGTTGTTTACTTCTTCCCAGAAGGCGAGTGCAGGAATCACCTCCAGCAATTCACAGAATCATAGAATTGGAAGGGACCTCCAGGGTCATCTAGTCTAACCCCTCCACAAAGCAGGAAGCTCACAAATACCTCCCCCTAAATTCACAGGATCTTCATCGCTGTCAGATGGCCATCTAGCGTCTGTTTAAAAACCTCCAAGGAAGGAGAGCCCACCACCTCCCGAGGAAGCCTGTTCCACTGAGGAACTGCTCTGATGGTCAGGAAGTTCTTCCTAATGTTGAGCCAGAAACTCTTTTGATTTAATTTCAACCCACTGGTTCTGGTCCGACCTTCTGGGACCACAGGAAACTATTCCGCACCATCCTCTATATGACAGCCCTTCAAGTACTTGAAGATGGTGATCCTATCACCTCTCAGCCGCCTCCTCTTCAGGCTAAACATGCCCAGCTCCTTCAACCTTTCTTCATAGAATTTGGTCTCCAGACCCCTCACCATATTCATCGCCCTCCTCTGGACCCTTTCTAGGTTATCTATATCCTTCTTAAAATGTGGTGCCCAAAACTGAACACTCCAGGGGAAGTCTTACCAGAGCAGAGCAAAGTGATACCATCACTTCACATGATCTGGACACTAAAGGTAAAGGTAGTCCCCTGTGCAAGCGCCAGTCATTTTCGACTCTGGGGCGACATTGGTTTCATGTTTTCACAGCAGACTTTTTAAAAGGGTGGTTTGCCATTGTCTTCCCCAGTCATCTGGACACTATACTTCTGTTAATACAGCCCAAAATTGCATTTGCCTTTTTAGCCACCGCATCACACTGTTGACTCGTTTAGCGTATGATCCACTAAGACCCCTAGATCCTTTTCGCACATTCTACTGCTAAGACAAGTCTCCCCCATCCTATAACCATGCATTGGATTTTTCCTACCTAAAATTAAACAAGTTATCGATATAGCAATGTTAGAAATATGTAAGAGTGCTTTTGAGAAATAATCTTCTATAGCAGCTTGAAACAAAGGAGTGTTAGCTTGCAAAAAGGGAACTATGCCAGGTCATTGACCTTGTCAAAACCACAAGCTGAAAACGGTAGAACAGGACCTAAGGGGAAGCAAAACAGGTGCCGGAGATGGAGCCAGAAATCGTGGGGGTATGGGTGGAATGTTTCTAGAGAAAGAGGAACTAGGATTTACTAGTGTTTTAAGGTAGTGCGTGGGTGGAGGCCCCCTATAAGGGATGGCAGGTAACTGTGATCATTGCTCAGACCCTCGGGTCTGGAGCCCGTGTATAGAGCGCTTATGCACGTTAAATAAAAAAGCTGTTTTCCTGACCTTGCCTCAGACCTCGTTTGTGAGTATGATTTACTATTAATTGGACAACACAGGACTTTTCCTGCTACATAAATTTGGCGACCCAGATGGGGACAGGGGCCTTTAGCCCCTGATGATTAGCCCGGCCGAGTGCTGCTGTTGGCAGGGAGGACCAGATTCACGGTAAGGAGCTCCCAGCCTTCTTTCTGGCTGACCGTCATCTGCCCGCCCTGTCTTCAGTTGACCTTTGACCGATGGCCTGATCTCGGACCAGCGAGGGGGCAACAGGAATCAGCTCTGCTTGGAAGACTCCGGAGTGTAAGTAGAGAGCCTTGAACCCAGGGCCCTGATAGTACAGGACCTTGTGCTCAACGTGATAGATTTCCTTCACGTGAAACAGTCTGATTGCAGTAATAGAACCTCTCTAACAGGGTAGGTGACCAAACGGGTCGCCTGATGCCCATCCCAGCGGCCTAACCACCCGCATGCACCGGCAGCACCCTAGTACAGCCCGCTGGCAGGGGTAGTGGTTCTCTCCATACCAGCGCCCTGGAAAATGTGCTTGCCTTGAGAAGTTGACAGGTCAGGGTTCCCTACCAACGCGGCTGGGGGGGAGCCTACATGTCATTCGCCTGTCTGTTTGGGGAAGGGACGAAATCGACCCTTCTGCCACCAATAGGGAATTATTGGGGGAAATTTTGTGTTTATTGTCTAGGGAAATTGTGGGTTTAAAAGTGACATATCTGTCTGGTATGCTTGATGTGTGCATGACGTGTGCCTGAGACAATACTTGCTATTGAAGCGATAGTGGATCTGTCAGTACCGCGTTTCCCGCCTGCGTGAGCACGGTGGGCCGGGACCACAGAGAAGCGGCTGAATAGGATCCCATATATGTTGCCCCTCCCTGTTCTTGTGTTCTAGTTGTCTGTCAGTGGGGGGAGACGTATTGTAGGCTTATTAAAGCGGTCCCATATGTGCTCGTGGGGGGGCCGATGTTGATTATTGGTATTTGGAGGTGACCCAGGTCCAGAATGTTGGGACCCTGGAAATAAAATGCCATCTACCCCCTGGTATGATCAATGGTGGCCCTAGTATGGGCCACAGCAGCTTCTGCCCCTTTGCTTGTGTAACCATTACTGGAAGAGCTCAGCAAGTGGCTCAAGCTTTAATTTACAAGCCCATATATTACTGTGTGGAAGAGAGAACGGTTTATAAATTTCACTTGGGGTGTGACGACTAGGTATGTTTTGACCCACACTAGAATGCTGGAGGCAAAGAGGTCACCTAATTCTTGAAAATTTTTCAAATTGCACTGATTGCAGAGAAGTTGTCTGCTGAACAGTGGAAAGCCGCGGACGGGTTTCGCAGCACCCCCAGGCAGCTGGGTATAAAGGCTGATTGGGGTGATGTGAAATATTTCTGCAGTATTGCATAACCCTCGCTCAGAAAAACGGGAAGTGCGAGTGTGAACCTAGCAACTTGCAAAATGTATGTGTTTTGCCCCAGGATAGATTCCTGGAGACCCCAAAGATGCTATCTATTAACCAGGAAAACTGTGCTTTATTTTTGTTTTATGATTGCAATAATACTGCCGTGTGAGACCATGTGAAAGAGCACCTAAAAGCATTAATCATGTCACATTTGTGTTTTGATATGTTTCCCATTTTACTTCAGTGTATTAAGGTGTAGTTTTAAGTAGTATATGGTTGTGAGATATACTGTCCCTGGACAGGCATCTCAGTTTCAGGACAAGGCACTTTTAGTTAGGAAGCCCCTGGGAATTAAATGCCAGGATATAGAGCAGCGTTTTGCTGCCCCTTGGAGGGAGCTGGTCCTTTTAAGCCCAACGCAAAGCTCCCAGCTTCTTCCTCTTTTGCCACTTAGACCTCACCCTCGCCCCCTTTATTGATTAAGAGCTGAAGAGTTCCAGATTTATGGGCTCTCCCAGAGAGAAGTTCTCCAGAAGCAAGTCCCCTGCCTCTGGTCAGCTTACCTTCTCAGAGGAAATCCCCGTCATCATGTGATGTCCAGCAGATCCAGGGCTCCCAAGCTCCTGGCCCATGACAGGCTACAGTATTCATTGGACACAAGGGAGAAGAGACTTTTAAAGTGCTTGCTGAGCGTCTCTGAAATAATCCTCCAAAATTGCGGAAGTGAAGAAACAACTGCCCTCGAGTAAGATGCCAACAGGGAGGCTCCCATCTGCCTAGTAAGCCAATGCCAACAAGCTCTACCGGCAGGCACAAACCCATTAAGACGTGTGAGGCAGCAGAGATCCTCCAGAAGCCAGATGCCTGTGTGAAGCCCACCAGATTTATTTTGCCCACCAACCACGAAGTTACAGTCGGCTCCAGATATCAGGCGAAGGCAGCAGGAAGCTGAGTCCAGCCTGAAGGAGGTTAGAAGATTGATGTTCAGCCAGTAAGATGCAAGGCTATGGGCATCAAGCCAAACAACTGGTCCAAGAAGTGAAAGGCCACAGAGGAAGCTGTGGGTTCAATAGCTTTTTCCTGTGCAAGTGCTGCCGAAGATAAGAGGGAAACCCTAGCAGAAGGGCCGATCCAGATAAGGAAACCAAGGGTCATTCGAAGGTCCTGATGTCTGCGACGCTTGAGCTCTTGGGTGGCTGCAGAGGGGTCAAGCAGCTGGCAGAGAGAACGCTGCCCCGAAGCGAAGCAGATCGAGCAGATCCACAAAGGGGAACTGACTGGCATCAAGGAAGTTTCACGCCTGAAGGCTGTAGCCGGATTGCACCAGAGGGAGATGGCCAGGAAATGGTAGAAGCACGGAAGAAGCAGCTGTCCCAGTCCCAGAATGAGGTGTGAGCCTGCAAGAGCCTCTCCAGAAGGGAGAGGGCCCAGAAGAAAGTCCGGAAGAAAGTCCAACTTGCTAAGTTTCTGTATGAAGCTACAAAGAGGGGACTCTTTTTGTTCCTTTTTGAGTAATTTTTTGGATTATTTTGATTTTTTTTTTTAATGTTTTGAAGCCACTTTCCTTTGATAGCAACAGCTCTATGCATAAGACTTGTTTTGCCCCAGAAGAAGAGAAGAAAATAAGACGATCCCTAGGGGTGAGTAGTCAAAATGTGCCCAAAGCTAGTTTTAGCTTGACACATTGCTCAGTGCCTTGGCCATATATTGTGATGCTTAAGTAAGAGAGAAGATTCAGTTCTTTGTGATGCATGAAAGGCCCTTTGGGGAATTGTTAAAATGAGGGAAACCCAGCCCCCAGAAAGAAATGTTATGTTGAATTATAGGCTTGTTTTGAACTTTGTATTGTTTTGGCTATGCAGTTTGATTGAGGTTTTCCTAGATAGGCTTTCTAGGTGCAGCCTTGCTCCCAGACGTGATTGCTTGAAGCCCAACCTCTGGACCTCACTCACCGGCAGCAGTGAGGTTCCACAGGCAACGCCCTCTGGATCCTGGCTTACCGGAAATGGCAGGATTCCACAGGCATCAGGAGACGACACCCCTATGATTTTGGTGTTTGGTTTTAAGTAGGTTGATTTTAGTAGGTGTGTGATGGTTTGTGGATGTCATGATAAGTAATCAAACTCCGTTTGAAAGAGGGGAAATGTAGCATCGATCCAAAAACAATACCAATACCTAATCGATATAGCAATGTTAGAAATATGTAAGAGTGCTTTTGAGAAATAATCTTCTATAGCAGCTTGAAACAAAGGAGTGTTAGCTTGCAAAAAGGGAACTATGCCAGGTCATTGACCTTGTCAAAACCACAAGCTGAAAACGGTAGAACAGGACCTAAGGGGAAGCAAAACAGGTGCCGGAGATGGAGCCAGAAATCGTGGGGGTATGGGTGGAATGTTTCTAGAGAAAGAGGAACTAGGATTTACTAGTGTTTTAAGGTAGTGCGTGGGTGGAGGCCCCCTATAAGGGATGGCAGGTAACTGTGATCATTGCTCAGACCCTCGGGTCTGGAGCCCGTGTATAGAGCGCTTATGCACGTTAAATAAAAAAGCTGTTTTCCTGACCTTGCCTCAGACCTCGTTTGTGAGTATGATTTACTATTAATTGGACAACACAGGACTTTTCCTGCTACACCTCTCAGCATCTAGCAACTCCAGATCTTTTCCCGGCTTCAGTTTTTCTTGTTGCTACGTCTACTGGATGGCAAGTTCATGCGAACTCAAAAGCTTGTGCAATGTTTTTTTTTTTGTCATTTTGACTGTCCTGAATAAAAAGACATTGCAATGATTTTCCGTCTTCTGGGTCTTGTGTGGGACAATACAGCTGTTTGTCAAGCATGCGATGCTGAACACATGAAACTATACAAATAGAGAATCCACAGTCACAATAATGATATATCAAGAAAGTATAAACTGCGTAGTGCACCTTCATCTCTCCTTTGCTACCCAATCTCCAGATTAGATAGAAAAGGGTTCATGAGAGTGGAGTGACAGCTCCCCCCTATGTTTAATTTTACCCACTGATAAATGAACTGACTGCCTACAGAATAAGTATTTTAATTAATAAATAAATGAAAGTAGGACTTTCTGAGCCCTGACCCTGGCCTGGTAGAACTCTCTGCCCACGGACATCCAAGCCCTGCAGAATCTATTATCCTTCTGCAGGCCCTGCAAGGCTTTTGGTTGAGGACAGCAATGGGTAGGGTCAAGGCTTTTTTGTAGAAAAAGCCCAGCAAGGACTCATTTGCATATTAGGCCACACCCCTGACATTAAGCCAGCTGGAACTCCATTCCTGTTTGTTCCTGCTCAAAAAAAGCCATGGGTAGGGTTGCCAGGTGCAACTCAGAAAATATCTGGGGATTTGGGGTGGGGGAGCCAGGAGATTTTCCCAATCCCTAAAATAAATAAATAAAAATACAGCAGTGCAGTTCTCCTGAATACAGTCTTCATTTCTGCATCCTCCGGCAGCTAAACTTCCACTAAATGAAAATGAACACACACACATAGTTAGCAAGCACACACTTTTGTGATCTCACTGGGGCAAAATTTACGCATGTTGCTGAATGTAACCGTCTGCTGTATTTCAACCAACTGCTTCAGAAAAACAAGAGAAAGGCGTAGGGGGTGGAATTTTCCTCCAAACCAACAGAGGGACTGAGAGCCACATGGCTCTGTCTGCTTGCCCCGCCCCCCCTGCAGCTTTCCTGCCAAGATTTAAAGGCATACATACATTCAGAAACACAGACAGTTGCAAGCCTCTTCTAAGCCTCCCAAGGTTTGAAGGCACATGGTGGCTGTTGGGGCTGGGCTTCCCCTGCCTGTTGGTTGGTGTCAGGGAGCAGCCTGAAAATCCTCTGCCCAGACCTGGGTACTGGAAAACCTAGCAACAGGACGATAAATAATCTGGCACTCTCAGATTCCCCTGCCTTCCTTACCTAACCTCAGAAGTGGGGGAGTGGTACCATTTACCAACCCTACAAGCTGACTTATACTGCGTGTGGCCCCAAAGTTATGATGTGGCTAACACCCCTCTGCCGTGAGTAGCTCTATTCATGGTTAGATGGATTGTATTCGTGTAAGCTCTTGATAAAGCTTGGGTTGCTGTGGGCAGCCCCAAAACGCACATAAGTATAGTTGACAAATGCATTGAGGAGGAGATGGCCATCTGACAGCAATGAGGATCCTGTGAATTTAGGGGGAGGTGTTTGTGAGTTTCCTGCATTGTGCAGGGGGTTGGACTAGATGACCCTGGAGGTCCCTTCCAACTCTATGATTCTAAGTTCCCACAGGCTTCTTTGGGAGGTGGTGGGCTCTCCTTCCTTGGAGGTTTTTCAACAGAGGCTAGGTGGGCATCTAACAGCAATGAAGATCCTGTGAATTTAGGGGGAGGTGTTTGTGAGTTTCCTGCATTGGGCAGGGGGTTGGACTAGATAACCCTAGAGGTCCCTTCCAACTCTATGATTCTAGGAAAGTTATTCTACGGATCCAATTCTATCTGAAGGAGACCAAGTCTTATGAAGAAAGGTTGAAGGAGCTGGGGATGTTTAGCTTGGAAAGGAGGCGGCTGAGAGGTGATAGGATCACCATCTTCAAGTACTTGAACAGCTGTCATCTAGAGGATGGGGTGGAATTCTTTTCTGTGGCCCCAGAAGGTAGGACCAGAACCAATGGGTTGAAATTAAAAGAGTTTCCAGCTCAACATTAGGAAGAACTTTCTGACCGCTAGAGCGATTCCTCAGTGGAACAGGCTTCCTCGGGAGGTGGTGGGCTCTCCTTCCTTGAAGATTTTTAAACAGAGGCCAGATGGCCATCTGACAGCAATGAAGATTCTATGAATTTAGGGGGAGGTATTTGTGAGTTTCCTGCATTGTGCAGGGGGCTGGACTAGATGACCCTGAAGGTCCCTTCCAACTCTATGATTCTGTGAACAGACGGAGACATCTATGGAACACGGAGTCAGCAGGGTATCATATCCTTATGGATTGATTTCAGTGAGAAATGAGGCGTACCCATATGGAACTTAGAGTGGAAATGAGTTGAGAGACTCTCAAATCAATTACTTGAGACAATTTGGTTACCGTCTTGACTGTTTATCTACACACATTTAGTACTGTTGTTTGCCTTTAAGAATCATAGAGTTGGAATGGACCTCCAGGGTCATCTAGTCCATTTATACTACGTAATTTTAATTATTCTCAGAGTTATAAAATCCTATTGAATAATTCAAAAGTTTGAAAAGTTTTTGCTACACAGTTCTTTTTTGTGCTACTGTGTTCTGCTGTTGTATATTTTGTGATCCACTTATTGCAAACATCTTGATCTCCATGGCTGGCGTAACTTACTCGTCTCCTATGTAGAGATTGGGCCAGACTTCGTTGACGTGTGTGTACTTTGGGCTGCCTTTCCAGAAGAGCCGCTCCAGGTCAAATGCTCCAGGGGTACAATAGTCCCCATCAGGGTCCACTTTGACTGCAGTGTAGGCGCTTATCTTTCCAGATTTCAGGCCTGCCGAAGTCATCTGGTTGCCGAGGGATGAGTTTTGCAATCAGTTTTGGAAGGATGGGGGAAACTGCAACACAACAGCAGGAAAAGGTGAGGTTGGTCATAAGCTCCCAAGCAGACAGTTCTTCTCTTTCTTTGTAATAACAAGCTTATTTGCCTAAAGATGAGGCAATTCACATCACATGTTTGGGCAGGGACAGCAAGCAATCCCTTTTTGGGTGTGTTTTTGTCCCCCCCCCCAAAAAAAAAGAAGAAGAAGAAGGCTGCAGATTTACACCCCTCCCTTCTCACTGAATCAGAGACTCAGAGCGGCTTCCAATCTTCTATATTTTCTCCCCCCACAACAGACACCCTGTGAGGTGGGTGGGGCTGAGAGGGCTCTCACAGCAGCTGCCCTTTCAAGGACAACCTCTGCCAGAGCTCTGGCTGACCCAAGGGCATTCCAGCAGGTGCAAGTGGAGGAGTGGGGAATCAAACCCGGTTCTACCAGATAAGAGAGCTCTGGCTGACCCAAGTCCATTCCAGCAGGTGCAAGTGGAGGAGTGGGGAATCAAACCTGGTTCTCCCAGATAAGAGTCTGCGCACTTCACCACTACATCAAACTGGCTCTCAGGGGCAAAGGGCAATGGCATTTACTTCTTCTGACTGGAGAAAAGTGTGTGGTTGCATTTTGGCTGTGTTCTGTTGAGCCCTTTTTCATGGAATCCTAGAGTTGGAAGGGACCTCCAGAACCACCTAGTCCAACCCTGTGCACAATGCAAGAAATTCACAAACCCCTCCCCTCAACACCCAGTGACCCCTGCAGGCTCCACCCCCAAAAGATAGCAACTCCCCCCCCCCCAAAAAAAATCCAGAATCCCTGGCCAAACTGGCCTGGAGAAAACTGCTTCCTGACCTCAGAGTGGTGATTGGCATTTCCGTGGGTGTGTAAGAAGGGCCACGAGAACTAGCCACTGATGCAACCTGTGTCAGTTCACAGGATCCTCATTGCTGTCAGATGGCTCCCTGGCCTTTGTTCAGAAACCTCCAAAGAAGAAGAGCCCACCACCTCCCCAGGAAGATTTTTCCACTTAAGATGTAGAAGCAACAGGAAATGAACTTTTGATCTCTGTTAGGCAACTTCCTCAGCATGAACGAGAACATTTCATTCGTTGATTTACAGGGATTGTGCACAACTCTTGAACTGCCCGCCAATCCTCTCAATCGACAAAGAGGGCCCAGGGAATGCGATAGCAGTTCTCTATCTGGCAGGAGCCAAGTTCTGTTAATAGGCTTAGATCACAGGCACCTTTAATCAAAGGCTATCTCAGAAGCTCCACCTTCGCTCTCGACTGGCTTTGTTCACCCTCAAAGACATCCTCAGTCAGAGATAATTGGTTTGAGTGTTGTGATGTCATGATGTTCACAATGCAATCCCTGTTGGGCTGGGATCACCTTGGTCTACTTCACAGAAAGCATGAGATGTGGTAATTTTGTGCCTGGACTACAGATGATATGTGAAGCTCCTGTGTCCTATACGCTTCATTTCTTCCATGGAGAAAGCTAGCCAACCAGGGAAGCAAGGCTAGAACCTGACACCTAGGCATCTGGGTTTCTGTGGGCAAGAGATTTTCTTGCAATGAGTAGTGTCATGGAGTTGTGATGCCCCATAGGCAATAGACATTCAGAGTTGGTTTGGCATTGCTTACCTCTGTGCACAACTCTTGAACTTACCTCTGCTTGTGCACAATCCCTGGACTTACTTGGTGGTCTCCCATCCAAGAACTAACCAGGGTCAACAAGGAGCTGTTCTTGTTGGCAGCAGAAGAGGGGACTCACAATAATGGGTTTAAACCAGGGGTGGAATTCTACCAGGAGCTCCTTTGCATATTAGGCCACACACCCCTGATGTAGCCAATCCTCCTGGAGCTTACAGGGCTCTTTTTTGTAAGCGCTTGGAGGATTGGCTACATCAGGGGGTGTGGCCTAATATGCAAAGGAGCTCCTGCTTGAATTCCACCCCTGGTTTCAACTAAGGGTGGGAAGGTTCCAGCTGGTTATTAGGGAAAAACCTTTTTACAGGAAGAGTTGTTCAACTGTGGAATCCGCTGTGGAGAGAGGTCTGTCACATTTTTATCCATCCCTTTATCCCCCTTTTCATTTTATCCTCAGAACTACCCTGTGAGGTAGTCCTAAAACCACCCAGGGACCTTCCATGCCAGGGGAGGGATTTGAACTTGGGTCTCCCCAGTCTTAGTCCAGCGTGGTGCTGCACCACATCAGCTCTCCCTGTGGCTTCATCGACAACTGTGTGAAAAACACAAACCCCAAACTCATATATCAGAAGCTAGGAGAGCTCTGCAGGAAAACCTTGACTACATCTCTTGAACCCCAGGAAAAGTAAAAGCCCAGATTTCCATTGCCTAAAAGGTGGGAGAAAGATTTCCTTTGGGTTGCTTCCCTGTGATCATAACCATATTCCTGTCCGTCATCTTGTAAGCCTCTACGTACTTCTATAAAGGATATAATCCACATAAGCACTGGGGCTCGTGTATTCCAAGTTACGTTTGTGGTGGAGAAAAGACCGGTCCCTCTGGGAAACCATAGGCTTTACATACAGCATTTATGTAAGGTCATAGCGGAGTTAATGAAACAATCCTGCTACAAGCCTGGGGATTATTTCTGGCTATAGCCATCTAATCGAAAGCAACTCCTGAGCTTCACTAGTGTGGCAATGACATTGAGTGATTCAACACAGCTCCGTATTTGCTGTGGGGGTAGCATCAGGAACAGAGTTGACTTTTGGGATGGGGAACTCCCATTGCAGAAATGTTCAAGGTTTGCATGCTTTTTGGAAGGAGAAAAACAAGAATATAGAATATAGACAAGCTGGAACGGGTCCAGAGGAGAGTGACGAAGATGGTGAGGGGTCTGGAGACCGAGTCCTATTAGGAAAGGTTGAAGGAGCTGGGCATGTTTAGCCTGGAGAGGAGACGGCTGAGAGGTGATAGGATCACCATCTTCAAGTCCTTGAAGGGCTGTCCTATAGAGGATGGTGTGGAATTGTTTTCTGTGGCCTCAGAAGGTAGGACCAGAACCAATGGGTTGAAATTAAATCAAAAGAGTTTCCAGCTCAACATGAGGAAGAACTTCCTGACCATTAGAGTGGTTCCTCAGTGAAACAGGCTTCCTCGGGAGGTGGTGGGCTCTCCTTCCTTGGAGGTTTTTAAACAGAGATTGATTTCCCACTCACCTTAAGCTGCTCTCACGTTCCTCTTCTCAGCAGGGTTTTCTTCCGATTTCACACCATCTGGCCTGGGGCTGCAGCTAGCATCAGCGTTTTCGCACAGTGAACAAAAACCTCTAAAACCAGTTTCTGTTTGCTGCATGAAAAAGCCAACACTAGCTGCAGCCCTGGGACAGAGAGTGTGAAATTGGAAGGAAGCCCCACTGAGAAGAGGAACATGAGAGCAGCGTAAGGTGAGAGGGATATCAAGTGGAGGAGTGGGGAATCAAATCCGGTTCTCCCAGATAAGAGTCGACATACTTAACCACTACACCAAACTGGCTCTCAAAATGGACACTCAGCAGGCCCTGTTTTCTGGCCCTGCCCCACCACAATAGAGTACAATAAGCGCAATCCTCTGTTTCCCTGACTTTCAACACTTTAAAAGTCCTGGCACTCCCTTTGGTTGCAAAAGCGCAGTTTTCCTGTTTTGTACTTACCTCCAGGAATCTCAGGTTTGAAGAAGACAGGGTTTATTTTAATGCATATATATATATGCATTAAAATAAATCCCTTTCCATCCAGTTCCGGAACATCTCTATCCAGCTTACCAATATTGTCAGAAGAACCAGCACAAACCCCATTGGCCAGACCCTTCCCTGGGCCCTCTCTAAAGCTCTTCATACTCTGTCTGGGAAGAGAGTCTGGTGTAGAAGCCATCCTTGGAAGACCTGACGTTTTGTGTTGTTTAAGGACATCAACTCCATGGGCAACAATAGTTCACATGTGGGTCATAGAATCACACAGAGTTGGAAGGGGCCAGACAGGCCATCTGCTCCACCAGGATCAGCCTAGAGCATCCCTGACTAATGTTTGTCCAGCCGCTGCTTAAAGACTTTCAGTGAGGGGGGAGCTCACTGTCAGGCCCAGAGGCAAGGAAAAGACAAGTAAAGTTCAAGATCTTTATTCTAGCATCATAGGTGGATGCAGGCGTTGTCGGAACTGGCTCTCCCACCAGTTCCTTGCTCTTATAACCCCTCGCCCCAACCGTTATAATTCAAGCCAAGTGTGCCAAGCTAAAGTGGGGCATTTGCATGGGTTCACTATTATGCAGTCATCACCCCAGGTGCTCGTTATCACCCCTTGGTTACATCTCCTCCAGCTCTTCTGATCTTCTGACCTTGGTTGCATAGTAACTTAACAAGCTCCCAGACGTGCCACCCTCCCTCCCAACAAGCAGCGGCGATGCTTCAAAGCCAGTATAGCACAGCACAAGCATTGTAGAATTATAAATTGGATACACATGGCAAGAGGAACAAAGATGGAGTGACTCTTGACAATCATCACCTCTGCTGGAAAGCTGCTGGAATGGCCTTGAGTCAGCCATAGCTCTTGTAGGAGTTGTCCTTGAAAGGACAGCTTCTGGGAGAGCTCTCTCAGCCCATCCACCTCACAGGGTGTCTGGGCGTTTTTTTTTGGGGAGGGAGGTAAAGGGGATTGTGACCACTCTGAGATTCAGAGTATAGGGCAGGATATAAATCCAAGATCATCATCATCATCATCTTTTTAAAATGTACAGTCTATTGAGCTCTCATGGTGGCTCATTTCTCTACTGGAGACTGGAAACCAGGGTTGGCCTCCAGGTAACACCTGGAGACTGGCAACCAAACTGGATCTTCAGGGCAAGCCTGGAGGTTGGCAACCAGGGTACCTCCAGGCCAATCCTGGCGATTGGCAGCATAGAGGTGTCTTTAATTTAAAGCTACTTTCTGCAGACATGTGATAAGAATGTCCACAACTGTGCAAATTTTCCTGCTGGCTTCTTAGCTCCACATAGTCCCCTCATGACTGCTTTGATTAATAATTCTTTTTCTGGTTGTTACAATGCGCACTGCTAATAAGCAAGCTTATAATGCATTGTTCATTCTAGAGGAAGAAGTCTTTGCATTAAACTGAGTGGGATGTAACATAGTTCAGAACCAATTCGGGGTGGAATTCTAGCCCTGTAAGCTCTTGGAGGATTGGCTACATCAGGGGGTGTGGCCTAATATGCAAAAGAGCTCCTGCTAGAATTCCACCCCAGAGAACCCGCTTCTGGGAGTTCTCTGCCGTCAGTGTTTTGGGCCTTCCTTGTCTATGAGGGAGGCTGCTGCAAATCCATTGAGTTCAAGGGTCCAGTAGTGAAAGCAGAAAGAGCACACAGAGGTGGTGCACAGCCTTTCCTAGCACCCCGGATAGCTCCCCCCCACCTCATGTGGGTGAACTGTTATAAACAAAAGGCACCATGGGATAGGGAGTGTTGGTGATGGGGGGAGACAGGGAAGGTTCAGTCTGGAGAAGAGGAGGTTGTGGGGGGGGGGGGGCAGAATTGCTCTCTTGAAGGATTTGAAGGGCTGTCCCACGGCCAGAGTGGTAAGCTGCAGTACTGCAGTCCAAACTTTGCTCACGGCCTGAGTTTGATCCCAGCGGAAGCTGGGTTCAGGTAGCTGGCTCAAGGTTGACTCAGCCTTCCATCCTTCCGAGGTCAGTAAAGTGAGTCCCCAGCTTGCTGGGGGGAAAGTGTAGATGACTGGGAAGGCATTGGCAAACCACCCCATAACAAAAGTGTCCCGTGAAAACCATTGGAATTTTGAATATTTATATTGTATGTCTAGGCAATGTCTAAAGTTCAGTCATTATAGTGTTAGATATGTTTACCTGTCCATCAGACTAGCGCTGATGGAATGTTCAGCAGAAGGCTTGAAAAACGATGGTTAAAGAGGAGTATGTATTGATTTTATAACCATAAAGTATTGTTATTGTTATATTATGACTGTGAGGAACCCAGAGTCCGTATGTGGAGTGGGCAGCATACAAATTTAAGGGAAATAAAAAAAGAGCTGTTGGCAGTTCTGGAGTGAGCTGACTGAGTAACAGCTTGTTAGTGATAGCTTAGAGAATGTCGTCTATAGTTATTATTTTCATCCCAAAGTCCCTACCCCTTTAGAAATAAAATAAATTTTTCAATATTAAAGATCTCTCAACTCTTTTGTGACCCAGCGGTCCACTGAACTGTCTGGGAAAGTTTAAATAATTTCCCTCACAAAATTTCCAACAAAACCGTCATGATGCGACATCGCCCCAGAGTGGGAAATGACTGGTGCTTGCACCGGGGACTTCCTCGACCTTTACCCCTTAGAGGAGGGCAGGGAGCTGTTTCTGTTGGCAGCAGAGGAAAGGACACACAATACTGGGCTGACATTTAGGTAGAAAGATACCAGATGGATAATGGGGGGGTGGGATTTATGGTAAGAAAGATAACTGGCTGGATATTAGGATTTCCACCCGCACCCCCCCCCCCCCAGCGAAAGTTCAGCAGTGGAAGGGGCAACCTAGCGAGGTGGTGAACTTCCTCTTGCTGGTCGTCTTTAAGCAGCGGCTGCTTAACACTTGTCAGGGATGCTCTAGGCCAGGGGTGTCAAACATGCAGTTTGGGGGCCGAATCAGTCCCCCGAGCAACTGGCTGTGATCTGCTTCCTTCTCCTCTCTTGCTTCCTTCAGTTTGGTGTAGTGGTTGAGCGAGTGGACTCTTATCTGGGAGAACCGGGTTTGATTCCCCACTCCTCCACTTGCACCTGCTGGCATGGCCTTGGGTCAGCCATAGTTCTCATAGGAGTTGTCCTTGGAAGGCCAGCTGCTGTGAGAGCCCTCTCAGCTCCACCCACCTCACAGGGTGTCTGTTGTGGGGGAGGAAGGTGAAGGAGAATGTGAGCCACTCTGAGACTCTGAAATTCGGAGTGGTGGGCATGATATAAATCCTATGTCTTCTTATTGTTATTACTACATTGTAAAGGGAAAGGAGATTGTAGGCCAGTCTGAGACTCTGTCCTTGAAAGGGCAGCTTCTGGGAGAGCCCTCTCAGCTCCACCCACCTCACAGGGTGTCTGTTGTGGGGGAGGAAGGTGAAGGAGAATGTGAGCCACTCTGAGACTCTGAAATTCGGAGTGGTGGGCATGATATAAATCCTATGTCTTCTTATTGTTATTACTACATTGTAAAGGGAAAGGAGATTGTAGGCCAGTCTGAGACTCTGTCCTTGAAAGGGCAGCTTCTGGGAGAGCCCTCTCAGCTCCACCCATCTCACAGGGTGTCTGTTGTGTGGGAGGAAGGTAAAGGAGATTGTGAACCGCTCTGAGACTCTTCAGAGTGGAGGGCAGGATATAAATCCAATATCTTCTTCTTCTTCCTTCTGCATCACAGCTTGCTTTGCCAGGCTTGCTCAATTGCGCAGCAGAGCTTCTGAGCCAAGCCTCTCTTCCTTCTATTGTCTGAGGCTTCTCTCCCCACCCACCCACTCCAGTCCCTGGGGAAGGAAGAAAAGAGCCAGAGCTTCCTTTGCCCAGTTCCCTGGATCCCATGGGAGAGATACAAAGAAAGCACCTTTAAGACCAATGAGTGCTAACATTTTAAGCATATTTTAAGTTTAAAATATATATATATATTTTGTGCTTATCTGTGTTCTTTATAAAGTTTATATCGCTGCTACCTAATCTTAAATAGGTATACACATGGCCTGGCGTGGCATGGCTTGGCCCAACCTGACATGGCCTGGCCCAACCAGGTCTCATTTATGTCAGATTTGGCCCTCATGAGTTCGACACCCCTGATTTAGACTGCTTTTTCAGGACTTTTTTTGTAGCAGGAACTCCTTTGCATATTAGGCCACACACCCCAGATGTGGCCCGGCCCAACCAGGTCTCATTTATGTCAGATCCAGCCCTCATAACAAATGAGTTCGACGCCCCTGCTCTATGCTGACCTTGCATTTAGCTTAGGGGTGGGCTAGATGGCCTCGATGGCCCCTTCCAGCTCTATGACCCCCCCCCCGGATCTGTAAGCCCTGGTGCTGCCAATCATACAGCATATACCCCTCATCGAGAGTGGTGTCCCCCACCCAGTGGGCAGCTGAGGAAGAGATGGATGGATTTCCCCACCGGACTGGGAACCCAGTTGCACCTGCTAATCTCATCTCTCTACCCATCTGCTGGCTGCCAGACTCTGAGGCTCAGGGAAGGGCTGCATGCAAAGCTGTCTCCTTGGTGGTGAGCCAAATCAACATGCAGGGAGAAGACAGAAACGTCCTCCTAAGGAATCATATTCAAACGCTGAGATCCCCAGTGCAAGATTGAATAATCTCCGAAACAGATACCCGCTTAAAGATAAAATCTTCAAAACAGAGGGTTCGTCTAACCCCAACAGATGTGAGTCTCTGCTATCAGAAGGTTCAGCCCCTGGAATGGAAGTTCTTCTGCTCAGTTTTGGAATGTCCCATGGGCTCTACTGACGCCCAAATGTATGACTCTCTGGTGTGATTCTTGCCTCATCCCTAAAATCTTTGTGAGAAGCCAACAGCTGCCTCGAAAAATCTGCCAAGCGATCCATTCGTTCGGCTTCACCTCCCTTTTTCTGCCCTGGTTTTTCCAGAGGAAAGGGTGTGCTTTGGGGGCGACGCAGGCCTGCGCTCTCACCTCCTGGCTGACTTACCTGTGAGCGGCTCCAGGAGCGGCAGGTAGCGTGGACCTTCCGAGCCCGCTGGGGACGACGAAGCAAATCTCACCAACGTCGAAACTGGCATCTATTTTTAGCGCAGGATTTGCTGACTGACCTTGTGTGATACCCACTCGAAGGGGGGAATCTCTACATCTGCTACTAAATATTCCCTGATGTGACCTGAAACCAGTGGCCTTGGCCATTCAGCCGCTGCTGCCGGAGCGCCTCGTGTCTGTGTCACAGGCTCCGTCCATCTGTGCACCTTTGTTTGTTTGACATTTGTGTCAGGTCATGGCAGAAACGGCACCTGCCACTTAGGCAGTTCATTCGTTCATTTGATTTTCATACAGTCAACAATCAGCAGAAATCAGAAAAAATGTACAAAAGCAAAAAACCAAAGCTAAAATACTTACAAAATATTTTAAGAAGGATCTAGACAAGCTGGAACAGGTCCAGAGGAGGGCGATGAAGATGGGGAGGGGGCTGGAGACCAAGTCCTAGGAGGAAAGGTTGAAGGAGCTGGGGATGTTTAGCCTGGAGAGGAGGTGGCTCAGGCTGAGAGGTGATATGATCACCATTGTCAAGTACTTGAAGGGCTGTCCTATAGAGGATGGGTCGGAATTGTTTTCTGTGGCCCCAGAAGGTAAGACCAGAACCAATGGGTTGAAATTAAATCAAAAAAGTTTCTGGCTCAACATGAGGAAGAACTTCCTGACGGTTAGAGTGATTCCTCAGTGGAACAGGCTTTCTTGGGAGGTGCTGGGCTGTCCTTCTTTGGAGGTTTTGAAACAGAGGCTAGATGGCCATCTGACAGCAAGGAGGATCCTGTGAATTTAGGGGGAGGTGTTTGTGGGTTTCCTGCATTGTGCAGGGGGTTGATGACCCTGGAGGTCCCTTCCAACTCTAGGATTCTATGATTCTAAATATCACATAAGATAACAGTAGGGAATAGGGTATATAAAATAGCAATTAAAATTTGGCCTCAGAACATAATATATCTTTGCGAACTTTAGATGCAGTTGACAAGAGCCTTGCCCAAGGACCTGTGACCTGTGGGCTCACTCCTTTTAGAAACTTCCTAGTGACCTCAAAATTAGAAAGACTGGAATGGCCCTGAAATCTGCTCGCTAAGGGACTAATTAACCTTGACCGTATCTCCTGGTAAAATTGGCCTGAGAGGAGGACATGTCCAACAGTTTCGATGTCAGTCTTAGGGGTCTTTCGTTATCTCCCCTCTAAAACTGCAGAGGAAAGTGCGTGCCGTCTCGCTAGTATTGTTGCTAAATGGCATGGACTCTAGCAACAAGACTAGCTAGGGAAAAGGCTCCACGCTGAACAGTGGATTCCAGGGATGAGAGATACGAACAAAGGAACAAACAAACCTGCAAAAAGAAGCAGGCTGCCACGGTGGGCTGGAAGAAGGAACAGTCCCTGCCAGTCTGGTCTCGCTTGCCTTCTTTGCCCACTGCCTCTCAGAGGCTTCTCTTGGGATGCCAGCCTCCAGGTGGGACCTGGGGATCCCCCGGGATTACAGCGCACCTCTAGACTATAGAGGTCAGTTCCTCTGGATACAAGGGACACTTTGGAGGGGGGACTCTGTGGCATTGCACACTTTTGAGGTCCCCACAATCCCCAGGCTGCACCCCCAAATCTCCAGGAATTCCCCAGTCTGGCTCTGGCAACCACTTGAACACTGTCTTACCTAAACAACAATAATAAACTACTCAGACTATCCTATGAAAAGAATTTTATATCATATATACAATTCATAAGTACAAATTCCGAAGTCATTCATATACCAACAATTTTAAAAAAGGTCAAGGCAGTCCCCTGTGCAAGCACCAGTCGTTTTTGACTCTGGGGTGATGTTGCTTTCACAACGTTTTCACGGCAGACTTTTTACGGGGTGGTTTGCCATTTCCTTCCCCAGTCATCCACACTTTCCCCCCAACAAAATGGGGACTCATTTTACTGACCTCGGAAGGATGGAAGGCTGAGTCAACCTCGAGCTGGCTACCTGAAAACCCAGCTTCTGCTGGGATCGAACTCAGGTCGTGAGCAGAGAGCTCGGACTGCAGTACTGCAGCTTTATCACTCTGCGCCACGGGACTCTTACCAAAGTTCAAATCATCAGATCATCAGGCAAACGAACAAAAGTTCCCCCAGTCCATCAAAGTCACTCAGCTGAAGGAGCTTGGTGTCTCCAATTTTTAGAAACAGAAGTCACATTCCAAGATGAAAGCAGACAACCGAGCCACAATCAGTGTTCCCTCTAAGCTGAATTAATGTGAGCTAGCCCAAAGTTTTTTAGCATCCGGGTCACACATTTTTGTCTTAGCTCATGAAAAACGGCCTCAGTGCAAACTAATTGATGCAGGAGCTCACACCTTTAATGCTGGTAGCTCATGAAGTAGAATTTTTGATCACAAGGCTCCACAGCTTAGACCAGTGGTCCCTAACCTTTTTGGCACCAGGACCAGTTTTGTGGAAGACAATTTTTCCAGGGACCGGGTGGTGGTGGTGGTGGTGGTTTTGGGACAATACAATTGTCCACTTTATTTCTATTAGTTTGCTGTGGTGGTTGTGTGCAGACTCTTATCTGGGAGAACTGGGTTTGATTCCCCACTCCTCCACTTGCAACTGCTGGGATGGCCTTGGGTCAGCCATAGCTCTGGCAGAGTTATCCTTGAAAGGGCAGCTGCTTGAGAGCCCTCTCATCCCCACCCACCTCACAGGGTGTCTGTTGTAGGGGAAGAAGGTGAAGGAGATTGTGAGCCACTCTGAGACTCTGAAATTCGGAGTGGAGGGCAGGATATAAATCCGATGTCTTCTTATTGTTATTACTACATTGTAATATATAATGAAATAATTATGCAACTCATGGCCCTGTTGCTAACAGGCCACGGACCAGGACTGGTCCACAGACCGGGGGTTGGGGACCCCAGGCTTAGAGGGAGCTTTGGTCTTGAACCAAAACAAACCCCTATGTAGAAGGGATGAACATCTCACAAAGACCACTTAGACATTTAAATAGAGACCTATCAAACATTCAGGGGGAAAAAAAGTCTCTTCACAAGTGTCCAAAACAGCAGCTTCAGGGAGAGCCCTCTCAGACCCACCCACCTCACAGGGTGCCTGTTGTGGGGGAGGAAGGGAAAGGAGATTGTGAGCCTCTCTGAGACTCTTCAGAGTGGAGGGCGGGATATAAATCCAATATCTTCATCTACCTCACAGGGTGTCTGTTGTGGGGGAGGAAGGGAAAGGAGATTGTAGGCCGCTCTGTGACTCTGTCCTTGAAAGGGCAGCTGCTGTGAGAGCCCTCTCCAGCCCCACCCACTTCACAGGGTGTCTGCTGTGGGGGAGGAAGGGAAAGGAGATTGTGGGCCACGCTGAGACTCTGTCCATGAAAGGGCAGCTGCTGTAAGAGCCCTCTCAGCCCCACCCACCTCACAGGGTGTCTGCTGTGGGGGAGGAAGGGAAAGGAGATTGTGGGCCAGTCTGAAACTCTTTCTTTGAAAGGGCAGCTTCTGGGAGAGGCTTCTTAGCTCCACCCACTTCACAGGGTGTCTGTTGTGGGGGAGGAAGGGAAAGGAGATTATAGGCTGCTCTGAGACTCTGTCCTTGAAAGGGCAGCTTCTGGGGGAGCCCTTTCACCTCCACCCACCTCACAGGGTGTCTGTTGTGGGGGAAGAAGGGAGAGGAGATTGTAGGCCGCTCTGAGATTCTGTCCATGATAGGGCAGCTGCTGTGAGAGCCCTCCCAGCCCCACCCACCTCACACGGTGTCTGTTGTAGGGGAGGAAGAGAAAGGAGATTGTAGGCCAGTCTGAGACTCTGTCCTTGAAAGGGCAGCTGCTGTGAGCGTTCTCTCAGCCCCACCCATCTCAGAGAGTGTCTGTTGTGGGGGAGGAAGGGAAAGGAGATTGTAGTCCACCCTGAGACTGTCGTTGAAAGGGCAACTGCTGTGAGAGCCCTCTCAGCTGCACCCACCTCACAGGGTGTCTGTTGTGGGGGAAGAAGGGAGAGGAGATTGTAGGCCGCTCTGAGACTCTGTCCTTGAAAGGGCAGCTTCTGGGAGAGCCCTCTCAGCCCCACCCACCTCACAGGGTGTCTGCTGTGGGGGACGAAGGGAAAGGAGACTGTAGGCCGCTCTGACATTCTGTCCATGAAAGAGCAGCTGCTGTTAGAGCCCTTTCAGCCCCACCACCCTCACAGGGTGTCTGTTGTGGGGAAGGAAGGGAAAGGAGATTGTGGGCCACTCTGAGACTCTGTCCTTGAAAGGGCAGCTGCTGTGAGGGCCCTCTCAGCCCCACCCACCTAACAGGGTGTCTGTTGTGGGGGAGGAAGGGAAAGGAGATTGCAGGCCAGTCTGAGACTCTGTCCATGAAAGGGCAGCTTCTGGGAAAGCCCTCTCAGCCCCACCCACCTCACAGGGTGTCTGTTTTGGGGGAAGAAGGGAGAGGAGATTGTAGGCCGCTCTGAGATTCTGTCCATGAAAGGGCAGCTGTTGTGAGAGCCCTCTCAGCCCCACCCACCTCACAGTGTGTCTGTTTTGGAGGAGGAAGGGAAAGGAGATTGTAGGCCAGTCTGGGACTCTGTCCTTGAAAGGGCAGCTTCTGTGAGAGTCCTCTCAGCTCCACCCACGTCACAGGTTGTCTGTTGTGGGGGAGGAAGGGAAAGGAGATTGTAGGACAGTCTGCGAGTCTGTCCTTGAAAGGGCAGCTTCTGGGAGAACCCTCTCAGCCCCACCCACCTCACATAGTGTCTGTTGTGGGGGAGGAAGGGAAAGGAGATTGTGAGCTGCTCTGAGATGCTGAGATTCAGAGTGGAGGGCGGGGTATAAATCCAATCTCCTCCTTTTTCCTCTTCCTCTTCCTCCACACTGGCGGTTCTAAACAAAACCAGGGTTAGAGGCAGCCTCTGCTGCATGTTGGAGCATTATATTAATGATGATGAGACCCCCCCCCCCTTTCACTGTCCCCCCAGTGTGGAAGAACTCAGCCATAGGACAAAGTCAGGCTGGATGATCTTTGGGTACCCCCTGGCCCAAACCTTCTTCTTAGGGGAGTGATGGAGCAGGGCCCCTTTCCAGAGTTCGTGTGGACCTACGGCTTTTGGGAGCCAGATGTGCAGGGTGGATCGCTTTGGGCTTTTTGTAGTTACTGATATCTCGAGTGTCTGGAATAGTAAACTGAAATGGATCCCGTTGTTTATACGCTTGCTGTCAAAACAATCTACACGCCTTTTGCCTCTCTAGAATGAAACCAAATGCCAGTGTGCTGCTCTTGGCTTCCAGAAGGAAAGTAATTCTGGTTTGGAGGCAATTCTGTTATTTGAAACAAGGTTGTTCGGTTTGTCCTTTTAAAAATAAATGCATTAGAAATACATTAGCTTGGTTACAGTGACAAGGTAATCTCTAATGTCTTTTCACACTTTTAACATTATAAATGGGCTTGCTTTATGAAGAACTACCCAAACTATGCACATTCTCAAGTCTGATGCAACCAACAAAGACTGTGAGGCAGTGACTTTGTGTCTGGGCTGCCTGACTTGGAGCTTTGTTGCAAAAATATCCCTATAGTGTTTCCTGAACTGGAATCTTCTCAGCCTTCTTGAGAGATGCTAAATGAGTTTCTTTTTATTACAGTTGGGCAGGATCTGAACATAAGAACATAAGAGAAGCCATGTTGGATCAGGCCCATCCAGTCCAACACTCTGGTCGTTTTCGCACTCACCTTCTGCCGGCGCGACCCCCCTCTTCACCGCGCAGGATCTGCGCGGATTTTGCACTAAACGCTGCGGAGCAGCCAGAAAAGCCGGAAGCTCCTGGCGCAAAAGCCGCTCAAACTGAAACCGCCAAAAAGCAGTTTGGCGTTTGCGCGGCTTTTGCGACGGGAGCTTCCGGCTTTTCTGGCTGCTCCGCAGCGTTTAGTGCGAAATCCGCGCAGATCCTGCGCGGTGAAGAGGGGGGTCGCGCCGGCTGAAGATGAGTGTGAAAACGACCTCTGTGTCACACAGTGGCAAAAAATTAAATATATATATACACACACTGTGGCTAATAGCCACTGACGGACCTCTGCTCCATATTTTTATCTAAACCCCTCTTGAAGGTGGCTATACCTGTGGCCGTCACCACCTCCTGTGGCAGTGAATTCCACATGTTAATCACCCTTTGGGTGAAGAAGTACTTCCTTTTATCCGTTTTAACCTGTCTGCTCAGCAATTTCATCGAATGCCCACGAGTTCTTGTATTGTGAGAAAGGGAGAAAAGTACTTCTTTCTCTACTTTCTCCATCCCATGTATTATCTTGTAAACCTCTATCATTTCACCCCGCAGTTGACGTTTCTCCAAGCTAAAGAGTCCCAAGCGTTTCAACCTTTCTGTCAAGTCGGCTGAATTCAATAACGAGACTTTGGTTGAAACAAAGTTACTAGTTTATTGGAGACAGAACTATAGACCATGATAGAGATTGAAGGACTGGGGTACATAGACATTAACCAAGCATTTAAGGTATAGATCAAAAGGATTCCTGAGGGAGGGGCATTCTATGCAGTGTATATTCACATCAGGATGTTACTACTTCGTTCCCAAGCTGAGGCCTTGGCGCCTTCACACTCCCACAGACATCCAGCCTGAGAAGGCTCTACTATCTTGTTCCCATATCACCAGTTCAAAGGCTACACAACAAAGGGACGGTGAGGGGGTGAGGAAAGTTAGCTAGCAGCATTCGGTGTTCAGTGTGGTTTACCCAGAACCCTTTACTTCTGAACCAATGTTAGGGTGCAGCTTGACCAAAATACAGCAGACTTGACACTTTCTTCATAGGGAAAGTGCTCCAGCCCTTTAATCATTCTAGTTGCCCTTTTCTGGACTTTCTCCAATGCTATAATATCTTTTTTGAGGTGCAGCGACCAGAACTGCACACAGTACTCCAAATGAGACCGCACCATCGATTTATACAGGGGCATTGTGATACTGGCTGATTTGTTTTCAATTCCCTTCCTAATAATTCCCAGCATGGCGTTGGCCTTTTTTATTGCAAATGCACACTGTCTTGACATTTTCAGTGAGTTATCTACCACGACCCCAAGATCTCTCTCTTGGTCAGTCTCTGCCAGTTCACACCCCATCAACTTATATTTGTAGCTGGGATTCTTGGCCCCAATGTGCATTACTTTGCACTTGGCCACATTGAACCGCATCTGCCACGTTGACGCCCACTCACCCAGCTCAACAGATCCCTTTGGAGTTCCTCACAATCCTCTCTGGTTCTCGCCACCCTGAACAATTTAGTGTCATCCGCAAACTTGGCCACTTCACTGCTCACTCCCAACTCTAAATCATTTATGAACAAGTTAAAGAGCATGGGACCCAGTACCGAGCCCTGCAGCACCCCACTGCTTACCGTCCTCCACTGCGAAGACTGCCCATTTATACTCACTCTCTGCTTCCTATTACTCAGCCAGTTTTGATCCACAAGAGGACCTGTCCTTTTACTCCATGACTCTCGAGCTTTCTAAGGAGCCTTTGATGAGGAACTTTATCAAAAGCTTTCTGGAAGTCAAGGTAAACAACATCTATTGGGTCTCCTTTGTCCACATGTTTGTTCACCCCCTCAAAGAAATGTAACAGGTTAGTGACCTGTTACAGGTTAGTGTAGACCTTGCCTGCCTGTTACTGTTATTAAATGAGGGAAAGAGAGAAGAGCGATTGACATTTTTGTGCAGGTTACAACTGGGTTCTTTCACTGGCACTCTTTCCCTGATTTGATCATCCATTTTGTTTCACTGTTGACAGTATGGTACACTTCTGCATTGTTAATTGTCTGGTCCACTTTGAGACTCAGTCAGGGCTTTTTTGGTAGCAGGAATTCCTTTGCATATTAGGCCACACACCCCAGATGTAGCCAATCCTCCTGGAGCTTATAGCAGGGACTGTACTAACAGCTGTGTAAGCTCTTGGAGGATTGGCTACATCAGGAGGGTGTGGCCTAATATGCAAAGAAATTCCTGCTATCAAAAAAGCCCTGAAAAGGCAGTCTAAATGGTGTAAGTAAATAAATAAATAAATAGAAGAAGAAAATTGTACTCCAGAACTCTACTTTGTGATTTTGATATCACAGTATGTGTGTTTGTGTGTGTTGAAGAACCTTAGAATTAGAGTGTTGGAAGGGACCCCCAGGGTTATCTAGTCCAACCTCCTGCACAATGCAGGAAACTCACAAACCCCTCCCCCTAAATTCACAGGACCAGCATTGCTGTCAGATGGCCATCAACCTCTGTTTAAAAACCTCCAAGGAAGGAGAGCCCACCACCTCCCAAGGAAGCCTGTTCCACTGAGGAATCGCTCTAACGGTCAGGAAGTTCTTCCTAATGTTGAGCTGGAAACACTTTTGATTTAATTTCAACCCATTGGTTCTGGTCCTACCTTCCGGGACCACAGAAAACAATTCCACACCATCCTCTATAGGACAGCCCTTCAAGTACTTGAAGATGGTGATCATATCACCTCTTAGCCACCTCCTCTCCAGCCTAAACATCCCCAGCTCCTTCAACCTTTCCTCATAAGACTTGGTCTCCAGACCTGTCACCATCTTTGTCACCCTCTTCTGGACCCTTTCCAGCTTGTCTATATCCTTCTTAAAATGTGGTGAGGTCTTATCAGAGCAGAGTAAAGTGATACCATCACTTCTCGTGATCTGGACACTATATTTCTGTTGATAGTATGCAGAGGTGATCTGGTCACCTTTTGTGTAATCAAGGGAGTTTGAACAAGGCCATTGTTACCTGCCAGCTGTGTTGTGCTGAAGTTTTCTGCTTGCCTCGGACAACATACACCAGAACAAAATACACTTAATGCATTTCCACAAAGGCCCTGCATTACATATATGTTTATGAATTCCAAATTTCTAAATGAAGTTCTGTTTCCATAGATAATTTTTCCTCTGGCTAGAATATTTCCTTTGTTGTTTCTGAATATGCCGTTATTTGGGTAATAAGGGCTTTTTTGCAACGACGTGGGAAACTTTATGAGGATGATCACATAAGATTATCTTAATGGATGTTTGTAGCTGCCCGGCAATGCAGAGAGCATGCCAAAACCATTACTCGGAAAAATAGATGGGCTTCCTTATCTGCTGCTCAACAACATTTAAGTTGGACAAAAAGTAAATCCATGTGGGCTTCTGGCACAGACAAAGAGGCTTTGGATGAGTCACACCACTTCAGCACGCCTATAACTTCCCTGGATTCTTGCAGCTGAATCCACCGGCCAGAGTATTGGTTTTCAAAGGGCCCCGTTTTACAAGGTATTCGTAGCTTTCCATCTGGAGAACGTCCATCACCCTCCCAAATCAACAGCATTCCCCCCCTGAGGTTCTGCCTCAGCTAAGCCAGGATTTCTAGGTAGACCTGTGCTGTAACTTAGCCGTACCCCCCAGCTTCTGATAGATAAAACCCTTCATTATTATCAGAGGCATACCTCATTCTTACATCTTGGTGGGATTATGTTTTAAATTGTGGAAGGGACCATATGAAGAGCCCACCCACAGTGACTCTGTATGAATCACTGGTCTGCATGTGGGAAGGAAGCAAGCTTAGGGGCAGCAGCGAACTGGGCAGAGATACATCCGACGGCCCACTCTGTTTATTCTTATGTGCCTTTGCAGTACCTGAGATTCAATGTGCTTGAACAGAGTTCACCAGCACGCAGCTTGTGTGTCTCATGGTGCCCCCTGACACCTTTCCTGGGGACTGCTGGATGTTTCTAGAAAGTGGGCAAGGCCTTGTGAGGCTTTTACCCAGCAAGACTTATGACTGGCCATCGCAGAGGTCATTGGCTGTGAAGTTCTTCTGAAACACTCTCTCTGTAACAGCTGCCACCAGAGCCAAGGATCTTCACGGTGCGACTGAAGGTAGCTGCACCATCCATTTTGTGGCTGACTCTGCCTTCTGAGGCAGCCATGATGTGGCAGGCTCAAAAAGGTCAAGGCCCCCACCCTGTGCTACAAACCTTGTGGAATTATCCACCCCCACTGGGGCGGCAGTCGTGGCAGGGCAGAGCTGTCGGTCATGTAGGTCAGGATCAGCTCCAACTTGGAGCTCACAGGATTCATTCATTATTGAATTATCCAGCAGGAACGCTTTTGCCTATTAGGCCACACACCCTTGATGTTGCCAGTCCTCTAAGACAGTGGCCCCAACCATTGGGACCAGCCCCAGGGCTGGGCCACCCACCGTGGCCCCAGGGGCGGCAGGGTGGGGGCACCCAATTTGGCTTCCTCCTGCCCCCCCCCCGCAGCACCTCCTCCCTGTTTTCCTCCCCCCCATTTCCTCCTCCCATGCAGCCTCACTCCCCCCCCCCCGTTTTCACGATTTTAAGGCCGGGGAAGGGGCCGTGAAGTGCCTCCCAGGCCAACCCCCCCTGCAGCTGATCAGAGGGGAAAACACGGCAGCAGCGGCAAGCGACCCGCTGCTGCTGCATTTTCCCCACCAATTACCTGATTGGCTGTGGGCGGGGGGTCGACCAATCAGGTGATCAGTGGGGAAAATGTGTGTGTGTGGGGAAATATTGAGTTTTTGGCTCAATATTGGGAAGAACTTCCTGACAGTCGGCACGATTCCTCAGTGGAACAGGCTTCCTCAGGAGGTGGTGGGCTCTCCTTTGGAAGCTTTTAAGCAGAGGCTAGATGGCCAATTGACAGCAATGCTGATTCTGTGTGAATATACGCAGATCATGAGGGCAAGAAAGGATGAACCACTGCTCAGGTCTCATAGCCTATATGCCCAGGGTAATCCCAGAAGGCAATAGAAGAAGGGAACGGCAAAAGAGGAGATGGCTGGACAGCGTTACTGATGTAACTGACATGAATCTAAGCAGACTTTGGAGGATGGTGGAAGACAGGAGACTTTGTCCATGGGCCGCAAAGAGTCGGACTCGACTGTGGAACTGAGCAACAAAATCCCAGTCAAGAAGAAATTTTCCTCCAGGCTGGATTGGCCAGGAATCCTGGAGGTGGTTTGATTATGGATGATGCAGTGTTCCAGAAACCTATAGATGATCAACAATGGGATACTATTTGGAACTCGTATGGAAGTAAATCTAATGTATTAAACCTAAAATTCCGATTCCATAAAACCTTACTCAGATGGTATCTCCCCCCAACAAAACTAAACAAAGTAAACCCCACCATCGACCCATTATGTAAAAAAATGTGTGGAAAGAAATCAGACTACATCCATGGTTGGTAGCGCTATACTTTTGTATCCAAATTTTGGCAACAAATTAGAATGCAAATAAACACATCACAAACATAAACTTACCTTTGGAACCTGATATCTTCCTAACATAACTGGAAAGAAAAAAATCAGTTCCGGTACAGCAGAACTAATACATACCTTAATAGCTTCAGCGGGGCTGGTCATCGCCACTCACTGGATAGATAAATATAGTCCCACCTTAGAGATGTGGCATCAGAAGTTATGGGATACTTTCATTATGAGCAAGATTGCATACAACGCTTTTGACATTACATATACCCAGTACGAAAATCACATAGTAGCAGTTTGGTACCCGTTGATGACATACTTTTCTGAAAATGGGATTATTCCCAAGATTCCAATGTACAGAAAGTTAATGTATTTTTGAATTTTTATTATTCTTTCTTGGCAAGTTAACCTGATAATGTTTCCAATAGACATTGCTGTTAGTCTTACAATACTACAAGGTAAACCTGATATTGTACAAACTTGAAATGATTGTTTATTGTTTATTTTGAATGACATGTAATCCTACAAATTACAACAATAAAGTATTCATTTTGCAAAAAAAACCCCGGAAGATACAGTGGCCCAAGCAAGTCTACTTTTAATAAATCCACTACAATTAATAGTCATGAAAGATTATTTACATCCATAGCTCTCTAATGTTGAAACAGGAGTCCGATGGCACGAATTGACTGCGTTGTGTCTATGAATACAGTCAATCAGTCCAGATATTTCCTGAATCGTCTGTGTAGGCTTCTATAGGCAACTCCATGGAATGTTTAACAAAATCTCCTTTTTGAAGATACGACCCCACAATAACCAAGGACTCGCCTTGACGTTTTTCCATCTGCAGTATTAGCTGGTAGGTTCTCCCATCTACCAGTGCAGAAATGATGTTGTATTTGTTCAGAAAAAAATGTTGAAACAGTCTCGCATATCCTTCTCCACTGTGAACTTTATCAAGACGAAAGATTGCGTCTAATTACCCCACTTTTATCTAAATTCAAACCCTTGGAGTTTTATATAAATTTTAGCTCTGAGGTACTTCAGACATTTTATTGGAAGATACACAGACCTCAACAACTCAGGCAGTAGCAAAATTTTGTTACGTTGTAATTTGTAAGAGAAAATATCTGGAAGAACCTTTATTTTATGGACTGTACTCTTATGAGTTGTCTTGTTGTTCTGGTCTTTGACTGAAATAAATACTGATTGATTAACTTGGCCAACAGAAAGCTAAAGATGAACAAATTAATTTTAGTGGCCTATGTTTGATAAACTTTGCTGTTCATTTTGCTCTTACAATTATTAATGGGAACCAAAATTTTAAGTACAAAAGTACTGCAGTCTTAAACTCTGCTCCCGACCTGAGCTCAATCCCGGCGGAAGCTGGGTTCAGGTAGCTGGCTCAAGGTTGACACAACTTTCCATCCTTCCGAGGTGGTAAAATGAGTACCCAACTTGCTGGGAGGAAAATGTAGATGACTGGGGAAGGCAATGGCAAACCACCCTGTAAAAAAGTCTGCTATGAAAACGTTGTGAAAGGAACATCACCCTGGAGTCGGAAATGACTGGTGCTTGCACAGGGGACTACCTTTTACCTTTACCTTAAAATTTTAACAGCAACATTTTACTTGGGGAGGGACGGTGGCTCAGTGGTAGAGCATCTGCTTGGTAAGCAGAAGGTCCCAGGTTCAATCCCCGGCATCTCCAACTAAAAGGGTCCAGGCAAATAGGTGTGAAAAACCTCAGCTTGAGACGCTGGAGAGCTGCTGCCAGTCTGAGTAGACAATACTGACTGTGATGGACCGAGGGGGGTCTGATTCAGTATAAGGCAGCTTCATGTGTTCATGTGTTTATGTCTCAGATGACAACTGTAGTATTACTGGCTATATTTTAGTATCCTTTAATATTACAGACCTGTTTTCTACATTTTCTTTTGGTTATCTTTCTGATAGCAATCATGCTTTCTTGCTGTTTGAACAAAGGCTAGGGAATGACAATTCATTCTTGATTAATAACTCTGTGAGAAATATTAATTTGAGCTCTAATCACATCTCCCATAAAGCCAGGAAATGGTCCTTAGATATGGCTCAGTCTTAGCTCTGAAGTCCCCAGTTCTTGGAGATATAAGAGAAACTATTATAAGGAACCCTCATGAGTAGGTGATGCAATCTTTTGAACAACTTATATCTCTTTTGTTTTTTTTTTCATACAATTACAAAACCAAAGGGGGGGGGGGAAATCTAAACTTGGCCTTCTTTGGTTTAATGCCATTTGCCATTACTTAAGGCATGTTAAAGCACTGTGGCTAAGAGCCCCGTGGCACGGAGTGGTAAAGCTGCAGTACTGCAGTCCAAGCTCTCTGCTCACGACCTGAGTTCAATCCCGGTGGAAGCTGATTCAGGTAGCCCGCCCGAGGTTGACTCAGCCTTCCATCCTTCCGAGGTCGGTAAAAATGAGCACCCAGCTTGCTGGGGGGAAAGTGTTGAAAATGACTGGTGCTTTCCCTCCTTTCTTAAGAGCCCTGTGGCACAGAGTGTTAAAGATGCAGTACTGCAGTCCTAAGCTCTGCTCACGACCTGAGTTCGATCCCCAGCGGAAGCTGGGTCTTCAGGTAGCCGGCTCCAGGTTGACTCAGCCTTCCATCCTTCCGAGGTAGGTAAACTGAGTCCCCAGCTTGCTGGGGGAAAAGTGTAGATGACTGGGGAAGGCAATGGCAAACCATCCCATAAAAAGTCTGCCGTGAAAACGTGAAAGCAATGTCACCCCAGAGTCGAAAACGACTGGTGCTTGCACAGTCTTTACCTTTAAAGCACTGTAGTTACCTAAATTTCAAAGATGAAATCCTCAGGCATTTCTACTTCAATACCTAGCCTATAAAAAAACAATGCCGCCAAAATGTTCGCAAAAGGAAAACAGATTATTCCATTCTAACTTGGTGGAAAAATCACTTCTTAACCTTTTGACTAAGAAGATCAAGTGTAGTGTAACTTGGTGGAAATTTGTGTGTGCTTCATGTTATGTTCATGTTGGTGAGTGGTAAACAAAAGTAACAAACCTTTCCCAAGTAACACAAATAACAAACCTTTTCCAACAGAGAAAACTCTGCACATTTCAATGAAATTTTTTTTGGCCACTGTGTGACACAAAGTGTTGGACTGGAGGGGCCATTGGCCTGATCCAACATGGCTTCCCTTATGTTCTTAATCCTTGAGGAAACTGTTTTACCACCTTTTTAAAAACAAGAAAGAACCCACTACACTTAAAGTCTGGTAAGACCCATGGCCCAGATTGGATGTCCCCAGAGCTTTTAAAAACATATTCTGATTGGTGGGCTCCAATTTTACAAGGTCTATTCATTGTGATAGATGCAACTGGCAAAATTCCTGGAAAACGGTGAGAAGCGTTTGTTGTCCCCATATATAAGAAAGGTTCACTTCACTCTTCAGTCAATTATAGACCAATCAGTCTGTTATCTATACCAGGAAAACTGTATGCAACTCATCTACAACTAAAACTTTGTAATTAGAGCTACAATTTGTCAATAGCAGGTTCAGAACAAATTGGCTTTAGAAAGGGCTCATCTACTTTACATCACTCATATGTGCTCTGCTTTTCTGCTGACCAATATTAACCAAGTTCCAAGGGAAAATTGTTTACTGCTTTTCTAACATCTCAAGCACAAGGCTTTGGATGAAATTAAACCACTTGGGAGTTCCTAAACAATTATTGCATCGGATTGTTTTTTCGATCAGCCTCCATTAGAATAAAATGTTTTATAACTGCTTGTCTTTCAAATCCATTTCCAGTTACAAAAGGCATTTGAAAGGGATGTATTTTGGCTCCGGACTTATTCAACCTCTACTTATATGAGTTAACCAAACAATTTACAAGTTAACCACAAGTTAACAATTCCCCCAGTTCTAGTTTGCTTCTACATTATGCTCCTCTTTCTTGCTTGAAGGATTAAGACTTCTCCAAGCTTTTGTTTTGTACTTGTCAAGAGTCACTCCATCTTTGTTCCTCTTGCCATATGTATCCAATTAGCTAACAATTATATAATCCTAATACTGTGCTTGCTATGCTGGCTATTGCTTTGAAACATCCCCACTGCTTATCTGAAGGGAGGGTTCCATGTCCAGAATTCATACTATGCAACCAAGGTCAAGGGAGCTGGTGGAGAAGTAGTCAAAGGGGTAGATAACAAACACCCGGGGTGATGTTAGAGTAGGAGGGAACCCCGCGCAACCCCCCCTCTTAGCTTGGTGTGCTTTGCTTGAATTGTAGCGGTCAGGGCAAGGGGTTATAAGACCTGGGAACTGGCAGGAGAGCCAGTTCCAACAATGCCTGTATCTGCCTGTGATGCTGGAATAAAGATCTTGAACTTTACTTGTCTTTTCCTTGGCTCTGGGTCTGACAGTATTGCCATGATAATTTGCTTTCTATTAACCCTGCTAAATCTAAAATCACATATTTTCAGAAAACAAAGCAGGAGTCAAGTTTTACCTTTAAGACCAACCAAGTTTTATTCAGAATGTAAGCTTTCTGAATAAAACTTGGTCTTAAAGGTGCAACTTGACTCCTGCTTTGTTCAACTGCTTCAGACCAACACGGCAGCCCACCTGGATCTATATTTTCAGAAATATACTATATGGAAGGAGGGCCTTATAACCAAGGATGAATATAAACAAATCACCAGTGCTTGTAGAGAAAAAAGTGAGGAAAGCTAAAGTTCAGTATGGACTTAGGCTGGCCAAAGATGCTAAAAGCAACAAAAATGGGTTCTTTTCTTATGTTCAGAGTAAGAAAAAGAGCAAGGACATGGTAGGCCCATTGCGAGGGCAAGAAAGTTCCACATATTATCCTTGTTGACAAGTTGACAAGTTGGTAAAATGTGGTTTGAATCCTGTTACAAAGAGTGCTTGTGAATGGTTCCTCATCCTCTTGGAGAGGAGTGACAAATGGAGTGCCTCAAGGATCTGTCCTGGGACCTGTTTTGTTCAACATCTTTAACAATGATTTGGATGAAGAAATAAAGGGAATGCTTATTAAATTTGCAGATGAGACTAAATTGGGAGGGGTTGCAAACACAGAAGAAGACAGAAACAGGATACAGGATAACCTTGACAGGCTGGAAAACTGTGCTAAAATCAAAAAATGAATTTTAACAGGGATAAATGTACAGTTCTGCATTTAGATAGGAAAAATCCAGTGCATGGTTATAGGATGGGGGAGACTTGTCTTAGCGGTAGTATGTGCGAAAAGGATCTAGGGGTCTTAGTGGATCATACTCTGAACACGAGTCAACAGTGTGATGCGGTGGCTAAAAAGGCAAATGCAATTTTGGGCTGTATCAACAGAAGTATAGTGTCCAGATCACATGATGTGATGGTATCGCCTTACTCTGCTCTGGTAAGACCTCATCTGGAGTATTGTGTTCAGTTTTGGGCACCACATTTTAAGAAGGATATAGACAAGCTGGAACGGGTCCAGAGGAGGGCGATGAAGAAGGTGAGGGGTCTGGAGACCAAGTGCTATGAGGAAAGGTTGAAGGAGCTGGGCATGTTTAGCCTGGAGAGGCGGCAGCTGAGAGGTGATATGATCACCATCTTCAAGTACTTGAAAGGCTGTCGTATAGAGGATGGTGTGGAATTGTTTTCTGTGGCCCCGGAAGGTAGGACCAGAACCAATGGGTTGAAATTAAATCACAAGAGTTTCCGGCTCAACATTAGGAAGAACTTCCTGACCATTAGAGAGATTCCTCAGTGGAACAGGCTTCCTCCTTGGGAGGTGGTGGGCTCTCCTTCCTTGGAGGTTTTTAAACAGAGGCTAGATGGCCATCTGACAGCAATAAAGATCCTGTGAATTTAGGGGGAGGTGTTTGTGAGTTTCCTGCATTGTGCAGGGGGTTGGACTAGATGACCCTAGAGGTCCCTTCCAACTCTATGATTCTATGAAAAAAAGTAAACCCTTGGATCTTGGATGGTCATGTGACTGAGCAAATGTTGAATTTCCATTACTTAGGCTTTCATTTTGCCTCTTCTACCGAATTTCATTATTTTCATCTTCTTGAGTCTACTAAAGTACATAAAGTAAAGCAGTAATGAGATTCTTTTACCATTTTCCTTTGGAAGTCTATAAAGCCACAATCTGATCTTTTCTGCTTTCTGTAGCTCCGTTTTGGTTTCCTGTTTTTCCCTCTAAAATGGAATCCCTGCAGTCAAAATTTCATTGTGCCATTTTCAAGCACCTGATCATATTTCAAATTCCAATTTACATTTAGAGGTTGGGCTTGGTTCCTTGTTAGCATGAAAAGCCATAATGAAAATCAGATTTTTTTTCCCTACTTGACCATGATTTTCATCCTAATATTTTAAGATGGACTGAGCCTGATCCTTTTGTGTCTTCTTGGTCACACGGAAAGCAGCTGAAAGACTCTCAAGCTTGCGGATTTCCTCCCAGTGTTCCCTCTAAGCTGAGTTAGTGTGAGCTAGCTCATAATTTTTTAGCCTCTGGCTCACACATTTTTTTTTTAGCTCAGAAAAACTGGTCCCAAAGCAAACTAATGTATGCAATAACCAAATTACTTGCTCACAACTTTAATGCCAGTAGCTCACAAAGTAGAATTTTTGCTCACAAGATTCCACAGCTTAGAGGGAACTTTGCTTGTGAGGTGGATGGGGCTGAGAGAGCTCTCCCAGACTCCACTGATTAGAGGAAAGATTTCCTTTAGACCTCCCTTTAATTATAAAATACTTACCGACTTTGAATGACCAGACCATCTTGAGTTATGTAATGATGCCAAATGGAAATGTGCACCCTGGAGACTGAGTGCTCCATCTTTTCCAGTGCTTCCAGACTATTTGAGAGCCAGTTTGGTGTAGTGGTTAAGTGTGCAGGCTCTTATCTGAGAGAACCGGGTTTGATTCCCCTCTCCTCCACTTGCACCTGCTGGAATGGCCTTGGGTCAGCCTTAGTTTTCGTAAGAGTTGTCCTTGAAAGGGCAGCTTCTGGGAGAGCTCTCTCAGCCCCACCTACCTCACAGGGTGTCTGTTGTGAAGGGGGGGAAGGTAAAGGAGATTGTAAGCTGCTCTGAGATTCAGAGGATAGAGTGGGATTTAAATCCAATATCATCATCATCATCATCATCATCATCATCATCATCATCATCATCATCATCACTATTCCAACCTTTCAAAGACCTTTCTTCTTGGCCAGTCATAATGCCTTAATCCTGATTGAATAATTTGGCAGATTCTCAGATAGCCCAATTGAGCAGTGAGTCTGCCTGTGTGGAAATAAAAAGACAGAAACAGCCATTTTTTTATTGTTGTGATTTATACTCTTCTATAAGATCTTCTTTTATTTCTCTGTTGATTTCACACATCTCAGTGTGTTCACACACAATTTACATTTGTTATATTTGTTATCTGGCAAAGATAAGGTTGTTGCTCTATCCATAGCTCATTATTTAACTGCTGCCTTGAGGCCTAACTAAATTATGCCTAAATGTTTATTTACATACAAACATTCTTTTGCAGTGAAACAGGAATTTCCTATGAGTGCAGGACTAGATCATAGAACCATAGAATTAGAAGGGATCTCCAAGGTTATTTAGTCCAACCTTCAGCACAATGCAAATAACCCTTGAGGCCAGGGGCGGCCCTAGGATGCGAGGCGCCTCAGGCAGACTTGCCTGGCCCCACCCCCAGGCTGCCCCCTCCCCTATTTTTCATCTTTGCTCCAGCCCCTTCCCCTTTCTATTTACCTTCAGCGCCGCAATGGGGTGCTGCGCTCCAGCCCCTGCCCCCACCACCTGTAGCACTCTCTGAGCATCCTCCAGGTGGAGGACGCTCAGAGAGTGCTACAGAGACTGCGTGCCGGCCAGAAGCCCTCCCTTGCCCCTCTCTGATGTTCAGGAAGGGCTCCTGGCGACACGGAGTCTTTGTATCACTCCCTGAGCGTCCTCCAGGTAGAGGACGCTCAGGGAGCAATACAGAGACTGCACGCCAGCAAAACATGGGCATTTGCCTATGGTGCTGGGCCAGGAGGGCCCGATTTGGTGCCTTCCCCAGCCCGGCACCCTAGGTGAATGCCTAGTTTGCCTAGTGGGAGGGCTGGTCCTGCTTAAGGCCAGGGCTTTTTTTTGTAGCAGGAGCTCCTTTGGATATTAGGCCACGCCTCCTGATGTAGCCAATCCTCCAATAGCTTACAAAGTTCTTAGTAGAGGACCTACAGTAAGCTCTTGAAGGATTGACTACATCAGGGGTGTGTGGCTTAATACAAAAAGGAGTGGGGGATCAAACCCGGTTCTCCCAGATAAGAGTCCACACACTTAACCACTACACCAAACTGGCTCTCTTAAACTGTCAGATCCAATGGAATCACTTTTGCATGATCTTAATGGTCCTGTGGGCAAAGTGTGGGGCTGTTTTGAGCAGGGGGGCCAGATGGTATGGTGTCCACCACCTCAACCAAAGGCCTGGTGGAACGCCTCCGTTTTACAGGCCCTGCAGAATTGCATCAAGCTCCAAACAGGAGAGCCAGTTTGATGTAGTGGTTAAGTGTGCTGACTCTTATCTGGGGGAACCGGGTTTGATTCCCCACTCCTCCACTTGCACCTGCTGGAATGGCCTTGGGTCAGCTATAGCTCTCGCAGGAGTTGTCCTTTAAAGCTGCTGTAAGAGCTCTCTCAGCCCTACCCACCTCAAAGGTATCTGTTGTGGGGGAGGAAGATAAAAGGAGATTGTGAGCTGCTCTGAGATTCAGAGTGGAAGGCGGGATATAAATCCAATGTTGTCTTCTTGTTCTTCTCCGCCTCTTCCTCCATAGGGCCCTGATCTACCTTCCAAAGCAACCATTTTCTCCAGTAGAAATGGAATGAATGTTTTAAATAAATATATTATAAGCAGGGGTCGTTTTGTAGAAAAAATAGGTGGTGGAGCTCATCCAGCGATTGTTATGCAACTGCACCTACTATTCAATGGACAAGGAGGTGAAACTCTCAGGATGAAGAGGTGGAACTCTCAGAAAGGTCCAGGAGCTGCGCTTCCGTGAGCTCCCACTGAATCCGAGGCCTGATTATAAGTAATCAGTCTGTAGCCTGGAGATCAGTTGTAATTCTGGGAGTTCTTCAGTCTCTGCCTGGAGATTGGCAATCCTAGGTAGTTCTCAGCTATCCTGAAACTAGCAGCTTTGCACAGTACTGAGGGCCCAGCCTAGGGCTTTGTTAGGTTGCTCTGTGGCTCAGATCCTGGGAGATGGGGGTGGAGCTTGGAAACCATGGGGTGGTGCCTCACATAGCTGAGCTGGGTGGGGAGGAGCTGGAGTGAAGCTGAGTGGGGGTGAAACATGGTTGGTCTTGTAGGAGGTACAGGAGGTTGGACTACATGACCCTGGAGGTCCCTTCCAACTCTATGATTCTATTGTCTAGCCTTGCACACACAGGAAATTCAGATTCTAGTTCAGAAGTGTGCCAGCCGCACCTGCCAATTAGTGAGGAACAGGAGTGGATTGTCAGAAGTGGTGTGACATCTCTTCTGGAAAAACCCTGGGAGTGACATCAAACTTCTCTAGGAATCCCTGGAAACGCCACAGTTACACCATGGAGTTTTCAGTGATTTCTAGAGAGGGTTGACATCATTTCCAGGGAGAACTCTGGTTTTACCACAGAGTGTCCAGCAGTTCCTAGAGAGGCATGATGTTTTCTCTGGAAGTCATATCATGCCATAAGCTCAGGAACCTCTTCTTATTTTAATCTTCTCCTGCTGCCAGAAATGGGACCTCGGGGTGGGGGGTCTTCTATCCCCCCAGGAGGTCAGCAACCCTATCAGGGCTTGGGAGAGGCTGGCAGACCTCCGAGCAGATGTCAAAAGCTCTCCACATACCAAAGCAAAACAGCCTGCTCCTTTGTAGACTTTGAAGAGGCATCTAAAGCTCTGGAACCTTCTGTAGAACCTTGACACATGGCAGTCTAAGTTGGGTCTTTAATTTTTATTTAAAATCTGGATCTGGAACAAGTCTGAATGAAGAAAACAGCTGTATGCCCAGATGTAACCACAAGGTTTCTTTGCCAGTGGCTTGGTGGAAACAGAGGCTGTGGCTTAGCAGCGAGGATATCCTCTGGGTGGCTTGAGCCATTCAATACCAGGAAAACTGGAATTGGTAAACAGCAAAACTGGGCGAGGAGATAGCATTCAATTATGTCTGTTAATCGGGGGTGAAATTGTAGCAGGAACTCCTTTGCATATCTGATGTAGCCAATCCGCCAAGAGCTTATAAAAAAGAGCCCTATAAGCTCTTGGAGGATTGGCTACATCAGGGGTGTGTGGCCTAATATGCAAAGGAGCTCCTGCTAGAATTCCATGCCTGCTATTAATACACCAGAGCTGCTGAGCACGTGCTCTGTGTCAATGTAAAGAGCACAGGGTTGCCACAGGGACTTTGAAGTAGTAATTATCTGCACACAGAAAGAGGGGAGACACAGTTTCTTCAGCTAACAGGGAATGAGTGAGTTTGGTTGGCGGGCACATCAAAGATCCCCATTCAAACTCATTTAAACAGATTAGGAGCAAAATGTGAGGATAACATGGACAAAGAAAGAAGAAGACTGCAGATTTGTACCCCGCCCTTCTCTCTGAATCAGAGACTCAGAGTGGCTTACAATCTCTTATATCTTCCCCCCACCCCAACAGACACCCTGTGTGGTGGGTGGGGCTGAGAGAGCTCTCCCAGAAGCTGCCCTTTCAAGGACAACTGCGAGAGCTATGGCTGACCCAAGGCCATTCCAGCAGGTGCAAGTGGAGGAATGGGGAATCAAAGCCGGTTCTCCCAGATAAGAGTCTGCGCACTTAACCACCACACCACTGGCAAAGTGGGCGTGGTCAGGTTGGTGCAGAATGAGAGCACTGTTGTGTGTTGTTTTCCATCTGGAAGTGATTATTGCCATCTTTTTTGACAACCTTGAGGAAAACCACAATTAAGGTTCTGCTTTTGGAGAGATCAAGTTAGAGCAGTTTTCTTTTTAACCTCATCAGAAGAGAGTCCTTTGGTTCTGAATGAAATGGAGAGCTGCTTTCTTGAGAAACTGAAACCACTAACGCGCTGAAGTATATCATTTGACTGGAGCATTTCCGCTCAGGTGCAAATCCTTCTTCTTCCAGTGGGACTTCAAATGAGTGCTTATGGGGAGCACAGCCTTCCTCTTGCAAGTGTTTCACTGATAATAAACAGAAACCATTGCATGTAGACTAGGAAGGACGCTGGAGAGGTTAGAGAACCAGTGTGCTGCAGGAAAGAAGTAGACGAATAGAAGAAGAATTGCAGATTTATACCCCACTCTCCTTTCTGAATCAGAGTCTCAGAGCAGCTTACAATCTCCCATATCTCCCTCCACAACAGACACCCTGTGAGCAGTTTTCCCTCTAAGCTGAGTTAGTGTGAGCTAGCTCACAATTTTTTAGCTTCCAGCTCACACATTTTTGTCTCAGCTCAGGAAAAATGGCCCCAGAGCAAACTAATTTATGCAGTAGCTCACAACTTTAATGCCAGTAGCTCACAGCTTTAATGCCAGAAGCTTACAAAGTAGATTTTTTGCTCACAAGACTCCACAGCTTAGAGGGAACTTTGCTTGTGAGGTGGATGGGGCTGAGAGAGCTCTCCCAGAAGCTGCCCCTTTAAGGACAACTCTGCCAGAGCTATGGCTGACCCAAGGCCTTTCCAGAAGCTGCAAGTGGAGGAGTGGGGAATCAAACCCAGTGCTCCCAGATAAGAGTCCGCGCACTTCATCACTACACCAAACTGGCTCAAAGGGAGACTTGGTTCCAAATCTCACCTGTGCCACAAAACCCATTGAATGACCTTTACACTCTCCGCTTAGTCTACTGTTGAATATGGGGTTCGATGCATTGGCGTTCAAACAGGAACATGCTTTATTGGTAACTACATACTAAGACAGATACTACATACTAAGCAACCCTGCTTATATACATGCGAACGAAGCACCCATGTGCTGATTCCCATGGCAAATCATGGCAGTCCATATGAACCGCATTGAGGAGGAGAAATTGACATGGTGCCTTTCAGGTTGTCAGATGGTGCTACAATATCCAGGCAGTGGGAATACTTGGAACAGAACCACCCCGAGGGCCAGAATCCAGGAAACGTGTTTTGTGGAGGAATGACATTTTGTCTTAAAAGCTCTGAGGCGTGCATTCTTTAACTATTTTTCTGAATGGAGTGGGAAAGTGAACTTAAACCCGCACCTTCCTTGAGGGAAGCTAATGAAAAAGCACTCCCAATCCTCCAGGGAACCATAAAAAATATTGCTGAAGCAGAGAGAAGGTTGCAAGCCAAGTCGGGATGGGGAAGGCTGAGGCTGAATTTAAAACAAAGAAGGTACTAATCTCATTCTCATTCCGTTGAATGGAGGGAGGTGGGTTTGGTTCTTCTATTTCTTTTGATGTTGGCCCCATAAATTAAACATTTGAGTTGGCACAGCATGGGAAAGCTGCAGTACCGCAGTCTGAGCTCTCTGTTCACGAACTGAGTTCAATCCCGGTGGAAGCTGGGTTCAGGTAGCCGGCCCGAGGTTGACTCAGCCTTCCATCCTTCCGAGGTCTGTAAAATCCAGCTTGCTGAGGGGAAAGCGGAGATGACTGGGGAAGGCAATGGCAAACCGCCCTGTAAAAAGTCTGCCGTGAAAACGTCGTGATGCGATGTCACCCCAGTGTTGGAAACAACTGGTGCTTGCACGGGGGACTGCCTTGAGCTTTGTAAAGGCATTAAGATCAACTGGAAGGGGGGGAGAGAATGGCCAGAGAAATGCTAATGAGAGCCTCAAAATAAATATGCAGAGATGACAAGGCTGGCATCAGCATCCGCCAATTGAGGGTGGGCGGCATCCTTGTGAGCCGAAAACAGCCCAAGTGGAAACAGATGTTCTCAGGAACACTTTGTCAGATTTATCGAGTAACAGCCCCGTTGTCAATGGAATTCAGCAAGTGATTCCCAGCTGCGGAGGCAGGAGTGTGTTCAGTGAAACAGGGGTATTTGTTCCCACTAGAAAAAGATGCCTTTAATCTGGAAAAAAAAAAGCTGGCTAATGCAGGAACATTATATTATCGCTAAGAAATATTCCCTTAGAAACATTTGGACCATGGCGGTATTTAAAGACAGAGGAAGAACTACTGTGATATCTAAAAGGCTGGGCGGGCAACGATGTTCCCTCTAAGCTGAGTTAGTGTGAGCTAGCTCAGTTTTTTAGCCTCCGGCTCACACATTTTTATCTCAGCTCAGGAAGGAGGACCCCAGAGCATACTAATTTATGCTGGAGCTCACAACTTTAATCACAAAGTAGAATTTTTGCTCACAGCACACCTTAGAGCAGGGCCTAAATAAATACATAAATGTCCTAAATTTAATAAATTTAAATAAATAAATGTCCTAAATACAGAGAAATTGGGCTGTTTGCCATTCCATCCTATGGTCTGATGACGTGTGCTTCTAGCACATAAAAGCTGACATTCTGAACAAAACTTTGTTGGTTTAAAGGTGAACTTGACTCCTACTTTGTTCTGTTGCTTCAGACCAATGCGGCTGCCCACTTGGATCTATCTACAATTCCAACCAATACATGCAGACTCTTAGCCTTTGAGAAATCTTGAGTGATCTTGTAAAGCATCAAGGTATTCTGGACACGATTGGCTCCTAGAGCCCGAGCACTGAGCTGCAGGCGTTCCTGGAGAGCAGAGCTATCTCTGGAACACACGGAATGAAAAGTCACAACAGGGACTACTATGCACTGGGCAAGCCGCTTTGGGGATGCCTTCAAGGGGCGGATGGAATAAAAAATGTGGGGCAGCTAAAGGTGATGGGCCAAATGGAATGTCGGAGAGATCCTTCGTTGACACCTGCCAGGCAAGCTCCTGTGAAGAGAGGAGTGACACATGTATACTCTTGGGATGTCTCATGGGAGAATTATGGGAGAAAGTAGTGAATCTAACATAAGGTGCTGAGGCTCATACTGAGGAATAGGAAACTGGGAAACATTATGCTTTTCCAAAGGAGAGGTCTATGGGAGAAAAAACACCAGTGTAATAGAAGGTCAAGCTACCTATAATACAATTCCTAAAAATGTAGAACATTTAATATAAAGCTTACACAAAAATGAACATTCAATCAATGTTAAAAATGAATGTTCAATGAATGTTAAAACATATTGTCTGAATATCAGACTGCGTCAAATTTACAAACCATATACCTGGGGTGTCGAAGTCATTTGTTATGAGGGCCAGATATGACACAAATGAGACCTTGTTGGGCCGGGCCGCGCCGCGCCATGTATGCATCTATTTAAGATTAGGTAGCAGAGATATAAACTTTATAAATGACACAAACACATTTAAATATATATATTTTTTAAAATATGCTTAATTGATCTTAAAGGTGCTTTCATTGTATCTCTCCCATGGGATCCAGGAAACTGGGCGAAGGAAGCTCTGGCTCTTTCCTTCCTTCCCCAGAGGACCAGGAGGGGGAGGAGCCTCAGCCAATAGAAGGTAGAGAGACTTTGCTCAGTAGCTCTACTGTTCAATTGAGCACACCTGGCAAAGCAAGCTGTGTTGCAGAAGGAAGCAAAAGAGAGGGAGAAGGAAGCAGATGACAGCCAGTTGCTCGGGGGCCTGATAGGAGCCCTCCGGGGGCCTGATTTGGCCCCCGGACTGCATGTTTGACACCCCTACCATATACAATTTCACATATACATTTTATGTAAATTTGATGCAGTCTGATATTTGACACAGTCTGATATTCAGTCTGATATTCAGACAGTATGTTTTAAAATTCATTTTTGTGTAGGCTTTATATTAAATGTTATACATTTTTAGGAATTGTGTTATAGGCAGCTCAACCCTCTATCACACTGTTTAGATCTGGGATGAGTTCCCCACCCCCCTTTCTTTGTTCTTTGTCAAAAAACACCAGACCAGATGATGTCAATGAATAGAAGATGGCCTGTATAATAAAACAAACATTGAGTCCAGGGGCACCTTTAAGATCAACAGAGTGTAATTCTGGGTATAACCTTTTGTGTGCATGCGTACTGTATGCATGGACACGGAAGCTAATCCCCAGGATTAAACTTTGTTTGTTTTACGGGTGCCCCTGGACTCCGGCTTTGTTCTATTGCTTCAGACCAACCCAGTGATCCACCTGAGTCAATGACCGGTTTCCCACTCACCTTACACCGCTCTCACGTTCCTCTTCTCAGCGGGACTTCCTTCCGATTTCATACTATCTGCCCCGGGGCTGCAGCTAGCATCGGTGTTCTTGCGCAGCAAACAAAAACCACTAAAAACACCCTTTTTATTGTGTACTAAAAGCCCTGTGAGCTCTTGGAGGATTGGCTACCTCAGGGGTGTGTGGCCTAATATGCAAAGGAGTTCCTGCTACAATAAAAGCCCTGTAAGTGATTAAAATGTGGAATTTGCTGCCACATAATGTAATGATGGCCACAGGGGTAGTCAGCTTTAAAAGAAACATCAGACTCATAGTGGATAGGTCTACCAGCAGCTACTTGCCGAAGCGGGCGACGAGAGCCTCCACTGAGAGGCAGTCAGCCTCTGAATCCCATTGGCAGGAGCAGGGCTCAGGTTCTATGTCCTGTTATTTACCCTCCAGAGGAACTGGCTGGCCACTGTGTGGGCATTTTCGCACTCACCTTCAGCCGGCGCGACCCCCCTCTTCTCCGCGCAGGATCTGCGCGGATTTCGCACTAAACGCCGCGGAGCAGCCGGAAGAGCCGGAAACTCCCGGCGCAAAAGCGGTGCAAACGGAAACTGCTTTTTGGCGGTTTCCGTTTGCGCCGCAAAAGTGCCGGGAGTTTCCAGCTCTTCCGGCTGCTCCGCGGCGTTTAGTGCGAAATCCGCGCAGATCCTGCGCAGTGAAGAGGGGGGTCGCGCCGGCTGAAGGTGAGTGTGAAAATGCCCTGTGAGACAGGATGCTGGACTAGATGGACCCTCACTGGTATGATCCAGCAGGGCTCTTCTGGTGTTCTTCTCAGGGGAAGGCCTTGGCCTCTCTGCCCTGTTGTTGGCCCTCCAGAGGAACTGGTTGGCCACTGTGTGAGACAGGAGGCTGGACTAGATGGACCCTCACTGGTATGATCCAGCAGGGCTCTTCTGAGGTTCTTCTCAGGGGAAGGCCTCGGCCTCTCTGCCCTGTTGTTGGCCCTCCAGAGGAACTGGTTGGCCACTGTGTGAGACAGGATGCTGGACTAGATGGACCCTCACTGGTATGATCCAGCAGGGCTCTTCTGGTGTTCTTCTCAGGGGAAGGCCTTGGCCTCTCTGCCCTGTTGTTGACCCTCCAGAGGAACTGGTTGGCCACTGTGTGAGACAGGAGGCTGGACTAGATGGACCCTCACTGGTGTGATCCAGCAGGGCTCTTCTGATGTTCTTCTCAGGGGAAGGCCTAGGCCTCTCTGCCCTGTTGTTGACCCTCCAGAGGAACTGGTTGGCCACTGTATGAGGCAGGAGGCTGGACTAGATGGACCCTCACTGGTATGATCCAGCAGGTCTCTTCTGATATTCTTCTCAGGGGAAGGCCTAGGCCTCTCTGCCCTGTTGTTGGCCCTCCAGAGGAACTGGTTGGCCACTGTGTGAGGCAGGAGGCTGGACTAGATGGACCCTCACTGGTATGATCCAGCAGGGCTCTTCTGATGTTCTTCTCAGGGAAAGGCCTCGGCCTCCCTGCCCTGTTGTTGGCCATACTGAGGAACTGGCTGGCCACTGTGTGAGACAGGATGCAGGACTGTGGGAGGGGGGAGGTACTTGTGGGCAGGGCTGAAATTCTAGCAGGAGCTCCTTTGCATATTAGGCCGCATCCCCCTGATGTAGCCAATCCTCCAAGAGCTTACAAAAAAGAGCCTTGTAAGCTCTTGGAGGATTGGCTACATCAGGGGTGTGTGGCCTAATATGCAGAGGAGCTCCTGCTAGAATTCCACCCCTGGTTGTGGGTTTCCTGCATTGTGCAGGGGGCAGAACTAAATGACCCTGGAGGTACCTTCCAACTCCATGGTTTTATGACCTTTGGTCTTATCCTGCAGGGCTCTCCTCATGTTCTGTTATTTTAGGCTTTCCTCGCACGGCTTCCCATTTAGAGCTCTTTCTCACACTTCTTGTCTTCTTTTTGAATATGTCAATTTTTGTGTAAGCCATTTTTTGACCATGTTATCTCCTTATTTGAAATGTTTAATAGCCAGGTGGACACCCTGTAAACTTTGTATCACCATTTGGTACTAGTTCTTCCCAAATCTCTTGTAAGTTTATGTTGCTTAGAAGGACTTGGTTTAACAGAATAATGTTGTTGCTATAGCATCAGTAGTTACACTCTTTTAAAAAAGGTATAAGTAGTCCCCTGTGCAAACACCAGTCATTTCCAACTCTGGGGTGACGTCGCATCAAGACGTTTCCACAGCAGACCTTTTACAGGGTGGCTTGCCATTGCCTTCCCCAGTCATCTACACTTTCCCCTCCACAAGCTGGGTACTCATTTGACCGACCTTGGAAAGATGGAAGGCTGAGTCTACCTTGAGCTGGCTATCTGAACCCAGCTTCCACCGGGATCAAACTCAGGTCATGAGCAGAGGGCTCTACGCTCTAGCAGACCCTAAATGGATTTTGGAACTACTACTGCCACAGGAAGTGGTGGCGGCCACAAGTACAGCCACCTTCAAGAGGGGGTTAGATAAAAATATGGAGCAGAGGTCCATCAGTGGCTATTAGCCACAGTGCGTATCTCTCTCTCTCTCTCTCGGCTTGACTTTGCGAATGAAGATTTAAGAAGGGGTTGGACTGGATGGGCCATTGGCCTGATCCAACATGGCTTCTCTTATGTTCTTACTGCGTATCCCTTCCCCACCTCTAATACTGGGCATTTATTTCTACATTCATCAAAAATCTGAATGCTTTTCCCAATAATCCTTTAATCTTGAGTGAGTTATGACATCAGAGTGATACACAATGAATCTGCATTGCATTCTACCAACACATAGTTCAGGTACGCCTTACAGGAATATCGTCTTACTGACTTTCCTCTCGGCTTTGAATCATAGAGGGAAACATGCTCCATCTAAAGGTTGAAGGAACTGCCTCTTTCACTTGTTAACCGGATGTCAAGATCTCGGAGCTGACTCAGAAAGCCAGAGTTTGGGCAGACTCCTCTGTGTTGCCGCACGGTGTTCAGGGCGTCCACGAGGGTCTTGTCTTCACAGATCATCAAGAAGGCAAGAACGAGGGTGGCGGAGCGGCTTATGCCCATGGCACAGTGAACAAGAACTTTGCCTGCGGGTTCACAAAAGAAGGATTATTGGTATGCTGATAGGGTCACCAGCTGTGGGTTGGGAAATACACGGAGATTTTGGGGGGTGGGAGGAGGTGAAGCCTAAAGAGGGCAGGTTTGAGTAGGGGAGGGTCTTCAATGTGGTTTCAATAAAGATCCCCTGGAGTTACAAAGCAGCAGACAAGTGGCACCTTTAAGACCAACTAAGTTTTATTCAGAATGTAAGCTTTCGTATGCTCTAAGCAGACTGATGAGGTCTGATGAAGAAGGGTGTTTTTACATTCAGCTTGATCCAGAATTTTAGAGTCTCCAGATTGCCTGCCACTGTTCTGCTTTAATTATTTTCCTTTTATATTTAAGTGTTTCAATTTTTTTTGGGGGGGGGTGTCTCTGATCAGAGGACAGCTGGAATACCAGTGCTTAGTTAAATGTATACGATTGCTTGGAAATCATGTCAACACTGCAAAAACAATACAAATTTAAATTATTAGATGAGGCAAGCAATGATATGTAAAAAATTCAAGTGCTGTCAGTTCTCATGCAAATTACTGCACCTTGTGGTGGCTTTTGGAGGAGTCTTTTAAAACGCCTGAAAACTTCTACAATACAAGTTTGAAACGTCTGTAGAGAAAAGACAAGATCAAAACTAGTGTGGAGAAAAATGGTGCAGCAGCAGCTCCGAAACTCATCTCACCTAAACAAATGTAGATGCTTTGGGCAGCAACGATGCAAAACAGTTGTGAGAACGTTAGGTAACGTAAAGGGTGAGTTTCCAATGCGGTGATATAGAGTCACAAACTTTCAGTGTAAAAACACTCGAAGTCTGCTTAGAGCAGGGGTAGGGAACGTTGGCTCTCCAGATGTTTTTTGCCTACAACTCCCATCAGCCCCAGCCATTGGCCATTCTGGCTGGAGCTGATGGGAGTTGTAGGCAAAAAACATCTGGAGAGCCAACATTCCCTACCCCTGGCTTAGAGCTGACATTCTGAATAAAACTTAGTTGGTCTTAAAGGTGAAACTTGTCTACTGCTTTGTTCTGTTGCTTCAGACCAACACGGCTGCACACTTGGATCTCTCCTTGGAATTACAGTTCATCTCCAGACTACAGACCTCAGTTTCTCTGGAGAACATGGATGCTTTGGAGGGGGGACTCTCTGGCATTGCACCCCACTGAGGCCTCTGCCCTCCACAGGATCCACCCCCAAATCTCTAGGAGTTTCCCAGCCTGGAGCTGACAGTCCTATCCCCTTGCACCAAATCTCAGGCAACTTCAAGCAATGTGAGAAGGGCTGGGATTCTAGCAGGAGCTCCTTTGCATATTAGGCCACACCCCCTGATGCAGCCAATCCTCCAAGAGCTTACAAAAAAGAGCTTTGTCAGCTCTTGGAGGATTGGCTACATCAGGGGGTGTGGCCTAATATGCAAAGGAGCTCCTGCTAGAATTCCACCCCTGAATGGGGGATAAACAAAACTGCATCGCTCATAAAATCTGTACCATCTTTCACATGCCAAACAAAAATCTTGATGCCACAACTGAAGTTTCCAGCTGAGATGTTGGAATGTTCAACATCAGAATTGCAAATGTAGGTTGGTTTTTCAAGTTGCAGCATTCAAGTTGCACCAATTCAAAGCTTCAAAAGTACAGAGCTCCGCCAATCCATTTTGGATCTGAAATATTGGATTCAGTCCTGACACTAAAAAAAATCTACAGGTTTCTAAAGCTGGTTTTGCAGTCAGAGATGGTGACTGCCTGGACATCTTTGTTAGAGATCGCCTTCTTGTTATCTATATTTAGGGATGGGATTCAGGTTTCTTTTCATGCCACTAACGGGAGACAGCGAAGAGACCCGGGGTAAACTGATCCTCCATTGACCCGGCTTGCCAGGAATGGCCTCCAAGCAGGTGGCTGCGATGTCCCTGTTCATTAGAGCTGCAGCTACATCTTTTTGAAACAGTGCAGATTCCAAGAAAAACTGAACAGAAGAAAAAGCCTATCTTCTCAATAGGAAGACATTTACCCTGGGGTTAAATCCATCACTTCACTTCTCAGTAGTTCCTGCTCCAACAGAAACGATGGGTGGTTGTGAGCACCGTACAACTGCCAAAATGATTTGCATGTGCACAGTAAAGTACAGGCAGATAGGGTAGGCCATGGAGATTTCCTAGCATTACAGCTGATCTTCACACTACAGAGATCAGTTTCTTCAAAGAAAATGGCAGTTTTGGAAGGTGGACTGTATGAAACTCTACCTTGATGAGGTCTTTCTCCTCCCAAAACTCTACCCTACCAGCATCCCTACGCATTACCCCATTTCCAAACACTGTATCTGTCTTTAGATAACCAGGCATTCTACATGCAACATCCCAGCACAGAGTACTAAAGAATATGTTTATGGATAAACATACGGAGCAGAACCGCTAATGCTGCTGAAGAAATAGACTAACAGCATGGATAGCCTTTTGAACCTTGGTTCCAGAATTGTTGAAATATTATGATCAGAGGAAGTTGATATTGAAACGCGTGATTCTACCTAGTAAATGTGTTATCAGTCATACTTCAATACAGTCCTTGAGTCCTGCCTACTCTGCAACATTGTTGGTATCTTTTGGAGAACAATGAAACTTTATTTCATGTGAAATCACTGCACTACAACACTGTTGTTGAGGAAGTCATATGAACATATGAAGCTGCCTTATACTGAATCAGACCTTTGGTCCATCAAAGTCAGTATTGTCTTCTCAGACTGGCAGCGGCTCTCCAGGGTCTCAAGCTGAGGTTTTTCACACCTATTTGCCTGGACCTTTTTTTGGAGATGCTAGGGATTGAACCTGGGACCGTCTGCTTCCCAAGCAGAGGCTCTACCACTGAGCCACAGCCCATTCATGGCTCTCCAGGGTCTCAAGCTGAGGTTTTTCACACCTATTTGCCTGGACCCTTTTTGGGAGATGCCAGGGATTGAACCTGGGACCTTCTGCTTCCCAAGCAGATGCTCTACCACTGAGCCAATGTCCCTCCCCTGCTCTCCAGGGCCTCAAGCTGAGGTTTTTCACACCTATTTGCCTGGACCCTTTTTTGGAGATGCCGGGGATTGAACAACAAGTCTTTTGTACAACAACTCTTAACACATGAAAGAAGAGGTCTATGTAGCAAACGAGCTTTGTTTAAGGCATTTTGACTCAGTGGACTTTTTGATGTTCTCCTTATGTTTTCAGTGCTTTGTATATTTATAATGTAATTTTGTACAACGTTTTGGGTTTAAGTGCTTTAACTGTATTTCCCTCACTTTGAGAAAGTGTATGTAAGGAAATGTATGAAGTAAAATTACTAGAGCAAACATTAAGCTTCAGGGAAATATTTTGATAAGAGTTTTTTTTAAACTTTTTGTGAGTAAAATTGTCAGGACACAGATATCTCCAGATTACCCACCTGGAGGCTGGCAACCCTACTCTGCCCCCAAATCTCTAGGAATTTCCCCAGCAGAGATGCTAGCCTCTTCATCACCATTCCTGTGCTAATTACCTCGAGGAGAGTTCAATGCTGCTCGTATGTATTTAGCAGCTGGATGGAAATAAACGCTGAGATTAAAGTTTGGGTCATCATCGGCTTCGACTCCATAGTAGTCCACTGGCAGGTCTTTGTAGAACTTGGCCCCTGTGTCAATGTGGAACCTCCCAGCTGCTGCATTCACTATGTGGGTGATGCCCATTCGCCGAAGGTGCTCTATGTCTCGGGCAACATATCTGTCAAAAAAGAGATATTATACATTTATATTTATATATATGCTCAGGGTATGGGAAAGACAGAAGGCAAAAGAAGGGGACAGCAAAAGAGGAGATGGCTGGACAGCATTACTGATGTAACTCCTCGTGATAGAATATACTCCATCAGCCTCCTCCTCTCGACGTTATGCAGAGCCTAAACTAAATGTTCTTTACACATGGATTAACACATGCTCTTCTACAGGTTAACGCATGCTCTCTCCTGGAGAGTCCTGCAATAAGCGGTTCCTCCTTACTTTCTCCGTGCCATTTGGAGTTGAACACAGAGTTCAAAGGATTTTGCCCACCCCATGTCTATTAGAAGAAGCCGATTTTCAGGCTGTGGAAAGACTTTGTGGGGACATTATTCATACTGTATACTCAGTGTTCTGTTCTTTTTGTTCCATTCAGTTTGCGCTAAATATATTTGTACACTGTTTTGTGAAAGTTACATTGTTTCTGGTAATTTCCTTTAATTATCCATTGAGTACACTGGTTCCAGTTGTGTTTATCATTTCTATTTTCTCCATTGGCTGAGGCTCCTCCCTTGGGGAGGAATAGCTTGCTTTGCCAGGCTCTCTCCATCACAAAACAGAGCTACTGAACCTCTATTATCTGAGGCTGCTCTTCCACCTGGTCCCCTGGGAATGGAAGGAAAGAGCCAGAGCTTCCTTTGCCCAGTTCCCTGGATCACTCAGGAGAAATACAAAGAAAATAACTTTAAGGCCAATGAGTGCTAATATTTTAAGCATGTTTTATTTTAAGCTTTTAAAAAATCTTTGTGTTTGTCTGTGTCCTTTATAAAGTTTATATCTCTGCTACCTGGCCTTACATTTTATGACACACCTGGCCCGGCCTGACAAGGTCTCCTTTATGTCAGATCTGGCCCTCATAACAAGTTAGTTTGATATCTCTGGGTTATGCTGTTTGGGGGTAATTTGCTTTCCTTTTTAAAAAATTTCTACAGTTTATGCAGGCTCTGCCAAAAGTGCTTGCAGTGGCTAATAGCCAAAAGACATCAGCAAAACTTATGTATGAAAACAAACATTTTAAAACAAACAAAAACCAGCATTCCCATCTTAGAGACCTGCAGGTCTACTGATAAAACTGTTATTTCCTATAGTGTGCACACCCAACCTACTGCTTACAGAGTTCAGAAGTTTTGTAGTTTTTTTTTAAAGCAGTACTTTAAAAACTTGCAAATGTTATTTATTACATTTCTAGTCTGCCCTTTCCTGCAGGGCAGAACTCAGGGTGGAATACAACAGCAAAAACACACTCACAATTAAAACATTGCATCTATTTATTTAGTTCCAGGCCTCGTTTTGGGCAGGAGCTCACAGGAGTGGAGCTCCAGAACCTCTAAATTTTTATGGTGCTCTTTCTTTCTTAAACCCCCCCCCCCCAATATACTTGCTTCTGGGCTCCACTGTTCAAACCCCCTATGAGAATTTTGCTGCACTCTAAGATTTGACAAACTTTCTAATATTTCCCCCCCCCCCCCCACAAAAAAATGAGGAAATAGCCAAAACTTATAAAGGTTACAATGGAAATCTTCATCATGCTACTGTGGCCACTCCTAACCCTCAGAGCCAGCATCTGTTGTGCGCCGTTGAATGTTGGGAGTGAGATCCCCACCTCTGGACTGCCACAACTTCTGTCTTGTTCAGATTTAGTTTCAATAAACTCAGTCTGAGCCAACCCACTATGGCCTGTAATGCCAGGTCTAGATTTTGCTGGCTGTAGCCAGACTGGCTGCCCAACAACAGGTAGAACTGGGTGTTGTCTGCATATTGGTGACAATCCAGCCCATACCTCTGGGTAATCTGGGCAAGGAGGCATATATAGATGTTAAATAGGGTCAGGGAGAGAACAGCCCCTTGTGGCACTCTGCAAAATAGCCGGTGTCTTTGGGACAGCTGCTCCCCTATTGCCACCCTTCGTCCCCAACCCTGGAGGAAGGAGGAGAGCCACTGTAAGGCAGACCCCTGAATCCAGGCGTTGGTGAGGCAGTGAATCAGTAATTGATGGTCAGCCATGTTGAATGCCACCAACAGGTCTAACAACAACAGTACTGCCAATTTTCCCTGATCCAGATGCCTTTGGAGGCCATCCATGAGGACAACCCATGACCCGAGCAGTTTGTAATGCCTGGCTATAAGAAGAAGAAGACTGCAGATTCATACCCCGCCCTTCTCTCTGAATCAGAGACTCAGAGCAGCTTACAATCTCCTATATCTTCTCCCCCACAACAGACACCCTGTGAGGTGGGTGGGGCTGAGAGGGCTCTCACAGCAGCTGCCCTTTGCCAGAGCTATGCCTGACCCAAGGCCGTTCCAGCAGCTGCAAGTGGAGCAGTGGGGAATCAAACCCGGTTCTCCCAGATAAGAGTCCGCAGACTTAACCACTACACCAAACTGGTTGCAAGCCGGAAGGCTGCAATAATATTGTTCCGAGTTCTAAACCGAGGACCAATAGATGTTCATGATGCCAATGATGCTGATAGTGCAGTAGGAATAACCTTCTGCCTTCTGTCGCCTGCCTTTCTCGCCATAGAAAGCGTTAACCAGAAGCTACAAAACCGCTTCTACTTACAGATCCCCAATGTAGAGGTTAGGCCAGACTTCATTGACATTGGCATGGCATGGCACGGGCTTCCACAGCATGCGCTGGATCTCTCCGAGTGGGGGTGGTTCATAGCTCTTCGAGCTGTTGGAAGTAAGACTGGAAGCCTTTCGTATTGTGGGACGTCGCAGCTCGTCTCTGTTGAGTGAATCCCATGACATTCTGAAAGGCAGTGGACAGAGATTAACTACTTATGTCCTGTAAAGTCTTAAGTGTAAGGAGCCCCATGGCACAGAGTGGTAAAGCTGCAGTACTGCAGTCCGAGCTCTCTGCTCACGACCTGAGTTCGATCCCGGTGGAAGCTGGGCTCAGGTAGCCGGCCCAAGGTTGACTCAGCCTTCCATCCTTCTGAGGTTGGTAAAATGAGTACCCAGCTTGCTGGGGAGAAAGTGTAGGTGACTGGGGAAGGCAATGGCAAACCACCCTGTAAAAAAGTCTGCCATGAAAACATTGTGTTGTGATGTCACTCCAGAGTTGGAAACGCCTGGTGCTTGCCTTTTTAAAGACTTAAGTGTAGTGGGCTTAAACCAGAGAGATTTAAAGATTCATCCCTCATGGATCACATTGGGAGATTTGCAGCTGGGAATTTTTTTCAGTCTAACCTGCCAGATAGGGATGTTGTGCTGATAAAGGAGGGGGGAACCATTTATACTTCCCCAAGCTCCTTGGAGAACAGGTTATAGATATAACTCATAATTATAATAAACAGGAAACATATTTTGTAATTGTAACCATATATAAATGGTTTATATATAAGGTTTGGTTAGTTAAAATGGCTTAAGTGTAGTGTAGTGGTTAAGTGTGCAGACTCTTATCTTGGAGAACCGAGTTTGATTCCCCACTCCTCCACTTGCACGTGCTGGAATGGTCTTGGGTCAGCCAGAGCTCTCGCAGGAGTTGTCCTTGAAAGAGCAGCTGCTGTGAGAGAAGATATAGGAGATTGTGAGCCACTCTGAGTCTGATTCAAAGAGAAGGGCGGGGTATAAATCTACAGTCTTCTTCTTCTTGTTCAAAGCAATTTGGAAATGCAAACTAGAACACTGTTGAATTCAAATACTGCTCTCCCCCCACCCCAATAAACTACAACTCAGATATGAGATTCTGGCCATGCAGAACCAATCCCCATATTTCTCAGTGGAGCTTGTAGAAATTCTGAGGGGATTCTGAGAGATTTGCTTGGTTGCTGCACTGGGCAAAGGTTGCAGCTTGCACAGCATGAACTGAGATTTGCAGAACATTTAAGGTTATGGCTACTGGCCTCCAAGTAGGCTTGGAGATTTCATGGAATTATTCCCAGTTCTACACTTCAGCCATTTTAACCTTCTTTGCAAACCACTTTGAACCACTAGGAAAGGCATGGTGAGAAAGGTTTTTACTAACGAAACTGATCTCCTGACTGCAGAGTTTGGTTCCCCTGAAGAAAATGGCTGCTGTGGAGGGCGGAGTTTAGGCTTCCCAAATCCCCCGCTCTGCCAGGGGACCCCCGATTTAGCGGGCTCCTCCCCCGCTCTCCAAAAATCTGGAAGCGGGGGGGGGGGAATGGCACCGTGTCTCTTTCCCTGCCTGCCTCCCTCGCAGGCTTCAGGCTCCTCCCTTCCTCTGGGTCACAAAGACCCACCCACCGCCGGCCTGCTATTCGCTCCAGTCCGGCCTCCCTTCGCAAGGTGCATGCTGGGACTTGTAGTCCTTGCATCCTCTCCGGCTGCCGGGTGGTGTCTCCTTGGGGAGTCTGGCCAGCGGGCAGGGGAGCTCCGCCCCCAGAGGACCATGTGCGTTTCTACCTCGGGAGGCTTCAGTTGCTGATTGAAAGGCTTCCTCTTGGGATGGTGTGTCTGTGTTACTTTGAAGAAGTTGGCAGCAACTTGTGAGTAGAGAGGCCAATCCCTCGCTTCAGAGTGGCCAGAAACTGGGGGGGGGGGGAGTCTCCTGAGCACTTAATTATTCCCTGTGTGGAGACTGATTCTCATAGGGTATAATGGGGAATTGATCTGGAGATTTCGGGGGCTCTGGGGGAACTGTTTTTTGAGGTAGAGGCACCAAATTTTCAGTATAGCATCTAGTGACTCTCCCCAAAGTATCCCCCAAGTTTCAAAATGATTGGACCATGGGGTTCAATTCTATGAGCCCCAAATGTAGGTGCCCCTATTCTTCATTATTTCCTATGGAAGGAAGACATTTAAAAAGGTGTGCGGTCCCTTTAAATGTGATGGCCAGAACTCCCTTTTTGTTCAATTATGCTTGTCACACCCTTGTTCCTGGCTCCACTCCCAAAGTCTCCTGGCTCCACCCCCAAAATCCCCAGATATTTCTTGAATTGGACTTGGCAACCCTAGTAGAGTTTCTGGCGTTACAACTTTCTGAGGCCCCTCCCCGAACCCTGCCCTTCCCAAGTTCCAAGCCCAGACCTCCATGGAGTTGGCAACTGGTGTGTGTGTGAGAGAGAGAGAGTCAACATATCTCTCCCAAGGCAGCTCTGGCAGATATAGTTCTGTGAAAGGGTGGGAGGTTTTCGTAGAGAGTTCTCAGTATCCTCAACAAATAGGGCTGTCAAGTTCCAAGGCCGAGCAGGGGTTCTTCCACCCTGGAGGTTCCTCCACTGACATTGCCAGTGTGATGACATCACCCGGAAGTGACATCATCACACCAGCGACGTTGTGTGCCGTACGCTCTAGGAGCATCCGGGAAAACTCTATGGTTTTCCTGGGCACTCTAGCAATTTGGGAGGAAAACTCTGTCCCCTGGAAGCTGCGGGGGACTTGACTACCTTATCAACAAATTACAATTCCTAGGCTGATTTCTTTTGGGAAGGGGATTCTGCTATAGTTTATAAAACTGTCTTGTTTGCAAATGTACGTGTGGCCTCTGGAATATTTCTGTGTATGCCCTCTGCACAAAAGGGCAGGGTCCCAAATGGATCCTGGCTGTGCCCGCCCCTACAGTTGGCCACATCACCCTGGACCTACAAGTGGCATGAAAGCTGCTGTTTGAAGTGCCCTCTCCTAAATCGGGAGATGCTGTTTGGATTCCAGCTGCTGGAGAGATTTTCTTTCAAACAGTTGGCTGCTTGGATGTCTCTGGAGCCCAAAAATGGCCCCTTCCCCATGGCTTGCCTTTCAAAGCCAGCTGCCCACCCCCCCTCAGTCATCGGGGCGGGGGGGGGGGGAATGAGTCGACATGCCCCTTTAGCCTTGCAGCCTGCCAGACAATCACTAAACTACAAATCCAAGCAGACATTCAGGTTAAGCTGTCCATCATCATCTCCAATAAGAGGGGGGCAGATGCCACACTTTCCTTGAGCCATAGGCTGGGGAGAAAGTTCTTCCCAAAGTTCCCGCCCCCCGCCTCCCGCACTGCAAAAGTCCTGTGGCTTCGGTTTCAAGGCCCAGCAAGATTCTACTGCGTATCATGGCATGTATATGTTAAGGCAGCAGACTTTGCAAAACGTCTTAGCTGTATTGTGCATACTGTCAAGGGCCCTTGCCATTTTGCTATTTCTGTATGCTGAATGTCTTGAGAAGGGAGGAGGGGTGAGCCGTGCCTGCTTCGTCTGTGCTTTCCCTTTCACTTTGCAACAGTCATAAGTATTCATTTCTGCCAGGGCTTTATTTGTAGAAAAAGCCCGGCAGGAAGTCATTTGCATATTAGGCCACACCCCCTGGTGCCAAGCCAGCCAGAACTACATTCCTGTGCATTCCTGCTCAAAAAAGGCCCTGATTTCTGCCCTACACAAGGAAGTAAAGCCAGACTTTCAAGGCTGAGACAGCTCCATTGCCAACTGTCTGGTGTGAGAAAGGTATGGGAACAGGCTTTTTGCACTGTAGTTTTGGTAGGCTGCATAATGGCCCTAGATAAGGTATAAAAGACTGACCACCACAAAGGTGAGCCAGTTCTGACACAGACATGTATCGCTACTGTTCTGTCTAATTTCGATCACATTTCTGCATAAAGCCAGCTTTCTGACCACACTGGAAGCCTTCTTTAATTGAGGATAGTCCCAGAGCTGACACATACACGATACATTCACAGCCACGCTTGGAAATGGAACTACAGTTCCCATGATGACAAGGGACTCCGCAGGTGAGGGGGAAACCCAGTGCTGTCCTGCCACAAATCTTGCTCCCTAGTGGAAAAAGCAGTTTCAGGCCTTTTCCTGATGACCTGAATAAAGAGGAGGAAGCAGAGAAAGGCATATTATCAGCATATGTCTGATGTAGGCCATAAACCTCAGTCCCCTCCCTTATATTAGGGTTGCCAAGTCCCCTGCGTTCTCTAGCGTGCACGACGCAATGACATCACCCGGAAGTGCCGTCATCGCGCCAGGGCGCAGTGCCCACTCTAGAAGTTTCTGAGAAAACTCTATGGTTTTCCAGGACGCGCTAGCCATTTCGAAGGGGAAAGCTCTATGGTACCTCTTGTGAACATCACAAGAGTACCATAGAGCTTTCCCCTTCGAAATGGCTAGCGCGTCCTGGAAAACCATAGAGTTTTCTCAGGAAACTTCTAGAGTGGGCACGTGCACCCGGCGCGATGACTCACTTCCTGGGTGATGTCATTGCGTCGTGCGACCTAGAGAACGCAGGGGACTTGGCAACCCTAATATAAGTGAGGGGACTGAGGTTTATGGCCTACATCAGACATATGTTGATAATATGCCTTTCTCTGCTTCCTCCTCTTTATTCAGGTCATCAGGAAAAGGCCTGAAACTGCTTTTTCCACTAGGGAGCAAGATCTGTGTCACTGTTGCGATGACGTCACTTCTGGATGGCGTCATTGTGCCAACAACCTCGGGGGAGGTTGGGAATCCACCCGGACCAGGGGCTTGGCAGCTCTAGGTGAGGCTCCAATGGCAACATAGTGAAATAACCAAACTGAAAGCACATTTGGTCTGGATAGCATTTGTATGGGAAACCAAATGTGCTTTCAATTTGTTTATTTCACTATTTTGCCGTTGGATCCTAATTTTATATCACTTGGCATTCTTAACCACTGCCCACCAGCTATCTGTAGCTCTGCTCACTGTACCTCATTCCTTTGTCTGAAGAAGTCTGCATGCACACGAAAGCGTATATTCTGAATAAAACTTTGTTGGTCTTTGTTATGCACCAGACTTTATGTTTGGCGGGAAACTTTCACACGCATCAGACAGCTGCGGGAAACACAGAGACGCTTGATAGATTTGAACATGAAGCAGTAACCAATCAGCAGTCTTGGCACGAAACTTGACTGCTGTGATTTGGCATAGGAATCGGGGTGTGTGTGTGTTTCATTTGCATGTACATAAGCGGGGTCGCAGCCCAGCCATCTTGTCTTAGTATGTAGTTACCAGTAAAGCACGTTCCTGATTGAACTCCAGTGCATCGAACCCAGTGTTTAAAAGGTGATACTTGACTCCTACTTTGTTCTACTGCCTCAGTGAGGAGAACCTCAGTGTTAGAGAATCTCCCCTCCAAAGCAGCCATTTCCTCCAGGGGAGCTGATCTCTGTAGTCCAGAGGACAGTTGTAATTCCAAGAGATCTCCAGGTCTCCGGGTTTATCAGGGTGGCAACCTGCCTGATAAAGCCTGTCACAAGCAGTTCTGATTGGTCACTGCTTTTGTGAAACATTGCTGAAAATGCAGAGATATTTACTTCAGGAATGTATCTGTCGGAAGTCAAGCATACCATTCCAACAGGCCTTGATTTAAGGGAGACTGGGATTATGCCGATTCGAGGGAGACAAAGAATGAAGGAGTGCTTTCCTTACTCTATTCAGAATTTATTATCCGAAGGTTGGATACCCTCCTTCTCAGTCCTTTCCTTACAGCCATTGTTGTATCCGCCTGCCTCACAAAGGGCTCATGAATACCCAAAGCAGAGTTCAAGCCCCCTCCCGCCCCCCCCCCCGTCTATGATGTCATCTCCATTTGCAAGGAAAGAGTCTGCTCAGGGAATTGCATTCTTCTCTGGTGTTAGGTGTTGCTGAAGACATCATCTGGAGAAGGCGACCTCCCCCCGCCGACTTTATGTGCTCTTGGCAAAAGCGCTGAGACCCCCTTCCTTCTCCCCCTTTGGACTGCTTTTGCTTTGAAGAGGGCAAAATATTTGGCAGAGGGAAAGCTGTGCAACTGGGAGGGGGGCTGTAACTGAAACCACCGCAAAGCTCTTTGGTGGATTTCGTTTTGGATTCAGGCCATTTCCAAAGTGCTGTTGAATTACTGTGGAAAGTTTAGCATTTATCTGTATGGATGGAAATGCTGGCAAGTCTCAACAGTAAGAAAACTTCCAAGGGGAAGTTTTAGGAGGACTTCTCCTTAACCATTGCCAACTAAAGGCACCACTGGACCCTTTAGACTGGCACTGAGTCTATTTAAGAGGCCTTTCTCTCAGGAAATGCAAATGAAGGACCTCGGAGAGACCAATAGGGTGGATTGCTGCCCACATAAGGGGGCGTGTTTAACACAGGCCAAGTGTATATAAGGAGTGGTTTGGCCTGTTTGTGTTCAGTTCTGCTCTTGTTCAACACACGTTCTTGCTTACCTCAAGCTGGCTGAACTCACAATAGAATACAAATGTTAGATTGTAAAGTAACCCTCAGGCAAAACGTTGTGGGTCTTTCAAAGGAAACCAAATCCGGTTAAGATGTGAGATTTGTCAGGGAGATTTTTGGACATTCCTTGTCATCCGTGGACACAATGTCCTGGCTGCCGAGAACTGCCAATACAATGGTGCTCTTGGGCTCTGCTCTGGCCTTGTTTCCCCTGTATCTGTTGCTCTTGGGAGAGGTTTGTCGTCTGCCCTTGTGTTTGGGTTGTGTGCTAAGGGTAGGTTGCTGGTTTCCCTGCTCCCAGCAGCATACAAATCCAAAAGATTACATGCAATGGGTAAAGAAGGTAAAAGTACAAAAGGGGGACTACGTTTGCCTGGCCTTGGTGGGAAGCGACTGGCAACATTTCAAGTAAGCTGAGGATGGCTCTAAGACAGAGTTGCCAATCCCCAGGTGGGGGCAGGGGATCCCCCAATTTGGAGGCACTCGCCCTACTTCACAGTCATCAGAAATTGGGGGGGGGACAGAAATATATGCTGGGCACTCCATTATTCCCTATGGAGACCGATTCCCATAAGGTATAATGCAGAATTGATCTGTGGGTATCTGGGTTTCAGGGGAGCAACTGTTGTTTAAGGTAGAGGCACCCAATTTTCAGCATAGCTTCTAGTGTCTCTCCTCAGAACACCCTCCAAGTCTCAAAAACATTGGACCAGGGGGTCCAATTCTATGAGCCCCCAAAGAAGGTGCCCTTATCCTTCATTATTTCCAGTGGAGGGAAGGCATTTAAAAGGTGTGCAGTCCCTTTAAATGTGATGGCCAGAACACCCTTTGGAGTCCACTTATGCTTGTTCCTTGCTCCTGGCTCCACCCTCAATGCCTCCTGGCTCCACCCCCATGCCTCCTCATTCCACCCTCAAAGTCCCCAGATATTTATTTCATTGGACATGGCTGCAGGAATTCCTTGGTTGGCAATATCTCAGAAGCCAAGCAGAGTCTGCCCTGGTTAGTCCTTGGATGGGAGACTGCCAAAGAAGTCCAGGGTCACTCTGCAGAGGCAGGCAAACCACCTCTGTTCGTTCTCTTGCCTTGAAAACCCCGAGGTGCTGCCATAAGTTGAACATGGCTTGACCGCTCTTTCCACCACCAGATCCTTTTAACTCTCATCCCATCCCTCCAAAGAATCCTGAGGTTTGTAGGCTGACAATACGCTGAGAATTCTGTTCCAGAAGCCTCACACCTAGGCTTCCCAACCCCTCCGCCCTGGCGGGGGACCCCCGAATTTGCGACCTCTTCCCCCGCTCTCCAAAAATCCAGAAGCGGGGGGGGAGGGGGAGAACGGTGCTTCCCCCTCAAAGCGCCCGGCCGCCGCCACCACCACCAGCGCCGCCGGCCCAGGCACAGGCAGCAGCCGCCGCCTGCCACCGCCATCGCCACCGCTGCAGCCCGAGCTATGGGCTGCCTGAGGAGAGTGGCAGAGGAAGGAAGAGGCCGCCCACCGCCGCCATCGCAGCCAGAGCTACGGGCTGCCTGAGGAGAGCGGCAGAGGAAGGAAGAGGCCGCCCGCCGCCGGCCGAGCCCCACCAAGAAGGGAGTCCAGGACAGCCACTGACCGACCATCGGAATGTGGGTGCGGAGGTCTGGCCCTCAGATTCCGGGCTCTATTGCACCTGCGGAAGGAGGAGGAGAGAGGAGGTTTTTCCCCTCGAGGAAGAGGTGGGGTTTTCTCACGGCAGCTGCCTCGTCGTCTCTGGAGCGTCCCGGGGGCCAGAGACAAAGAGCTCCTGTTTCGCCCTTGCAAGCAAGTGGAGAGGAAAAGGGGGGGGGAGGGCGAGTGTTCGATCCTGATAGGAAGAGGTGGGGGTGGGTGGGGACATTCTTCCCCTACAAGGCTCCTTTACTAGAGAGAACAGAAGGGGAGGAGTAGGAGAACGATGGAGAGGGATGTACAGGGCTTAAGCGAGCGTTCTCCTTTGGCAGTCTTTGCTTTCCTTGGCGAGAAGGAAGCTGCATTGTTCTGGTTGCAGCTTTTCCATTCGTCTGAGTGTGTGTGCTTGATAGCTTGGGCTATCTTGGTCAGGGCAACATAAATCCATTTCCACTCAGTAGTATGAGGTTTGTTCAAGTTGGTGGGGCATTTTACTTACTTGCATTTCTTGTGTCAGTAATGCAAACACTCACGCTTATCTTGATTGTTAACTTCCCATTTTAAAAATAATTTCAATTATTCAGTGATTGCCTACAATTCATTAGCACAAGAGCAGTATCATCTACAAATAACTATCGATGAGAGGTTATTGATTGCAGGATTAGCTTGAACTGGCCTTTTCAAGAATTCAGCAGAGATGGCAAATAAAAGTGTTGAGACAGAGCAGGCCTATTGCTGATTGGTATAGGGAATCACAGGGATGTGTATTGATAGCAACTACACAGGATTCAAATAAACAATGAAAGATTCCATGCATAAATGAGCACCAGGGATCACAGCCAGCAGTGCACCTTATAGAATTTAAAGCAGGGGGAGTGCTAATGTTTTAAGTTTCTTTAAAAAAAATTTTTTTTAATTGTGTTTGTGGAAGAAAGGCATTTAAAAAGGTGTGCTGTCCCTTTAAATGTGATGGCCAGCACTCCCTTGGAGTTCAATTATGCTTGTCACACCCTTGTTCCTGGCTCTGCCCCCAATGTCTCCTGGCTCCACCCCAAAGTCTCCTGGCTCCGCCCCAAAGTCCCCCAGATTTTTCTTTAATTGGACTTGGCAACCCTACTCACACCTCTCCTACCAAAATTTCTTAAATGTTAAAACTCATTTCATGCTCTAGCATAGAGATACCCCCAAAGCAGCTAGCCACGAATTGGAAACATGAATGTAGAGCATTCCGATGCAATTTCACTGCCATTCATGCTTATTTTGGCCCTGGGCCTGTTACGTTTTGGATCTGAATTGTGCCAAAGTAAAATACAGCAGACGTCTAGCCAAAAAAGCACCTTGTTTGACAGGAAGGCAGCTCGAAACGGCAGTGTTTATACAAACTGGAACCGGCTAGTCAAAATACCTTTGCAGTCGTTTGCCTTCTGCATTAACTTGGAGGTTTTTTGAGGCTCCGTTTGTCCAGTTTTCAACCACAGCAGCTGGAACAACATTGGCCCACTATGCCTGTCTGTGCGTCCTGATTGTAACGGCCTTTGGCCTTAGACAGTTAATGTTTTGCTTACTACATTGGTCAGCTCAAACGAGAGACACAGAACACTTTAAAGACAAATTATTTCATTCTCAAGCTACCTATTTAGAGGTGTCTGCGGCCTGCCCATTCTGCCTTGAGAGCAAAAGCAACCCCTTTCCCAAGAGAAGTTCATTATATTAAGATTTACCCTCATATTAAGATTTGCCCAGCTTAATCTTCAGATTCCAGAGCTAGTCCAGATCAGTGGCGTAGCTAGGGCTTTGGGGGCCCGGGGCGGCCCAAGATTTATGTGGGCCCCCTATCTCGGGGACGCGCGTGTGGGGCAGCAACTGCGCCTCGGGCCCTGGGGGCGCGCGTGGGTGCTGAGGAGGCGCGTCCTGCGGCTGCCCGACCCCAGTCAGTCAGTCAGCCAGTCAGGCCGGCGGTTGCCGTCCACTCCCCTCCCCCCGCCGCGGGAGATGCCCGAGAAGGAGGCTGGTGCGCACGCGCGCCTTCTGAGGCGAGGGAGCGAGGGAGGAGAAAAAGCGGCGCGCCTTTCCCGCGCTTTCAGCCCGATTGCGTGAGAGAGGGGGGAAAAAAAGGGGGGAGGGGGGAAGGGAAGGGAACGAGGAGCCCCGACGTGTGCGCGCGCACCCCTCCCCACCACATTCCCTTCCTCTGCCGTGCGCGCGCGCTCCCCCTCGCTGTTGGGTGCGGGGCGCCTCCATTCTTTTTCTCCCCCCCTCGCAGCGCAGCAACACGGCCATTGTTTGGGGGCCCCCCTTGCCAATGTGGGGACCCCCCAGACCTGGGGCGACCCGCCCCCCCCCCCACGCCACTGGTCCAGATAGGATCTTGTGTGTCCCAAGGGCTCCCTGGTTTGGATGTTGGCATTTTTATGGACAGCCTGAGTTGCCTTCCTCTGGTCTATCAGAGAGCTCTCAGAGGGGGAATACCCGGTTCCCTCCTCCCTTAACCATGATGCTCACTGAATAATCCTAGGCAGGGGTCGTTTTGGAGAAAAATAGGTGGCAGTGCTTATTAGCATAACTCATTAGCCTATGCCACCCCACCCCACCCAGCCAAAAGCAACCTGATGCAAGAAAGCAGAGCCCCGGGCGAGCGAGGCCTACTTGGGCTAGCTAGAGATCCAGCCAGCCCAAGCAGGCTTCACTCACCTGGGTCTCTCCTGTCCCCCTTCCCCTGCCCAGTTAAAAGGCCAACAAGCCAACTGCAGCCCAAAATCACATAAGGAATGAAGAAAGGGTGGTGTGGGCTTCTCCAGGGGTTAATGAGGGATGCTGGGGGTGTGGCAAAGCCCCTGGTGGCAGGCTGGCTGGCTGCCCGCTCTCCTAATCCAGGGATTGTTATGCAGTTGCACCTCCTATTCAATGGACAAGGTAGGTGGGGAGGAAGAGGGAGAACTGCCAGAAAGGTTCAGGAGCTGTGCTCCTGTGAGCTCCTGCTGAATCTGAGGCCTGATCCTCGGATCCTAGGTCAGGAGGAGTTGAGTGATCTTTCTCTTACTCTAAAAGTATAGCTGTTTTTTCCGGGTTGGGGGGTATGAAAGTGGCATGCTTTCTCCTGTGAGAAAGAAAAGCAGCTTGTGTGGTGTGTGTGTGTGTGATTTTGGTTGAAGGTGAAGGTTGAGCAGCCCCACTCTGTCCTTCTGCTGCTCCCTACTGCAACCATTTCATGTTTCTTTCCAGGAATAACCTGCCAGGTGTCTGTTCCTGTCTTTCTCGTGTCCTGTCTGCTTTGACCCTTCAGGGTTCAGCCAAAGGCTTCAAGGGAGAAAAGGGGTTTGATGAAAGATCTCCTGGCCTCTGCTGAAATGTGAAATAACTCTCTCCCAGTCCCGCGGAGCTACAGGAGGTTTTCTCACCTTTGGGTAGGTGGGAACGATTACCGTCTCCCCTGCTGTACATTCGTCACAACATGGAAACCGTCTGTGGGTGGGAGGCGAGGACAGAAAGCGTCTCAGCTGTTTCTGATTTGGTTCCCACAGTCAGCGATGCAGCCCGCTCCAGGACAGTCCCAGCCACCTGCTCAATTAGGGTTTGCGAACTGGAGCTGATTGGAATTTGACACTCGGTTGCTTTGCTGGGTATTGGGATGGATCAATGGAGGCTTCTCAGATAGCCCTACCGACACAATGTGTAGGCTGCCCTGCGGAATCCCAGATGTCTCTCGTAAATCATAACCGTATAGCCCTGTTACAGGCGAGTAGGCTGAAGGTAGCATAATGCACTAAAAATAATCAATCAAATTATCACAAAGGTCAAGCCAACACAGAGCCACAAGGGACTGGCTAGATCACCCTTGCTGTGTGAGCTGAACAATGCGGTGAAATAGATGAGATCTCACCCAAACATCTTCCCAGAGTCATAATTCACTATTAAGCCTGAGATGCGAGAGAGGAAGTGGGATCGTAGGAGACTTTATTCAAAGCACTGTTTTGGGGAAAAGAAGCTCTCTAAGGAAGTAAGAGAAGGTGGAGGGTTATGGAAAGCTGGAAGAAACTAGCGGTTCTGGAATATCCCGCAGCACCAGCAAACAGGTCGAAATACAGAGGGTTGGGCGGTGACAACCTGGTGATGAAAACCAGGGAGTGCAAATAAATTCTCCAGCATTGCAAATTTTGTCTAGTTATATCCTGGAACTTTCTGAATGCTGTTGGCCAGATATTCTTTGGGTGCTTAATATTTTTGGAAGACAAGGATAGTTCATGACAATATTTGCCAGCCGACATGTAGAGGAAGGCAGGCCATTCAGCTTATTGGGAATTTCAGTTATTGTAAGCCACCTTGTAACTTTTTGTAAGCAGCTCCGTGGTGCAGAGTGGTAAAGCTGCAGTCAAAGCTTTTTGCTCATGACCTGAGTTCGATCCTGGCAGAAGCTCGGTTCAGGTAGCGGCTCAAGGTTGACTCCGCCTGCCATCCTTCCGAGGTCGGTAAAATGAGTACCCAGCTTGCTGGGGGGAAAGTGTAGATGACTGGGGAAGGCAATGGCAAACCACCCCGTAAAAAGTCTGCTGTGAAAACGTCATGATGCACCATCACCCGAGTCAGAAACGACTGGTGCTTGCACAGAGAACTACCTTTACCTTTTTATAACAGCAGTGTGACACATTAGCGAAAAAGACAACTGCAGTTTTGGGCTGTATCAACAGAAGTATAGTGTCCAGATCATGCAAAGTGATGGTATTGGTCTCTTTGCTCTAGTTAGATCTTACCTAGAGTACTGTGTTCTCTTTTGGGCACCACAATTTAAGAAGGATATAGACAAGCTGGAACGTGTCCAGAGGAGGCCGACGAAGGTGGTGAGGGGTCGGGAGACCAGAAGAAAGGTTGAAGATACTGGGTATGCTTAGCCTGGAGAGGAGATGACTGAGAGGTGATACTTGAAGGGCTGTCATGTAAGAGAATGGGGCAGATTGGACCAAAACAAAGCTGCAAACATAGGTAGATCATGAGAGGGAAGGCAGGAGGGTTGCATGAGGGCTTAGTTCTTGTAGCCCTTTCTTACATGGCCAGGGAAATGCTGATCACCACTTTGGGATTCTCTGGGGCCTTAATATTTTTGGAAAAGAAGGACAGTTCATGACAATATTTGCCAGCTGACATGCAGCAAAAGACAGGCCATTCAGCTTATTGGGAATTCCAACTTTGTAAGCTACTTTGAGCTCCATAAAGGCAGCTAGTAAATGCTTTAATGAATACATAAAATGAATAAAATTTATCATTTCACTTTGGGGACCCTATTTCTATGGAAAGGTGGCAGAGAAATGCTTTAAATAAATAATATATTTTAAAAGTGAATGGAGAGATGACCAGTTACTAAATATTTGCAAATATGCCACAGTTCTGTAGGAATATAGCATTAGCTCCCCGGGAATCTCAGCTATTTTTTTTTAAATCAAGTTTGTGTTTGTAAAGAGGTTCTTGAAATTGTGTGGGGAAGCCGACTGATTGGTCAGAAGCTACCAACCTCCAGGCGGGCAACTAGACAAGGAAAACACAGCCAAGGTTGAGAAAAATGTAGGAGGCTGTGAAAAATTACTGTGCAAACAATTATTACAACTAGTATAACACAGCTTAATATAAGAATTACATGCTCTCCATAAACATTATATCGGTGCCTGACTGTATTGAGGATTTATGTTCACGGTGTTTAAAGGGAAAGCATTGCAATCAACTTTTTAACAACAATACTTTTAAGCAAAATATTCAGTTTGCCAGGTTTAAACAGGAATTACTTCTGTGTACAACATGCAAGGTTTTCAGTATACTCGACCAACAAAGATTAAATAATGTGGTAACACACTTCCTAGGTTTCCAATCTTTGCATGTTTTGAACTTCTTTCTTTCTTTCTTTCTTTCTTTCTTTCTTTCTTTCTTTCTTTCTTTCTTTCTTTCTTTCTTTCTTTCTTTCTTTCTTTCTTTCTTTCTTTCTTTCTTTCTTTCTTATCTTCTTCTTTGACTACATGATTATGTCTCTGAAACCAAAGCTCATAGCATTACAGGGAAATCAGTTCCAACATTTACAGGGGCAAGCGTGTCACCACACTATTGAATCTGTACATATGGATAATCAACGGAAAAACAACTTTTGATTCATTCTTCTAAGCCTACGCGTAATTCAAGCATTGTTGTCTTTGTTGGTCAAATGTGCTGCAAACCTTGCATGCTGGACACAGAAGTAATTGCTGTTTAAACCTGACAAACTTTGCATGTTTTTCTTAGAAGTATTGTTGTTAAAAAGTTGATTGCGGTGCTTCCCCTTTATGTTAACACTGTGAACATAAATACTCAATGCATTGCAGAGTGCGGTCAAGCATTGATATAATGTTTATGGAGAGCATGTAATTTTTATAATAAGCTGTGTTATACTAGTTGTAATAATGGTTTGCACAGTAATTTTTCACAGCCTCCTACGTTTTTCTCAACCTACAGGTGGGGGCTGGAGTTCCCCAGAATTACCATTCACCTCCAGACAACAAAGATCTGTTCTCCAGAAGAAGAAGAAGATGACATTGGATTTATATCCCACCCTCCACTCCAAATCTCAGAGTCTCAGAGTGGCCTACAATCTCCTTTATCTTCTTTCCCCACTACAGACACTCTGTGAGGTGGGTGGGGATGAGAGGACTCTCACAGCAGCTGCCGTTTCAAGGACAACTCCTATGAGAGCTCTGGCTGACCCAAGGCCATTCCAGCAGGTGCAGGTGGAGGAGTGGGGAATCAAACCCGGTTCTCCCAGATAAGAGTCCACACACTTAACCACGACACCACACTGGCTGAACAAAATCACAGCTTTGGAGGGCATAGTCTGTGGTGTACCATTCAGCCTAAGAGAAATGGAAGTCCATCCCCAGGTTGTTTCCTTGAGACTCCAGGTATTTCCCAAGCCACGACTGGCCACTCTAGGGCAGACCGTACTGCTCTGTGCTGTTTCTGGTCCCCAAATAAATTATGCAAAACAGAAATTTGTTAAATTGTTCTGTTTGCATAAGTACAGAGGTTGAAGAATTCTACCTTTCTTGGTGCCAGAACATGGATTATCCGGTTTGGTTCCATTTCTTTTTGTATTTCACATGCAGCCCTGAGTGTAGCCAAGGCTTTGGTGTCTGTTCGCTAAGTTTTTGCCCCCTTCCCCCTTCTCATCTTTGCTAATTTTCACCACATCCGTGGACAAAACATTGACTGAAATCTTGAATGACGGATGGCTGAGAGCCAGTTTGGCGTAGTGTATAAATGAGTCGATTCTTATCTGAGAGAACCGGGTTTGATTCCCCACTCCTCCACTTGCAGCTGTTGGATTGGCCTTGGGTCAGCCATAGCTCTCACAGAGTTGTCCTTGAAAGGGCAGCTTCTTGGAGAGCCTTCTCAGCCCCACCCACCTCACAGGGTGTTTGTTGTGGGAGAAGAAGATAAAGGAGATTGTGAGCCACATTTAGGGTGGAGGGCGGGATATAAATCCAATGTCGTCATCTTCTTCTCCTTCTCCTCCTCCTCCTCCTCCTCCTCCTCCTTCTTCTTCTTCTTCTCCTTCTTCTTCTTCTTCTTCTGACAAGCACACACTCAAAGCTGCTGTCAGTGGGACCTGGAGTCCTCTTGGAATGGCAACTGATTTCCAGGTTGCAGCTATGAGTTCCCCTGGAGAAAATGGCAGCTTCCCAGGGTGGACTCTGTAGTATGCCAGGGAATCGAAGGGAAAATGAAGTCTCTTCCCAGGCATCACGCCTAGATCTCCAGGGACTTCCCAAGGCAGATCTGACTAAGCTGCAGTCTCTTGATCTATCTGAGTCAGTTCTGGTATTGCTGTCTGGGCTCTCCCCTCATCACTTAGATCTGGATTCCGAAATCTATTAGCAATCCCCGGGCCGAGGGAGGCCAAACTAAAGTCCACCAGAGAGAGAACCTTCTTGATAGTGGCCCCCTACTGGTGGAACCAACTGCCGGAGGAAGTGAGGGCCTTGCGGAACCTCGCCCAGTTCCGCAAGGCCTGTAAGACCACTCTCTTCCGGCTGGCCTTTAACTGACACTGAGCCACTGCTACTGTAGGGAAAACTTAAGGAATACTGAAGCCACTGGAACTATCTCGAAGGATGCTAGCATCAGATTGTTTTTTAATTGTTTTAATTATGGAATTTTAAATTTTGTAATATTGTTGTGGAATCTTAATTGTTTGTTGTGTGCCGCCCTGAGCCTGCTTTGGCGGGGAGGGTGGGATGTAAATCGAATAAAGTAAAGTATCCTTCAACTGGAGATGTGGAGGATTGCAGCTGGGATCTTCCGCCTGCAGAACAAAGCCATGGCCCCTCCCCTTTTAACCCTGCCAACTGTGGCTTTGATCTGGGCATTAGGCCAAGATCAGGAAGGCGGGGCCTTCGCAGAGATGGAGCAAACTCCAGACTGCCTCACGCCTGCCGCCTGTCAAAGGAACCCTGTCAGCAGCTGCCTCTCCCAGAGGTGAGGATATCGGTTATCCTGGCCAGACATGCTGACCTGGGAAGGGCACGGTTGCCTCCCACACTGATGGGAATTGCCCCTACCTGAAGTATGGGGAAACGATGTAACACGAGAGACTCTCCCGCTCTGTTATTGATTTGGTTTCCATCATTGCGGTTAAGCAGCTCTCTGCTATAAATCTGTAAAAGCCCAGCCAACCTGTCTCTTCAGAGGCAGCAGGAGAGGGGCATAAAAAATGAGCCACTGTGTGATTTCTTTCTTACTGGTTGCATTTTGCTGCCTCTGAATTATTGCTCGAATCCTTAATATTTTTTAGTCCTGTGAGTTATATTTGCTAGGAGATTTCATGTGGCAATGCTTAAAGAATGTGTGCAATTTGAAAGACATTAGAAGCTGTGCATGCTTGCTATCAAGGGAAGGGGAAATCAGGAAAAGAAAGTCACAAATTTATCATGGCGGCAGCAGCATACCTTCCACTGACTCAAGCCAGGATCACAATAACAGATGCACACAATAATTACTTCAGAGACAACAGCATAAAGATATGACAAAGACCAGAACCAAGATGGACAAGGTCAGTAGTGAAAGGAAAGGAAAGCCTGAGAAGTAAAGGGAGAGAGGTTAGAGTCGGGGTTCCCAGTCGGAGTGTACATTTAGTTTGGCCGAACCGAATAAACACCCTAATAGCCACTGATTCGGCTGTATTCGGTCAAACGGAATGTACACCCCTACTTGGAACCCTGACTCTAACCTCTCTCCTTTTACTTCTCAGGCTTTTCTTTCCATTCAGTACTGACCTCATTCATATCAGTTCTGGTCTTTGTCATATCTTTATGCTGCTGTCTCTGACGTGGCCTTTGAGAGAGTCCTTTTGCTACCAGGGCTTCACTCCGTTTTCGCACATGTTGCCCTGGAGCTGCGAGTTGGTATGCTGCTATTCTGCAGCTAGAAGTTGGTAAACATATTAAACATGACCAAAAAAATCTGCAGTTTTGGATACTGATGGGGTTAATAACATGCCTGAGAACTAAGTTTGACTGCAGTGGCACCCTTAAGGCCAACGTAGTGTGATTTCTGTGAAAAGCTGAGAACCAAACAACTTAGTTCTTAATTCTTAGAGAAGCCAATATCTCTTTTATGTCCTGGGTGTTCTATTGTGTTGACTGTTTTTACGATGACTGGTATCTCGGCTTTATTGTAATAGAAATGGAATGCTTCTCCCTTTGGGAATGTGCCATTTCAGAACCACCCACTTCCCGCATAGGTGATATTTGCATTCCAGCTGGCATGTGAGTCAGGATTCCCCTTGAGCAGCCTTGATTTTTCATCACCTTCTTTTAAAACCTAGGATTTTCTTTCAGTGACAAACAACAAGATACCACACATATATTTCTTCTGTGGGGCTGAGGTTCAGTGGGCAGATGCTTCACATGTGGGAAGTCCATGTCCCATCTCTGCTGCATAGCAGTATTGCATTCAATGCACCAGTTCTGTACAGCAATCCTTACAGAGAGCCACCACTGCAATTGTTGGAGGAGAGAGATTCTCTGGTTTGATCTAAGGTACTGTTTGTGCCAATGGCAGTAGCTTGGTGGCACTGGTTCTGCTCAGACACATGGTAGCACCTGTGGGGAAGAGGTTTGGGGCCTCTCCCTCAAACCCGCTGCTCCCCAGAGTTACTTTTCCCACTGTAATCACAGGGGGGAAAGTGACTGGTTGTTTTTTCCCCACCATTGAGGGAAATGGGCCTTTTGGGACGCCCCTAGAATGGGCACCCCTGGTCCAGTCTTTTTGGTCCTTGGGGGTTCTGTGGGGGAGAGGGCCCTGCAGCTGCTCTGTAACGTTGGGGCCTCTCCCTCAAACTCTCTGCTCCCTAAAGTCACTTTCCTCACATTTGTTACAGTGGAAAAAAGGACATTGCTTTTACCCTACCATTTGAAGACATGAGCCTTTTTGGGTGTCCCTAGTGGGAACCCCTAGTCCAATCTTTTTGGGACTCAGGGCTGCTGTGGCAGAGAGGCCCTTGCAACTGCCCTGCAATTGTGGGGCCTCTCCCTCAAACCCTCTGTCCTCCAGCCGCCTTTCATTTTAGCCACCCCTGGTATAGTGGTTATAATTTGTCAGCCTAAGCAGTTAATGCATCAGACTAGGATCCAGATTCAAATCCTTGCTCTGTCATAGAATCATAAAGTTCGAAGGGACCTCCAGGGTCATCTAGTCCAGCCCCCTGCACAATGCAGGAAACTCACAAACACCTCCTCCTAAACTCACAGGATCCTCATTGCTGTCAGATGGCCATCGAGCCTCTGTTTAAGATCCTCGCTAATCATGGAAGCTCAGTTACACTCTTTCAGCCTAACCTACCTCACAGGGTTGTTGTAAGGATAAAATGGAGAAGAAGAGGACAATGTAGGCCGCTTTGGATCTGTATTGAGGGAAAGGCAGGATATAAATAAATTTTAAAAAGAAAACAAGAATGACAACAGAGATTGGCAAGAGAATATGCTGATGTTAAATTACATAAGAACAAGAAGACTCTATGCTCTTACAGTTGGTCCTAGAGAGCCAGTTTGGTGTAGTGGTTAAGTGCATGGACTCTTATCTGGGAGAACCGGGTTTGATTCCCCCCTCCTCCACTTGCAGCTGCTGGAATGGCCTTGGGTTAGCCATAGCTCTTGCAGAGCTGTCCTTGAAAGGGCAACTTTTGGGAGAGCTCTCGCAGCCCCACCTACCTCACAGGGCATCTGTTGTGGGGGAAGGAAATAAAGGAGATTGTAAGCTGCTCTGAGACTCTTGATTCAGAGAAAAAGGCAGGGTATAAATCTGCAGTCTTTTTCTTCTTTTGTGAGGGAAAGTCCCAGCCATTTGTTGTATTACTAACACCACAGTAGAGCTGCCCCAGGCCTTCGAATTTGTTTAGAGGACCTCAGATGTGGCCCTCTTTTTGCTGGCCTTTATAAAATGTTAAACAATCAGTCAGATATAGCTGAGTAGATTATTTTAAAAGTCCGTGCCCATTGTTTACATAGGTAATGATCTAGCTCTATTGGGCAGAAGTTTTTACACCTCTCTGTCTCTGTCTCTCTGTCTCTCTTCCCCCACCCTCCCTCTCCATTAGGACATCAACCCTAAACATGATTATTCCTGAAAGCATCCAGCTGGGAAGACGGGGAACATACATTTCACAAGACTATCAAGTACTGAAAGGCTATTGTTTCTTGCTAAAAATAAACTCCGAGATAATACGAGCTGCATGCATAAGCGTATACACAGGGGAAATGGTACGAGGATAGATAATGATCCGAAACCATTTTAAGTTTCTGGGTTCTCATCATTTTGTTTCCATTCTCGTATACCTGAAGACCACCCCTTCTTTCATAGGCTTGAAACAGATCAATTTCTACTTTGGTTAGGATGGTCCAGTCCCATTCTAAATATTCATTATAGGGCTCAGTCCATCCAAAGATTACATACACCACTGTGGTGTTTCGTCATGTGAATATTTTGTGTGTGTTTCATTTCTGAGATTTAATATGGGGTTCTATATGTAGATTGTGGTGATTTACAATGGAAGTCTCTTGAGTAAGGAAGGAGGTCTGGAAGGGTGAGTGACATGTGTGACGATGGGATGGCTGTGTTACCCGAGGGAGGTGGTGTTTGGAGTTGACTGAGAGCGTTCAGAGCGTGTGAGAAGAAACTGAGTGAGATGCTGTCAAGTGTGAGAGAAATCTGTGTTCTGTGTGAAAGTTATTAGCCTGGGTGGCAAGTAATGTTGCCAAGTCCCCTGTGGCTTCAGGCGGGGGATTTTTTCTTGTGATGATGTCACTTGGAAGTGTGATGATGTCACTTGGAAGTGATGTATTGCACTGGGCATGTTGCATGGGACATTCTAGGAAGTCGCTTGAAACTCTATGGTTTCATGTGGAGACACTAGCAATTTGGGGTACCATAAAGTTCTGCCTTCTCATGGATTGCTGCCTTGTCATGGTGAGAGGGCTTGCACAGTTCAATGAGGCTGTGGGCTATGCCATGCTGGGCCGCCCAAGATGGACAGGCCACAGCTGAAAACCCAGACTAAATGTGAGCCACTGGAGAAGGAAATGGCAAACCACTCCAGTATTCTTGCCAAGAAAACCCCATGAACAGAAACAAAAGGCTAAAAGATATGGCGCTGGAAGATGAGACCCTCGGGTCAGAAGGTGCCCAATTTGCTTCTGGGGAAGAGCGTTCAAGTAACCGCAGAAAGAGTGAAGCGGCTGGGCCAAAGCTGAAAGGACGCTCAGCTGTGGATGTGTCTGATGGTGAAAGAACAGTCTGATGCTGCAAAGAACAATACTGCATTGGAACGTGGAATGTAAGATCTATGAATCAAGGTAAGCTAGATGTGGTCAAACAAGAGATGGCAAGACTGAACATCGACATCTTGGGAATCAGTGAACTAAAATGGACGGGAATGGGTGAATTTTAACTTAAATCTATTATTGTGGGCAAGAGTCTCATAGAAGAAATGGTGTGGCCTTTATAGTTAACAAGAGAGTGAGGAAGGCAGTAATGGGATACAATCTCAAAAATAACAGAATGATCTCGGTCCGTATACAAGGCAAACCATTCAATATCACAGTAATCCAAGTCTATGCCCCAACCACTGATGCAGAAGAGGCTGAAGTGGACCCATTCTATGAAGATCTACAACACCTAGAATTAACACCAAAAAAAGATGTTCTCATCATCGGGGACTGGAATGCCAAAGTAGGAAGTCAAAAGGTGACCGGAACAATTGACAAGTTTGGCCTTGGAGAACAAAATGAAGCCGGGTAAATGCTAACAGAGTTTTGTCAAGAGAACAAGCTGGTCATAGCGAACACCCTCTTCCAAAAACCTAAAAGGCGACTCTACATGTGGATACCACCTGATGGGCAACACTGAAATCAGATTGATTATATACTCTGCAGTCAAAGATGGAGAAGCTCCTTACAGTCAGCAAAAACAAGACCTGCAGCTGACTGCGGCTCAGATCATGAGCTACTCATCGCAAAATTCAGGCTTAAACTGAAGAAAACTGGGGAAGCCATTAGGTCATTCAGGTTTGACCTTGATCACATCCCTTATGAATATACAGTGGAGGTGAAGAATAGATTTAAGGAACTAGAGTTGATAGACAGGATGCTTGAAGAACTATGGACAGAGGTTCATGACATTGTACAGAAGGCAGCAATCAGCACCATCCCAAAGAAAAAGAAATGTAAGAAAGCAAAGAGGCTGTCTGATGAGGCTTTACAAATAGCTGAGGAAAGAAGGAAAGCGAAAGGCAAAGGTGGAAAGGAAAGATTCATCCAACTGAATGTAGATTTCCAAAGAACAGCAAGGGGAGATAAGGAGGCCTTCCTGAAGGAACAATGCAAAGCAATAGAGGACAATAATAGAATGAAATACACAGAAGAATTATACAAGAAGTATCTCAATGTCCCGGACAACCATGACAGTGAAATCACTGACCTTGAGCCAGACATCCTGGAGTGTGAAGTCAAATGGGCTTTAGAAAGCATTACTAACAACAAAGCAAGCGGAGATGATGGTATCCTAGTTGAGCTATTCACAGTCCTAAAAGATGATGCTGTTAAAGTGATGCACACATTATGTCAACAAATTTGGAAAACACAACAGGGGCCATAGGATTGGAAAAGATCCCAAAGAAGGATAATACCAAGGAATGTTCAAACTATCTCACCATTGCACTCATTTCACATGCCAGCAAGGTCATGTTAAAGATCCTACAAGCTAGGCTTCAGCAGTATGTAGATCAGGAACTACAAGCTGGGTTTCGGAGAAGTAGAGGAACTAGAGATCAAATTGCCAACATTCGATGGATTATGGAGAAAGCATGGGAGTATCAGGAAAACATCTATTTCTGCTTCATTGACTATTCTAAAGCCTTTGATTGTGTGAATCACAACAAACCTGTCAAGCATGCGGTTTCAATGACAAGTCAGGTTTGATACAAAACTACGTTTATTGATAGACCGATACTTTCTGTGTAACAGATTCTTGAGAGTGATGCTAAATATACATTGATACAATAGTTTTAAGGCATACTTCCAAAAGGATTCCAAAAGGTGGGGGCGAGGATGCGCTCTCACACATAAACTATCATAAATGTCTACATTCTCATAGCATTATCAGGACTCTGTCCTTGCTTTCCCCTGATGTGCCATGTTCCCTAACAGGAATGTATGGGAAGGTGCTGATTACTCTTTCTCAAGTTAGTTTTGTTTCTCTCTAGTTCTACTTTGCAAGCAATAAAGCAAGAAGGGGGAGGAGGAAAGAATAACAGAGTTAATAGACCCTGGTCCTCCATAATATTTCACAGGCCACCTTTATGGAGGACCCTAAAACAATTTATTTATTTATTTATTACTTTACATTTATTACTTTACAATCAATTACCAGTGGAATTTTACCATGCTTGACAAAACCGTGGCAAGTCCTTCAAGAGATGGGAGTACCAGATCACCTCACATGCCTCATGAGAAACCTGTATAAGGTTAACTCACTTGCTATAAACTATTCCAAATCTAACTTTTCTAAAAGTTGGTGACCACAAAAATGGTATATAGGCAAGCAGGAAATCGAGCAATCCAACTGTTTTAAATATTTGGGCATAATCTTTAATTACAATCTCAAATGGGCAGTTCACCGTGACAGAATAATAAATATAGCTAGTTGTTCTTCATCTCAAATCAACAGTTTTATTATTAAAAAGGTAACCAATGTTTGCCTGCTGCATTCAGAGCTTTTAATGCTAAAACACTATCAGAAATTTTGTATGGTATCCCTAGGATCATAGAGTTGGAAGGGGCCTCTAGGGTCATCTAGTCCAACCCCCTGCACAATGCAGGAAACTCACAAATACCTCCCCCTAAATTCACAGGATCCTCATTGCTGTCAGATGGCCATCTAGCCTCTGTTTAAAAACCTCCAAGGAAGGAGAGCCCACCACCTCACGAGGAAGCCCGTTCCACTGAGGAATCGCTCTAACTGTCAGGAAGTGCTTCCTGATGTTGAGCCGGAAACTCTTTTGATTTAATTTCAACCCATTGGTTCTGGTCCAACCTTCTGGGGACACAGAAAATAATGCCACACCATCCTCTATACGACAGCCTTTCAAGTACTTGAAGATGGTGATCATATCACCTCTCAACTGTCTCCTCTCCAAGCTAAACATGCCAAGCTCCTTCAGCCTTTCCTCATAGGACTTGGTCTCCAGACCCCTCACCATCTTCCGTCGCCTTCCTCTGGACTCGTTCTAGCTTGTCTATATCCTTCTTAAAATGTGGTACCCAAAACTGAACACAATACTCCAGGTGAGGTCTTCCCAGAACAGAGTAAAGTGATACCATCACATCACGTGATCTGGACACTATACTTCTGTTGATACAGCCCAAAATTGCATTTGCTTTTTTAGCCACCGCATCACACTGTTGACTCATGTTCAGCGTATGATCCACTAAGACCCCTAAGACCTCTGTGGATTAATGCTCTGAACCAAAAAATAGAAAATATCCAGACTGCATTTCTGTGACAACTTTTAGGAATCCCCAACTGTGTTCCTTATTTTGTAATCTTTTCAGAAACAGGCCAATCTCTGATTGAAACAAAAGCTTGGACTCTAACTTTTAAATATTGGTTACGGATATTTTATAGGGCTGAACCAGCTAGCTTGCTCAACTACCTAAAAAGAGACACTTATAATGCTGCTTGATAAGATGGAATCATGTCGAAGCTCAAACACAGGGGAATTGCAATTGACAATCTATTTTTATCTGATGAATCATAATTTTAAATTTAACAAACAGAGAATCTTAGATCTAGAATCTCATAAACTGTGTCCTGTCCAATTTTATACTTGCTCTCCTGCCTCACTTGGACTTCATCAGACAGCCAGGAAAATGGCCAAATATTTATCTGAACTAGATAATCCGCAACATCGGAGAGCTTTTATGCTGGCTAGGATGAATGCATTTCCCTTCAATGTTCTCTATGGGAGATTTCTTCAAGTCTCCTTTAGCGAGAGACATTTACTCTGCGGGTCAAGCTTGCCAGATTCCATCCAGCGTATTTTATTGAACTGCCAACGTATACTAATCTCTGGAAGGTTCTGTTACATAGTCTTTCCTTACTGTCCTACATTCAAGAAAATAGGATTGATTGCCGTTTTGTATTAAATGACAACATAATTGATATCACAAAAGCTGTTGCCAAATTTTTGGCTGAAGTTGTTAAAAATTATTCTAAGCAGGTTTTATTATGATCTTAATCTTAGTTTAGCCTTTTATGTTTTGAACCGACATATCTGATCGTTGTTTGGTTGACAAGTCTCTGTATACCTCTTTTGGTTATGCCAATAAAGGTGTGATTGATTGGATTGGAACTAAGCTTTGTGCAAGGTATTAGCCGAAGTGTAAAGTTAGGAAATAAGCCTTCATGGCTTGGTCTGTTTACGGAACTTTAGAGGAAAAAGAACTGTACCTATCTGAAACCATTATACTTACATACCTATCTGAAACCATTACCCTTATCAACCATACAGAAACCATTACGCTGTCATACTTCTAAATAAACTCTATTCATGTTTCAGAGAAAACAGCTGTTTTATTTACCTCAGAACTACCCCGACTCACTGACCATTCTGTCATTCTAACTAATATGACTAAGCCATTCTGGTCTTTTGATTCAGCTAGGGATTCTAAGGTGAGAGCATTTGGAGACAGCAAAAATAAGTAGGAAACACTAAGGAAGGCAGCATAACACATGTCATAGAATAGAATCATAGCGTTGGAAGGGACCTCCAGAATAATTTAGTCCAACCCTCTGCACGACGCATGAAATTCACAATACCTCTCCCCCAACACACACACACAGTGACCCCTGCAGGCTCCATGCCCAGAAGATGGCAAAAAACTCCAGGATCCCTGGACAAACTGGCCTGGAGAAAAACTGCTTCCTGATCCCAAAGTGGCAATCAGCATTTTCTTGGTCATGTAAGAAAGGGCCAGGAGAACTGATACAACCCTTCCTGCCCTCTCTCTCATGATCTACCTATGTTCGCAGCTTCAGCATTGCTGTCAGATGGCCATCTAGCATCTGTTTAAAAACTTCCAAAGAAGGAGAGCCCACCACCTCCCGAGGAAGCCTGTTCCACTGAGAAACCGCTCTAACCGTCAGGAAGTTCTTCCTGATGTTTAGTCAAAAACTCTATTGATTTAATTTCAACTCGTTGGTTTTGGTCCGATCTTCTGGGGCAACAGAAAACAACTCTGCAGCATCCTCTTGAGGAAGACTCAGCATGGGTTCTGTAAGGGAAGATCTTGCCTCACTAACCTGTTATGGTAGCCTTCTCAGAAGTGCTACCTGTTCCACGTGCAGGGCAGGAGAGACAGGCACAAATTAGATGAGACGATGGTGTAAGGAGGAAGGGTTTAAGTTTGTTAGGCACTGGATGCTTTCTGGAACAAGTGGGAGCTGTACAAAAGAGATGGACTCCACTTGTCCCCAGATGGAACCAGGCTGCTGGCGCTTAAAATCAAAAAGGTGGCAGAGCAGTTTTTGAACTAAATGTTGGGGGAAAGCCGACAGGAGATGAAATGTCTCTGGTTCAGGAGGACTCATCTCAAAGAGATGAAGGGTTAGCTGTTACTTTTCTACTGGGTAATGGATCAGAGTTGTCCACTGAGATGGTGACAAACAGTATGGAGTGTCTGCCAAAGTCTCGAGGCGGCAGGAGGAAGGTGGCGGGCCTAGTTTGCCTGGGAAATTATAGATGTTTGTATGCAAATGGTAGAAGTGTTTGAAGTAAAACTGGTGAGTTGGAATGTTTAGTGTTGGGAGAAAACATAGACATTGTGGGAATTTCAGAAACTTGGTGGAATGAGGAGAATCAGTGGGACATGGTGATTCCTGGATATAAATTAAGGATAGGGAGGGAAGGGTTGGAGGTGGGGTGGCTTGTATGTCAGAGAGGGTATACGGTCCAGTAAGACTGAGGTCAGATAATTAGATTCCCTTTTAGAAATGCTTTGGGTTGAAATAGAGGGCCCAAAAGGAAATTTAACTATGGGAGTTTGTTATCACCCACGAAATCAAAAGATAGAGGACGATTATAATATGATGGAAGGATTAACGATAGCAGCTAAACGTAAAAACTGTTGTAATAGGTGATTTTAACTACCCACAGATTGATTGGGTCAATATGTGTTCTGGTCGAGAGAAAGAGATTGAGTTTCTTGATGCTCTCCTTCAACCTTTCCTCTGGTCTCCAGACCCCTCATCATCTTTGTTGTCCTCCTTCAGACATGTTCCAGCTTGTCTATATTCTTCTTAAATTGTGGTGTGCAAAACTGAACGCAGTACTTTAGGTGAGGTCTTACCAGAGCAGAGTTAAGCGCTACCATCATTTTGCATGATCCGGACACTATACTTCTGTTGATACATCCCAAAACTGCATTTGTCTTTTTTTGCTACTGCATCACGCTGCTGACTTATGTTCAGTATATGTACTAAGACTTCTAGATCCTTTTTTGGAGATACTACTGCCAAGAGAAATCTCCCTCATCCTATAATTATGCATTTGATTTTTCCTACCTAAATGCAGATCTTTACATTTCTCCCTGTTAAAATTCATTTTATTGGTTTTAGCCCAGTTTTCCAGCCTGTCAGGGTCATCCTATATTCTGTTTCTGTCTTCTACTGTATTTGCAACCTCTCCCAATTTAGTATCATCGGCAAATTTAATAAGCATTCCCTCTATTCCTTCATCCAAATCATTTATAAAGACGTCAACCAACACAGGTCTGAGGTCAGATTCCCTGAGGCACTCCGCTTGTCACTCCTCTCCAAGGGGATGAGGAACCATTCACAAGCAATCAACCAGTTACAGATCCACCTAACAGCATCACCTCAGAGTCAGAACACTTCAGAGGGGTCATCCCAGATTAGGGGTCTCAGCAAAACCATTACAACCACCCTGTCAAATATAGAGCAAAGCTGATTCTGGGGGAAGATTTTCTTTTGGGTTCTCCAATATCAACTCTGCATGCGAGAAATCTGAATATAAAAAGGCAAGTAGTATTTAAAAATTGGATTTTTGATCTCAGGGTTCCAAGTAAACTGCTGGATTTTGGGGTATGCCTTTAGCTGCTCACATGCATGAAGCTTCAGTCATGTAAGGACAGCATTCTGGAATTCTCACCAGTGGGATGTTTTGCTCCTGATGAGAAATATGAATGATTTGAATTTTTCAAGGATTTGTCCCAGGTACGCTCGAATTTTCAGATTTTCTGGATAGATCTCTCTGGTTTAGAACATTCAACTTTTTTTTTTAAAGTATAAACCAGATTATATTTCAGCTCAGTCAAACCCTTTCCCTCTCATTGCTCGGAGCCCTTAAATATCACCCTTGAAACAGTGTGTGCTGGGTTTCACCTAGGCAGTCAGAGAGCTATAATCTCTGGTAGGGTTGCCAATTCCCAGTTGGGGGCAGGGGTTTGGAGACCCTCCCTTCACTTCCAGGTTATCAGAAAGCAGGGGGCAGGGAGGGAAATGTCTGCTAGGCACTCCATTATACCCTATGGAGACCGGGTTCCATAGGGTATAATGGAGAATCAATCCATGGGTATCTGGGGCTCTGTGAGGGCTGTTATTTGAGGTAGAGGAACAAAATTTTCAGCACTGCATCTAGTGCCTCTCCTCTAAATACCCTCCAAATGTAAAACATATTGGACCAGCAGGTCGAATTCTATGAGCCCCAAAAGAAGGTGCCCCAATCCATTATTTCCAATGGAGGGAAGGCATTTAAAGGTGTGCAGTCCCTTTAAATGTGATGGCCAGAACTCCCTTTGGAGTTCAGTTGCGCTTGTCACAACCTTGCTCCTGGCTCCACCCCCAAAGTCTCCTGGCTCCGCCCCCAAAGTCCCTAGATATTTCTTGAATTGGACCTGGCAGCCCTACTCCCAGGTATTGCTAGTCTCAGATGGCAGCCGTGTTGGTCTGCAGTAGAACAGCTCGATTCAAGCCCAGGAACACCTCAGAGACCAACCAGGTTTTTGAATTAGATCCAGGTGGGCAGCTGTGTTGGTCTGAAGCAACAGAACAAAGGAAGGGTCCAGTGGCACCTTTAAGACCAACCGAGTTTTATTCAAGGCATAAGGTTTGCAAGTTTTCATCTTTTGAGAGTCAAGGGTACCCGAAGAAGGGGGCTTTGACTCTCAGAAGCTCATAGCCCCTGAATCTCATTAGTCTCATTAATGGACTCCAAACCCATGTGTTGCAAGACCCTAATTGTGAACTACCCACAGTCCTTCAATCAGCACAGCCTGACCAGGAACCCCAAACACAACATGACATGCAGTGGTTGTTCAACAGCTCATGCAATAAACATTGCAACCTCCCCACGAATCCGGGGGGGGGGGGTATCGGTTTGTAAACAACCTTAAAAAGTACTTGCCTTTCTGGGGGGTTGGAGCAGCTCCGTCGACTGTTTTAGGAGATGATGCCCCTCCTGCGCTGCCTTCTCGGCCGGCCGTTGCACAACCGCTTCCCAGCCCTGTTCCCTGCATCCAGTTTATGCAAATGCTATTTTTAATTGTGTTAATTATAAACCATGATCTGCGTCCTCTGAGCGGACTTCCAAACATTTGTGTGAAAGGCAGCTGGGGCAGCCGTGGAGAGAAGCCCAGATCCGATAGGATTCTCAGCTAGCATGAATCAGCGTCAATCGAGTCATCCTGGATTGACACCGTGAGATAAGTTTTTTTCTTGTTGCCCCAGGCAAAAGGTACAGAACAAGAAGAAGAACAAGAAGACCGCAGATTTATACCCCACCCTTCTCTCTGAATCAGAAGAAGAAGATATTGGATTAATATCCCGCCCTCCACTCTGAATCTCAGAGTCTCAGAGTGGCTCACAATCTCCTTTACCTTCCTTCTCCACAGCAGACACCCTGTGAGGTGGGTGGGGTTGAGAGGACTTTCACAGCAGCTGCCCTTTCAAGGACAACCTCTGCCAGAGCTATGGCTGACTCAAGGCCATTCCAGCAGCTGCAAGTGGAGGCGTGGGGAATCAAACCTGGTTCTCCCAGATAAGAGTCCACACACTTCACCACTACACCAAACTGGCTCTCAGAGAAGGGCAGGGCTGAGAGAGCTCTCCCAGAAGCTTCCCTTTCAAGGACAACTCCAAGAGAGCTATGGCTGACCCAAAGCCGTTCCAGCAGGTGCAAGTGGAGGAATGGGGAATCAAACCCGGTTCTCCCACACACTTAACCACTATGCCAAACTTTGCTCTCTGACATCAGACAGAGTGAAACGTGCCTATCCTAACCCCATCAGAGATGAAGCTGCCAGAAAGGAATACTCTTGACTGTGGAACTTAATTAGAAATAAAGGCACGAGCACTTCCAGCAACGATCTGGCAGATTTACATGCTGATTGTTTTACTTGAGTATCCAAGAGTGGAACGGAGTCCTTGTGCCATAGTTTACAGCAAGAAAATGATCTCACGGTTCCATTAAGGAATCAGACTCAGACTGAAAAATGCTACCCTCAAAGAAGGGATGCAATAGAAAGAACTTTGAGAAATATTTTTGAATGTGGGATTACACTGGTAATGCCTTTGCTTTCATTCTCATGCTGTTGGCAGCCGGGGGGGGGGGGGGAGCACCTCAAAAAAGTGCATAAACACCTATAATTACGAACAGGATAAGGTTTCTACAGCTCTCTTGTTATTTCAGTCCTGGGTTTATACTGACATCTGCTGGTGGGAGGGGATGAGAACGTGTCTCCCATCAAAGGCTTAACAAGAAGGGGCACTGTGGAGAAACAACTGCTCATTCAATGTACATTGCTTCAGATGTTCAGGATGAAAATTATTATTTCATAATCAGGCATTGGTGCTTCAACACTAGCTATGTAAACCAGGGGTGTCAAAAATATGGCCTGTGGGGTGGAACCTGCTCCAGCAGGACTGGTATCCATCCCACGAGCAACTGGGTCTCTTCTGCTTCCTTATCTGGGGCTGCTGCAGCATCACAGCTCGCTTTGGGCAGCTCCTTAAATCACATGGGAGAGATAGAAAAGGGCTCTCTCTTTTCTTCATTGGCTGAGGCTCCTCCCCCTCCTCCCTTGGGGAGGGAGGGAATGAGTGAGAGCTTGCTTTGCCAGACTCCTACAATCACACAGGATACCAAGGCAATCCTCTCTTCCCTGCACTGGTGGAGGCTCTGCCCTTACTACCATGGGTGTGTGTGTGGAACAAAAATTGAGTCGAGAGGCACATTTAAGATCAACAAAGTTTTATTCAAGGTATGATCTTCCCTGTGCCTTGCTACAGCTACACTGTGCGTTTGCATGGGTTTTGTTCAGCTCATTGTGCCACAGCTCTCTTTGGTGCAACTGGGTCTGCCTCCCCCTTGCCTCTTCCTCTTTTTCACTATATTCATGCCCTCATGAGCCAGTCTTTCTCAGTAGGAAAACTGTGAAATATTTAGATGAGGAATAACAACAAGCCAGTGAGGTGCATTAGGCTGTGTGTCCAGACCAAGTTCACCCAGCACGTTCCTTTGTAGACCGGTCATTTTGAACCTAGGCTTCCCAGATAGTAGGCTGATTCTTACCACTATACATTGTTGTCTCTGTTCTTGACACAGGGTAATGGGGTGCAGCTGCAAAATGGCTACTGCAGGAAGTGGAGCCCCCAAAGTGTAGCAGGGGAGAAGAAGGGTGGCTAAAAACACACCAGGAAAGAGGACTGACAGAGGATATTAAAAAAATACTGTGGCGGCAGCTAGCACTGAAAAAATGTCATCTTAACCTGCATAGCCAATAGGGCTGTCAAGTCCCCGGTTTGGGTGGGAGTTCCCTCACCCGGGAGGTTCCCAACATTAGGCTGGCGGGGGAAACCGCGCTGTCATCACACCGTTGTGCGGCGGCCACTCTAGGCGTTTCTCAGAAACTATGTTTTCCCAGAAGCTCTAGCCATTTGGGAGGGAAACTCTATGGTACAATAGGTACCATAGAGTTTTCCCTCCCAAATGGCAAGAGTGTCTGGGAAAACCATAGAGCTTTCCTGGAAATGCCTAGAGTGACCGTGCGCAACATTACCAGCGCGATGACGTCACTTCTGGGTGGCATCATCATGTCAGCAACGTCGGGGGAGGTTCCCCCCGTCGGTTGGAGAATGCCACTGGAGAATGCAGGGGACTTGGCAATCCTAATAGCCAATCAGATCTCCGCTGGCAAATCAGAAGCATTGCTGGTTTGGAGCCCCACCTAGACCTACCAGCTTCTAGAAAACACTTGGTTGGTGCCAAGAAAGGTATCCTCAGGTGCCCATGGTGCCATATTGAGGAACCATAGCCTCCCAGAATACTTCATAGCAATTCCACCAGCCAGTTCACCCAGAGACCTGGGTAGAACCTGGCCTGGAACAACTCCAGATCCTGGATCTAATATAAAACACATAATGAACTGCCGAAAATCACAGTCTGCCTCCTTTGATCCAATTCAATTCGATTTCCAATTTATTATGGTCAATTAACCAGCAATAACAATATACAAAATCTCATAGTCACAGACCATAATTTCTGACTACATAAAAGCATTCTTATATTCCACCAATGTTAAACCTTAAAAATGGCATTATTAATCATCTCTACTTTGTTAAAAACTTCCACTTATTTATGGCTAAAAAACAATATTTTGCTACTGCCTGAATTACAGACTTCTTAGTATCTTCCAATAAGAAGATCCCAGTCGGCAGCCGTGTTGGTCTGAAGCAATAGAACAAAGCAGTAGACAAGTGCACCTTGAAGACCAACTAAGTTTTATTCAGAATGTCAGCTTTCGTATGCTCTTAAGCAGACTTCATTTCACAAAATGGATTTGTCTGATTTGTCCATTTTGTCTGATGAAGTCTGCTTAAGAGCATACGAAAGCTGACATTCTGAATAAAACTTAGTTGGTCTTAAAGGTGAACTTGTCTACTGCTTTGTCCTATCTTCCAATAAGTATTTCAGTAGCACGACATCTGCAAATTTCAGATAATTATCCAGAGGTTTAAATTTAGAAAGTAATGGAAATATTAACTGATGTCTCCTCCTTTGATCCGTAATACTGTCCTTGCAATGCTGAGTCACCATCTTGTTCTCACAGTGCTGGGAAACCATCTCTCTCATTATTTAATCTAATGTCCAAGGCCCGGAGCTGGCTGAGGAATCCTGTGTTCGGGCAGACACCTCGGTGTGAATCGACCGCTCTTAAGGCCTCCACAAGCGTCAGGTGTTCATGGATCATCAAGTAAGCCAGGACCAAAGCTGCCGAGCGACTTAACCCCATCGCGCAGTGCACAAACACTTTGCCTGCAGAGAAACAAGAAGAGAGCAGCGCCCGGCTATACAAGAAGCACACAAAAGCCTTTCTTTCTCCCACAGTGTTCATGCTGGGAAATGAATCTATTAATGCTGCAGTAATGCAAGTGACTGAGCCTCGTGGCGCAGAGTGATAAAGCTGCAGTACGAGCCCTCTGCTCAGGACTTAAGTTTGATCCTTAGGGCAACTAGAATGATTAAAGGTTTGGAACACTTTCCCTATGAAGAAAGGTTGAAACGCTTGGGACTCTTTAGCTTGGAGAAACGTTGACTGTGGGGTGACATGATAGAGGTTTTCAAGATTATGCATGGGATGGAGAAGGTAGAGAAAGAAGTACTTTTCTCCCTTTCTCACAATACAAGAACTCGTGGGCATTCGATGAAATTGCAGAGCAGTCGGTTTAGAATGGATAAAATGAGGTACTTCTTCACCCAAAGGGTGATTAACAGGTGGAATTCACTGCAACAGGAGGTGGTAGCAGCTACAAGCATAGCCAGCTTCAAGTGGGGGTTAGATAAAAATATGGAGCAGAGGTCCATTAGTGGCTATTAGCCACAGTGTGTGTGTGTGTGTATATAGTATATATATATATATATATATATATATATATATATATATATATATATATATATATATATATATATATATATATATACTATACACACACACACACACACACACACACTGTATATAATGTGTGTGTGTGTAAAAAGAATTTTGGCCACTGTGTGACACAGAGTGTTGGACTGGATGGGCCATTGGCCTGATCCAACATGGCTTCTCTTATGTTCTTATGTTCTTATCCTGGTGGAAGCTGGGTTCAGGTAGCCGGCTCCAGGTTGACTCAGCCTTCCATCCTTCCGAGGTCGGTAAAATGAATACCCAGCTTGCTGGGGGGGAAGTGTAAATGACTGGGGAAGGCAAGGGCAAACCACCCTGTAAAAAGTCTGCCATGAAAACGTTGTGATGCGACATCACCCCAGAGTCGGAAACGACTGGGGCTTGCACAGGGGACTACCTTTACCTTTTTAATGCAAATGACTACAACGAGGAAAAACCCATGGATGCTTCAGCTTCGGGAAATTGCTGGTAGACATGTCCTCCGTTTAAGCCAGACTTGCAAGCAACAGAGAAATTAACAGACTCCAATTATTGCCTTGTAATACTCTCTCCCAGAAGCTGCCATTTCAAGGACAGAGTCTCAGAGCAGCCTACAATCTCCTTTACCTTCTTCCCCCACAACAGACACCCTGAGAGGTGGGTGGGGCTGAAGAGCTCTCCCAGAAGCTGCCATTTCAAGGACAACTCCTGCAAGAGCTATGGCTGGCCCAAGACCATTCCAGCAGCTGCAAGTGGAGGAGTGGGAAATCAAACTCAGTTCTCCCAGATAAGAATCCATGCACTTAACCACTACACCAAACTGGAAGAGAGGGGATTTGAACCTCGATCTGCCATGGCCTAGTCTGACATTCTGCACTATGCTACAAGGGCTCTGGTCGTAGTTTTGGCACAAATCATAACAGCTCGGGACACACTACAGGGCTTTTATTGTAGCAGGAACTCCTTTGCCTATGAGGCCAAGAGCTTAAAGGGCTGTTAGTACAGGGCCTACTGTAAGCTCTTGGTGGATTGGCTACATCAGGGGTTTGTGGCTTAATATGCAAAGGAGCGCCTGATACAAAAAAGCCCTGGACACACATAACAGGCAATGGAAAGCTAGCCACTCACCACCCTTACCTTCTCCGATCTTCAAGGCTTTGTGGATGAAATTAGCCGCATCCTGGAAGAAGATGCTTATATCAAAGGCGGTATCGTCAAAGGCCTGCACCCCATAATACTCGACGGGCAGGTCCCTGTAATACCGAGCTCCAGTGTTGATGTTGTACGGCCCGTCTGCCGCATTGAGGATATGGGTGATGCCCAGTTCCTGAAGGAGGGCCTTGCTTCTAGCTGCCCACCTGTCAAAAGATAACGAAGGCAACATTCAAACCACAAGTCGCCTCTGCATTGGCGGCCAGTGAGGTGTACGGCACAGAGTGGTGCTTAGGGTTGCCAAGTCCCATGCAAGAAATATCTGGGGACTTTGGTTGTGGAGCCAGGAGACTTTGGGGGTGGAGCCAGGAGCAAGGGTTTGACATGCATAATTGAACTCCAAAGGGAGTTCCGGCCATCACATTTAAAGGCACACCTTTTCAAAGCCTTCCCTTCGTTGGAAATAATGAAGGACAGGGGCACCTTCTTTGGGGGCTCATAGAACTGGATCCCTCACTCCTATTGTTTTGAAACTTGGAGGGTCTTTTGAGGAGAGGCAGTGGATGCTATGCTGAAAATCTGGTGCATCTACAAAAAAAAAAAAAAAAAGCTCCCCCCAGAGCCTCAGATACCCACAGACCAATTCTCCATTATTCCCTATGGGAATTGGTCTCCATAGGGGATAATGGGGTGCCCAGTAGACATTTCCCTCCCCCCCCCGTGCTTTCTGATGACCCTGAAGCAGGAGGAGGGCCTCCAAACTGGGGGAACCCCTGCCCTCAGCTGGCGATTGGCAACTCTAGTGGTGGTGGGCTTGGTCAACTCAGGTAATGGAAACTGGCTGTGGGACCTCGGGCTGTCACAGACTTTCAGACTGATTCCCCACTAGCCTTACCCCACTCTCACTCTCCTCTTCTCCGCGGGGCTTCGGTTGGATTTCACACAAGCTGCCCAACTTGCTCCGCCTCTTTCGCACAGCAAACAAGATCCTCTAAAAACCAGTTTCTGTTTTCCGCACGAAAAAGACGAAGCGAGTTGCAGCCCCGAGGCAGATCATGTGAAATTCAATGGACGCCCCGCAGAGAAGAGGAGCGTGAGAGCAGCACAAGGCGAGTGGGGAATTGGTCTCAGCCTGGCTTTCCTCACAGGGTTGCAGTGAGGGTAAAATGGAGGAGAGGAGAACAATGTTTTAAGCCGCTTTAAATCCCAGGGGTATATAAAGAAACAAACATATATAAGTTAGGACTGCCAAGCCCCCGGTCCAGGCAGGGAATCCCCCGCCCAGGAAGTTCCCAACATTGGGCCAACATTGGAACCTCCCCCTACATCGCTGGTGTGATGATGTTACCCAGAAGTGATGTCATCAAAATGGCAGCAGCCCGTGCGGGACAGCTCTAGGCGTTTCCAGGAAAACTCTATGGTTTTCCCAGTCACTCTAGCCATTTGGGAAAACTCTATACCATAGAGTTTTTACCTCCCAAATGGCTAGAGCATCTGGGAAAACCATAGAGTTTTCCCAGAAACGCCTACAGTGGTACCCGCACAGGTGCCACCATTTTGATGACACCACTTCCGGGTGACGTCATTATGAAGCGTGTGCGCTTCGCATGCAAAAGTCAACCGCTATGTGAAGCGGGGGACTTGGCAACCCTAAATTATAAGCACATTTAACTGGGCTTTTGAAGGACAAAGTGAGCTCTGGAAGGACATCTATACCATGTTCTCCTGCATGTAGCGAAACTCTCTGTTTGGGTCCAGTTCAGAACATCTAGTCCTCTTTGGTTCCAGGCAGACAGAACCCCCTGCCTGCTCAATTATGGTTCCCATCAGAAACCTAAATGTCCCACCTCAGCTCTTCACTGAGCTGTCAGAGGGAATGAAAGGTGTTAATTGGATGCCCTCAGGTTCTTGTCTGTGGGGAGAGGGAGACAGTTCAATTCAAGTTATTCTTACAGTCATTGACCAGAACATTTTAGTCATCTAGAACAACCTTATAAAAAATCCCGTAAAGAATTGGCATGTTAAAATTTGATGACTTGAGGGTTATAACAATAAAAAAAGAATTTATTGTTATTTAACCCTTTAAACCTTTTTAAGATTCACTTTAAAATTTGTTAAAAGATTTACATTTTGGCCTATTTGTCTTGCTTTTTGCGTTCTTTATAAACCTGGGAACAGAACCTAGCCCCCTGTCTTGTTGTCTGGTGGTTCCTGCCTGACAGAAGAGAATCTAATTTGAGTGTATTTGATCTACTAGGGAACCCTTCCAACAGCAGACTGATCATTTCCCTTCAGCTTGCCGTATGAAAAGAACAATTAAAAAAATATATGCTCCAGAGAATCTATTTCAGGCTGGGAACAGGAACACAGCCTAAGTGCATAGGAAAGGAAACGTCCCTTGTGCAAGCACTAGTCGTTTCCGACTCTGGGGTGACGTTGTTTTCACAATGTTTTCACGGCAGACTTTTTTAATGGGGTGATTTGTCATTGCCTTCCCCAGTCATCTACACTTTCCCCCCCAGCAAGCTGGGGACTCATTTTACCAACCTCAGAAGGATGGAAGGCGGAGTCAACCTGGAGCCGGCTACCTGAAAACCCAGCTTCCGCCGGGGATCGAACTCAGGTCGTGAGCAGAGCTTAGGACTGCAGTACTGCAACTTTAACACTCTGCGCCACGGGGCTCTTATAAGTGCATAAGGAGTCCCTTTATACCTCCCCTCTACTAGTGCAGATGGCAAGGGCATACTCCTAGCTAAAGTAAAGGCCCTTCTAGTGAGATTCAAGAAAGCATAGACAGGCGGCAGGAGCAACTCTGTTTGCTGAAGGAGAGGGAGACAAATTTTCCCTTTGTCCATTCTCTCCACTCCATGCACAATTTTATAAACCTCTATCATTCCCCCTGCCTTTGTCATCTCTTTTCTAAACAACTTGGTTGCCCTCCTCTAGACCTTTTTTCCAGTTCTGCAATGCTCTTTCTGAGATACAGTGAAATGGCCTTTTTGAGACCCATCCCCTTACGCGTCTCCAAGGTAGAGGTTTGGCCACACTTGGTCCACGTGGTTGTCGGAGCCTCCCCTTCTCCACACCAGCCCCTGCAGTTCAGAGAGGGCCGGCGTCTGGTAGTGCGTTTTGCTCTCTGGGTTGCTGCTGTTCTTGGAGGCACAGCTCATACCTGCCTTTTGCCAACTTGCACTTCTAAAAGTATTTCTGGGGGCAAAAGAGAGAAAGAGATTTTTTCCCCAAATGCAAAAAGAGGAGCTCAGTTTGATTTTTAGATAATAATATAATAGATAGCTAGATAGATAGATAATTTTATTTGTATCCCGCCCTCCCCGCCGAAGCAGGCTCAGGGCGGCTAACAACATCATACAAATTTCAATTATACAAAGAAAGCAAAACCCACAAAATTACATTTAAGCATTAAAATTCTGATTAGGTTTAAAAATAGTTAATTAAGTTAATAAAAGTGCTAATACTGTTCTTTTAGGATGGCGGTTATCATTAGCAATTTCTTTCTTCGTCAGCAAAAGCCAGTCGGAAGAGGAAGGTCTTGCAGGCCCTGCGGAATTGTTCAAGGTCCCGCAGGGCCCGCATTTCCTCTGGAAGTTGGTTCCATAGGCTCGGGGCTACAGAGGAGAAGGCCCGGTTACGGGTACATTGCAGCTTCACCTCTCTCGGTCTGGGAGTAGTCAGCAAGTTTTTTTTTTTTTGGGGGGGGGTAATAATAATAATACTTTTTATTTGTATCCCACCCTCCCCGCACAAGCAGGCTCAGGGCGGCTCACAACGTATAAATGCAATACAATACAATAAAATCATACATAGCAATAAAATCATCATAAATCAATATACAGTTACATTAAAATTGACATTAAGGTGCTAAATAGGTCTTCATAAGTTCAGTGGGAAGAAAAAGAAAACATACACAGCGACATTATCTTAGCTCGGTATGGGCGAAGGCTATTTTGAAGAGGTATGTCTTACAGGCCCTGCGAAATTGGTCTAAACATCGCAGGGCCCTTACCTCCTCCGGGAGTTGATTCCACAGCAGTGGGGCCACAATGGAAAAGGCCCGATCCCAGGTGGTCTTTAATCTGGCCTCCCTTGGCCCAGGGATATTCAGCTGGTGCTTACCAGCTGACCTCAGTGCTCTCTGGGGCTCATATGGGGAGAGACGGTCCCTCAGGTAGGCAGGCCCTCGGCAATATAGGGCTTTAAAGGTCATGACCAGCACCTTGTAACGAACTTGGTAGACCACTGGCAGCCAGTGCAGTTCGCGCAGCCCTGGCCACATGTGCTCCCATCTTGGGAGCCCCAATAGCAGCCTAGCCGCCGCGTTCTGCACCAGCTGCAACCGCCGAGTTCGGCACAAGGGCAGCCCCATGTAGAGGGGGTTGCAGTAATCCAGTCTCGAGGTGACCGTAGCATGAATCACCGTTGCCAGGTCCCGGCGCTCCAGGAAGGGGGCCAACTGCTTTGCCCGCCGAAGATGAAAAAATGCGGAATTGGCAGTGGCCGCTATCTGTGCCTCCATTGATAATGAAGGCTCCAGAAGAACCCCCAAGCTCCTGACCCTGTGGGCCGCTTTCAGCGGCACACCGTCAAGAGCTGGCAAGGGAATTTCCCCTCCCGGAGCACCGCTACCCAAGATGCCATGAAGACCACCGCACTGAGAGTGTGTTTGCTGGTTGTTGCCCATTGGCGTGGTTGGTGTAGAGAGCTGCCTGCTCATTCACTTTGGGCCACTCGCATTCCTCAGTAGAGTTCTGTCCAAAGCCTTTAAGCCCCTATGCCACACCAAGTCTGTGCCTGGGGTTTCACCTTCAGGTCTCTCACCAATTTTTAAAATTTTCAGGCACACAGACGCCCATACAAGCTTGGGACTGCCAGAGACAGGTAGTTTTGAACCTCTCTCCAAGCCTGCTCAGTCTGTTCTAAAAGGTAAAGATAGTCCCTCGTGCAAGCACCAGTTGTGTCCGACTCTGGAGTGACATTGTTTTCACAATGTTTTCACGGCAGACTTTTTACGGGGTGGTTTGCCTTCCCCAGTCATTTACACTTTCCCCCCAGCAAGCTGGGGACTCATTTGACCAACCTCGGAAGGATGGAAGGCTGAGTCAACCTCGAGCCGGCTACCTGAAAACCCAGCTTCCACCGGGATTGAACTCAGGCTGTGAGCAGAGCTTTGGACTACAGTACTGCAGCTTTACCACTCTGCACCACGGGGCTCTTCAGTCTGTTCTAGGACTTGCCAATTAGGTCCCTAACTGGAAGTGACATAACGCATCAGCCAGGGCTTTTTTTGTAGAAAAAGCCCAGCAGGAACTCATTTGCATATCAGGCCACACACCCTGACATTTATTTATTTGTTTGTTTATTTTGGTAGATTTATATTTTGCCCTCTCCCAGGCGGGCTCAGGGTGGATTATATCCAAGTAAAACCAGCCAGATACAATAAAACCAATCAGATACAATAAAACCAATAAAATGCAGTTAAACAACACAGTACCAAATAACAAAGGTGGGCGGGCGCATAGCACAGGTTAGGATATGATCGGTGGCTCAGATATAATAGTTCAGATAACAGATCACTGTGGGGGAAGATAGCCGATGGTATAGGAAATAAGGAGACATCACCATTGTTTCACGCAGGGCTTTCTGTAGAAAAAGCCCAGCTGGACCTCATTTGCATATCAGGCCACACCCCCTGACACCAAGCTAGCCAGAACTGTGTTCCTGTGTGTTCCACACCATCTGTGTGCCTAGCTCCATCTCCCAGTTCCTTTTGGAGGGTTCGACAGCTATAGATTTCAACCCTCTCTCAAACCCAGGTCTGTCAAATCCCCTACTACCTGATCCTTTTACCTGAAGATGCTGGGGATTGAACCTGTGGCCTTCTGTATGCCAAGCAGATGCTCCGCCATGGTGCCATGGCTCCGTCAGGCTCTTGTGGCGCCCCTGATGGGACTCATTGAGCTTCTGTGGTCTGCTTGTGAATGGGGTCACCAGCAGGCTGAGCCCTTCCACTGTGTCTCTGCACTCCCCTGCAGATGGATGTGTGTGTGGCTGGGCTGGGCTGACTTGGAGAGATTGACTGATTCCCCACTAGCCTTATGCCACTCTCCTCTTCTCTGCGGGGCTTGTGTTAGATTTCACCAGGCCTCAGTGGGAGCTCACAGGAGCACAGCTCCTGAACCTTTTTGAGAGTTCCACCTCCTCCTTCTGAGAGTTCCACCTCCTTGTCCACTGAATAGTAGACGCAGCTGCATAACAATCCCTGGATGAGCTCCACCCCCTATTTTTCTACAAAACAACCCCTGGATTTCACACTATCTGCCCCAGGGCTGCAACTTGCTCCGCCTCTTTCGCACAGCAAACAAGATCCTCTAGAAACCGGTTTCTGTTTGCCATGTGAAAAAGGCAAAGCGAGTTGCAGTCCCAGAGCAGAGAGTGTGAAATCCGACGGAAGCCTCACCGAGAAGAGGAGCCGGAGAGCAGTGTAAGGTGAGTGAGAAATCGGTCACTGTTTTTTAAATGCTTTCATTTTCAAAAGGCCATGACCCCAAAAGGGACAGTGGTTACCTTGGCCCCTGGTCCCTTTGGGGTACTTAATATCATTCCTGCCCCACGACCCTGTCCTTTTATCTCCTCCTTCTCTTGGTTGTGGGCAATGCAGCTTACCTCCCGCTCTTCTCTCTGTTTCTTTTCTTAGTCCCTGCCGGTGATGGGTAAACAGCGTGCCTCTTCTTTGAGCTTGTGGATCAAGTTGCTGATACTCTGTTATTTGAGGTGCTTGTGGTTTTAAGTTTGACAGCCGGCAGTGTTGGCTGTTCTGCATCCTATAATTAGAAGAGTGGGAGGGAGAGACCAAAAACACCTTCCAGAGGACTGCAGGGACTTCAGTCTTGAGGTGCCGCATCTTCAGACATAGAAGGAAGCTTTAAAGTAGCAGTCTTCGCCACAGTTACAGAATTTGGGTTAGAGAAGAAGAAGAGGAAGAAGGTATTGGATTTATATCCCGCCCTATACTCTGAATCTCAGAGTCTCAGAGTGGTCACAAGCTCCTTTACCTCTCCCCCCCCACACACATACACAACAGACACCCTGTGTGGTAGGTAGGGCTGAGAGAGTTCTTACAGCAGCTGCCCTTTCAAGGACAACCTCTGCCAGAGGTATGGCTGACCCAAGGCCATGCTAGCAGCTGTAAGTGGAGGAGTGGGGACTCAAACTTGGTTCCCCCAGATAAGAGTCCGCCCACTTAGCCACTACACCAAACTGGCTCTCAAGGAATCACCTACCACTCCAGGGCCACCAGCAGCCTCCTCTCAGTGCTGGATCTTGCACCATTGTTGCTCTGCTGCCATCATTTGCAAGGGGAATGGCTTGTCCAGACAGGGGAATCCAATGGAGAATGAGGGCTGGGATAGCGGGATGCCCAGTGATGTGCAGCTGCAGCTGCGACTGCATGTGTGGGAGGATTGGGGCCAGCCCTAGGACTGCAAACTTACTGGAGATTTGGGGGTGAGGCCTGAGGGACAGCAGGGTCTGGGGAGGGGAGGGACTTCAGCGGGGTATAATGCCATACAGTCTACTTTCTAAGGAAAGGTCCCCTGTGCAAGCACCAGTCATTTCCGACTCTGGGGTGATGTTGCTTTCACAACATTTTCACGGCAGACTTTTTACGGGGTGGTTTGCCATTGCCTTCCCCAGTCATCTACGCTTCCCCCCCAGCAAGCTGGGGACTCATTTGACCGACCTCGGAAGGATGGAAGACTGAGTCAACCTGGAGCCGGCTACCTGAACCAGCTTTCGTTGGAATCGAACTCAGGTCATGAGCAGAGGGCTCCGACTGCAGTACTGCAGCTTTACCACTCTGTGCCACGGGGCTCTTCCACTTTCTAAAGCCACCTTTTTTTCCAGGGGATCTGAGCTCTGTAGAGGGCTGCCAACTTCCCGGCCGGGTGGGGATTCCCCCGCCCTGGAGGTTCCCAACCTGCCAGCCCACATTAGGCTGGCAGGGGGGATGCTCCCCCAATGTCGCTGGTGCAATGAAGCCACTTGCAGTGACATCATCAAGCTGGCGATGTCACTCTATGGTTTTTCTGGATGCTCTAGCAATTTGGGAGGGAAAGCTCTATGGCACTCCATAGAGTCTTCCCTCCCAAATTGCTAGAGTGTCTGGGAAAACCATAGAGTTTCCCTGAAAGCTCCTAGAGTGGCCAGCATGACATCAACGGTGCGATGATGTCACTTGTGAGTGATGTCATCGGGCTGAAAACAGTCCCCCGCCGGAGACTGCGAGGGATTTGGCCACACTAGCTCTGTAGCCTGCAGATTGGTGGTTATTCCAGATCTCCAGGCCATTTGACCTTTTTATCATCTCCATGAATGTCGTTCAATGTCAGGGTTTTTGGGGGGGGGGCAGAATTAAAAAATGATACCCCCTTATGGGCCCATGGCACCCCCTCTGCCCCTCCCTAGATCTGGCCCTGCTCTGTAGTGGAAAGGAGACAGGTGGTGAGCCACACAGTCCTTCTCCATGTAAATAGCAGGCCCAGGGCAACAGGGGGCTAAATTCTACACAGCTCAGTAGCTCTGCTGTGTGATTGAGAGAGCCTGGAAAAACAAGCTCTGCCTCTCCCCACTTCCTCCCTCAACCAATGGAGGAAACAGAGCTTTTGCCCTATAGCTCCTGTGTGATTGAGCAAGCCTAGCAAAGCAAGCTGTGATGCAGAAGAAAGCAAGAGAGAGAGAGAAGGAAGCAGACTAGAGCCAGTTGCTCTGGGGCCTGAGAGGAGCCCTCTGGTGGTTTGATTTGGCTCCCAGACCACATGTTTGACACTTCTGCAAAGGACACCTGAGATGGGAAGAAGTCATAGAGCAGGGGTGGCCAATGGTAGCTCTCCAGATGTTTTTTGCTTACAGCTCCCATCAGCCCTAGCCAGCATGGCCAATGGCTGGGGCTGATGAGAGTTGTAGGTAAAAAAAATCTGGAGAGCTACTGCCGTAGAGTATCTAGGTGAGTATCTGGGTTGGGTAAAGACATTATTAAAACACTATTATTGTCATTTGTAGAGGAATTTATTAGTTTTCAGTGCTTTAAAATTTGAAATTGGTCCCTTGGTTCACAATTTACATCTCTAATTAGAGAAGGGACAGGAGGAAATGGCTTTGGCTTTCTTGATGAGCTCATAAAAAGCTGAAGGTAACCCTCAGAATGGGTTATCACATCAAAACATAAAATACACCTTCTAGGGACTTCTAGGATCATCTAGTCCCCCTGCACAATGCAGGAAACACACAAATACCTCCCCCTAAATTCACAGGATCTTCATTGCTGTCAGATGGCCATCTAGCCTCTGTTTAAAAATCTCCAAGGAAGGAGAACCCATCACCTCCCCAGGAAGACCGTTCCACTGAGGAACGGTCAGGAAGTTCTTCCTAATGTTGAGCAGAAAACTCTTTTGATTTAATTTCAACTCATTGGTTCTGGTGCTACCTTCCGGGGCCACAGAAAACAATTCCCCACCATCCTCTAGATGACAGCCCTTCAATTACTTGAAGATGGTGATCATATCACATCTCAGCTGCCTCCTCTCCAGACTAGACATCCCCATCTCCTTCAACCTTTCCTCATAGGACTTGGTCTCCAGACCCCTCACCATCTTCATCGCCCTCCTATGGACCCGTTTCAGCTTCTCTATATCCTTCTTAAAATGTGGTGCCCAAAACTGAACACAAGACTCCAGGTGAGGTCTTACCAGAGCAGAGTAAAGTAATACTATCAAATCATGTGATCTGGACACTATACTTCTGTTGATACAGCCCAAAATTGCATTTGCCTTTTTAGCCACCGCATCACACTGTTGACACATGTTCAGCGTACATGACCCCGAGACCCTTTTTGCAAGACAAGTCTCCCACATCCTATATGCATGGGATTTTTTCCTACCTAAATGCAGAACTTTATATTTATCCCTGTTAAAATTCATTTTATTGGTTTTAGCCCAGTTTTCCAGTCTGTTAAGGTCACCCTGTATCCTGTCTCTGTCTTAAAGGTGCACCTTGACTCCTACTTTGTTCTACTGCTTCAGACCAACACAGCTGCCCACCTGGATCTTTTGCCTCCTTACCTGATACCAGTATGCCACTTTCTCATTCTTGGCCTACAGGCTATTATGGGAGAAGGATTGACCTTGCACATTCTGAAGGCAAAACCCATAAATTTTTGTCATTTTACACACACACATGCAAACACAAGCTCTTTCATAAGGCCTCTATTGACACTTCACCATTTCCACCACTAGGTGTTGCTGTGTAGCTACATAAGAAGGGGGGGAGTGAAAACAAATTAGAGCTTTTCATCTCCCCCCCCCTAAAAAAAATGGTTATGCTCACATTCCAAGATGATATCCAAATTTTACTTTATTTTTTTCAGAGGAACAACCCATCTCACTGTTTTTACCCGGAACACTAAGACTTTGAGTTTATACTCAGATCAGAAGTTTGCTTGTTTGATTTTGTCAATTTGGAGCGCATTGTTGCACCTTAACATTAGGTTGTGGTATCAGTTTTGAGAGGTGACTTCTTATGCAGTGAGGCTGCCTGCACAGTTCTTTTCAGGCCCAGAGTCTGTCTTGGTGAGTTTTGACTGTAGGATGTACTGTTAACTGTGTTAGAACAAAGTCTGAGTCTAGCGGCACCTGCATTCTGAGCATTAAACTTCGTTGGTCTTCAAGGTGCCATTGGAAAAGGTGTATTGAAAAAGCCCAGCAGGAACTCATTTGCAGATGAGGCCACATCCCGATGTCACTATTGTTTCACACAGAGCTTTTTGTAGAAAAAGCCTAGCATGAACTCATTTGCATATTAGGCCACACCCCCTGACGCCAAGCCAGCCGGAACTGCGTTCCTGCTAAAAAAAAAAAAAAGCCCTGCATGTAACACATCTGGGGGGGGGTCCTCTTCCTCCCTTTGTTTTAAGATCAGTTATGCTAGAATCGATCTTGGGGTAACCAGTGTCTAGAAAGAGGTAGCTAGTTAGTTATACTGTTTCTTGTTTTATTCTCTTGTGTAACCCTTCCTAATTCTCTTAGTATTTGTAATGTACTGAGTGACGGGACGTGTTGAAGGCAACATGCTTTATTAGCGAGTACATCACAAGGCAGGGCAACGCGGGCCGGGTCCCGATTATATACATACCCCGGAACAACCCTTAGTCTGGCCAGGTCCAATCCTGGCCAGTGAAACTTTCCGCCACAGATCTTGATTGGCGGAGCATATTTGCGGAGCTACATCCGGGGACCAGTGGACTTCCACTGGTCACCTCCGTAGCATCCACTGTGTTGTAATTTCGGGACTGAAATGCAAGACACAACACTCCTCCCCCCCTAGTTCAAGACACAAAGTCTTTCAAGTAGGCTGGCGTCCTGTGTTCCTGGGTTGACCTCCTCGGGGTTATTTGGGGAGTTGGAGTGGCTGCCATGGCTGGCGGGGTGGCTGGTTCCTCGTGGTGGGGTGACGCCAGAAAAGGGCTGTCCGTCACCTGTTGCTGTTCTGGAATCTCCTCTCTGGGGGGGTGCTCCCTCCGCTGTAGTGCTCTTCCACCCGCATAGTCGGTGCGGCTGGCATACGCTGGGCAGCTTCCGGGGGTGTTGCTGTTCGTACTCCCCCACTTCCCGCTCCCCCGATCGCTGTCGGTTCTTCCGGCAATGTGCAACGGCGCAGCTGGTCAATATGCCTCCTTAAGATCTGGCCCCTCTCCGAGGAGACCTTGTAGGAGCGGGACCCGGTGACCCGCAGCACCCGGGCGGCTAACCACTCCGGGCCACTTGCAAAGTTCTTTGCGTATACCGGATCCCCTGGAAAGAATCCCCTAGCAGCTTCCCTGCTTTCAGGGGAACTGTGGAGGTCCGTAGCCCGGTCAGGATGCAACCTGTCTAGCCTCGTGATCAACTTCCTCCCCATTAGTAACTTGGCAGGACTCAACCCGGTGACGGGGTTGGGGGTGATTCTGTTATCAAATAGGAAGGCTGCCAGGCGGTGATCCCAATCTCCCTGAACAATGCGACCCAGGGCCTCTTTAGTGGTGCACACCATGCGCTCTGCTTGGCTGTTGGTGGCTGGATGGAAAGGGGCGGACCGAATATGCTGGATGAGGTACCGATTCAAGAACTCCTGGAATTCCCGGGAGGTGAAAGCGGTCCCATTGTCCATGACGAGGGTCTTGGGAATCCCATGAGTGCAAAAGACCCTTCGCAAGGCTCTGACCGCCGCCGCGGTGGAGGTTGAAGCTACGGGAATCACTTCCAACCACTTGGTGTATGCATCGACTAAGATAAAGAATATCTGGCCCTGGTATGGCCCAGCAAAGTCTAGGTGTAACCGGGACCACAGCCTCCTGTTGGGCTCCCAGCGGTGGACATGGGCACTGGGTGGATCAGGTCGGGACTCTTGCCAGGGTTGTCACCTTCGAACCCACCCTTCTATCTCCTCATCCATTCCCGGCCACCATACATAGCTACGCACCAGGGCCTTCATGCACACTATCCCCGGGTGTGTTTCGTGTAGGGCTTCCAGCACTTGCTTCCGCAATGGGGGGCGGGGGGGGGAACCACCACCCTGTTACCCCAGAGAAGGCACCCCTTGTGCATGGACAGTTCTTCTCTGCGTGATGCGAATGCCCTGAATTCTGCGTCCAGTTTGCCCGTGGGCCACCCCCTTCCCACCCAGTCTAAAATGCTTGTGAGGATGCGGTCTCTACCCGTGGCCCTAGCCACCTCGGCGGCATGGAGGGGCCTCTCTGGTAGAGTCTCTATGAGCATCACATGGTGGGTGGGGGCGGGATCCGGGTCCATAGAGGGCAGTGGCAGGTGGCTGAGGATGTTTGCGTGTCCCATAGCTTTGCCGGGGTGGTGGACCAGGGCATATGTGTACGAGTTGAGGAACTGGTTCCACCGCAGGACATGCTGTGACAGAATTTGCGGAGTCTGGCGGTCTGGGGCGAGGAGGCCCAGTAGCAGCTTATGGTCCATGGCGATCGTGAAATGCCTACCGTATAGGCAGTCATTGAATTTATGCACACCCGCCACTATTGCCAAGGCCTCCTTGTCTATCTGGGCATAGTTGCGCTCTGCGGGGGTCAGGGTCCTCCAATAACAGGCCACGGGAACCTCCCTCCTGTCCGGGAGTTGGTGCCCCAGAATGGCGCCCACCCCGTACGGGGAAGCATCGCAAGCCAGAATCACAGGTAAGGATTCGTCAAACTGGTGGAGCACATCATTGGAAACTAGGAGGTCCTTGACTGCCTGAAAAACGGCGGCCTGCTTCTTTTCCCAGACCCATGGGGCATTTTTATCAAGGAGCCTATGAAGCGATGGCCGCTTTGTGGGGCAAAAGTTAATGATAAAAATTTAATAATCCCAAGAAACTTTGTAACTCCATCTTGCATGTGGGGGCCAGGGCGTGGACAATAGCCCTGGTCTTGTCGGCCTTTGGGTGGATTCCCACGGCATCTACTGCAAACCCCAAGAACTCTACCCTCGACACCCCGAGGGAACACTTCTCCTGCTTTACTTTAAGTCCCGCCGCCTGGAAACGGCAGAGTACCTCACGCAGACGGCTGCTGAACTCCTCAGCATCCGGGGCGGCAATCAAAACATCATCAAAAAATGGTTGCACTCCGGGGATCCCTTTGAGAAGAGCATCCATTATGCTCTGAAAAATTCCCGGAGCCACACTAACCCCAAATTGCAACCGCCGCACCTGAAAAGCTCCTCTTTGAGTCACAATGGTCTAGGCTTCTGCTGTCTCGGCGTCCACCGGGAGTTGCTGGTACGCCTGGGCCAAGTCCAGTTTCCCAAAAACCTTAGAGCCTGCTAGGGCTGCCAGTACATGGCTGAACACCGGAATGGGGTATGGGTTGTCCTGAAGTGCCTTATTTATTGTGCACTTGTAATCAGTGCATATGCGCACATCTCCATTCGGCTTCACTGGAGTGACTATGGGTGTTTCCCATGCAGCATAGGATACCGGTTCTAGCACTCCCTGGGCCGTGAGGCGGTCCAGCTCCACTTCTATTTTTGGTTTAAGAGTGAAAGGAACTCGCCTGGCCTTCAGCCTTATCGGTCTCATGTGGGGATCGAGGGGTAAGGTGATGGGAGGCCCCTTGCAGCACCCCAGGGACCCATCAAACACTTCCGGGAATTCCCAGTACACATGCTCGAAATTTTGCATTCGTATCTGTTGCACCCCCACTATTTGAATACCCAGCGGTCGAAACCAGGCCCGCCCCAGTAATGTGGTGAGCTGGCGTTTGACCACGAGAATGTCCAGCTTGTCCTGAAAGTTCTTAAACTCTACCCTTACAGTGGCCCAACCCAAAATCTGTACAGGTTTTTTTTGGAAGTCCCGCAGTATGAAGTCCGCCAGTCGCAGCTGGGGCCGGCCACGGGGACAAAGTTTTCTTAGAGACTCCTCCAAAATTATGGAGATGGAGGAGTCCGAGTCCAGCTCCATTAGGCAATTTCCTTCTCCAAACCCCATTGCATTAAAAGACAAAGAAACCCTCCTAGAGCCAACCTCACTAGCTCAGACAGCAGAGGAATTTCTATGGGTTGCAGTCTACAGCGGAAAGAGAGAATCACTAAAGTGGATCTTAAATCAGCAGCCAGCCAGAGATTTCAGGTGATCAAAGAAGAAGCAGCCGGAGCCAAGCAGCTCAGCAGTCCTTAAATGAATCAAATGAACCCCCCCCCCCCTCTTCCCAGTGCTGACATTAACTGAATGAAGCTATTTAATAGGGAAGGCAAGGGGCTGTGTGCGCTGCGGTGCAAGTGGTAATGGATGCGATAGAAAAGGATTTGCCACAAAATGAAGTGACAAACACCTCTTTTAAAATTGGGGCTAGGGCTCAACTAATCTTTCTTACTTGAATGAATGATAAAGAGAGCCCTCTTGTGGCAAAAAAATAAATAAATCTGAAAAACAATTGTTTTGTAAAGCCAAATACGAGCGCAGATCAAAGATGCATGTTTTGTTCTTTTTATATAAAAAAAAATTATTTGAAACATCAGTAACACAAAAGATAATATAAAATATGAAACAAAATTGCAACCAATATAAAACCCTAAGCAAAATTTCTTTTCCTATAATTCAGCACCCCATTATTCATTCCCCTGTTCATTGTTCTTTAATCTATTATCATTTAAAAGTAATATAATCTTTAAAAAAATATATAAGCGCCTGGAAAAAAAGATTAGATGATGGAATTTCTCTCTCTTGAAGAAACTGAACTATCGGAAACCAGATTGTTTTTAAGGCAAAAATTGAGGGAAGGAGGCAATATTGGAGCATATTTGGATGCAATAATGGTGCTGGTTTCAGAGCCTGAAACTGCTGTCATGGAACCGTCTCCATTAGAAGTTAATACTACTATTCTGATCAGCCTCCCAGTCTCATACAAATGGCTGATTAACTTTATAGATCACCCCGTCTCCGCCATAGCAGGGCTCTGGGCAATGTACAGCATGTTCTGTTAATCAGAAAGCCATTCTGGAATTGAAAGAAAAGACAGAGCTGGAATCCACGTTGAATTATTTGAGGGACGAAGATCCCTGGCTCCCCACTGCATGCAGACCCTGACTGGAGGTTCAGGAGCTGTGCTCCTGTGAGTTCCTGCTGAATTCAAGCCGTGCCGCTCGCACATCTAGGAAGAAGAATAGGTTATATATATATATATACTCGGCAGATTTTAACCTTTTGGATGGGCTTTTTGTATATTCATACAGTCTGGCTTGTATTGTATTTTTGAACCTTCCACGCTGGCACAGGGAGTTCTTGCCCTATCTCGTAGACTGGCTTATCCGCTATCTCTTATTGTGCTGCAGAATTTGTCCGGTGAACTTTTGAAAAGTGATTCAGCTTCGCTAGCATGCGGAGGCAGCATGGTTTTTATTGCTGTGGAAAGGCAGCTGTTTTTTGACCCTTTTTCTTGAGAGTGCACTTTTTCAGCTCTGCAACTGGAAGGGGGTGGAGGGCGATGGAGGATGCAAGGATTCATGGGGGTCCAATTCTATGAGCCCCCCAAGAAGGTGCCCCTACCCTTCATTATTTCCAATAGAGGGAAGGCATTTCAAAGGTGTGCGATCCCTTTAAATGTGATGGCCAGAACTCCCTTTGGAGTTCAATGATGCTTGTCACAGCCTTGCTCCTGGCTCCACCCCCAAAATCCCCAGATACTTCTTGAGTCAGACTTGGCAACCCTAATAAGCATATCTGAAATGAGATCTGCTAGAGCTAGTCTTTCTGCGCACATTTTCTTAGGGAAGCAAGCCGAAGTACTGTCCCCGGCCAGGTATCTTTTCAACATCACTATCCCAAAATATCGGATAGCTTTCTCAAAAGCACGACTCAACGCACTTTTCTCTTCAGTGCTTTTGGGACGTTACGCTGGGTACCCATATCTGGAAAGATTGTGCCCCTGCAATTGCAATGAGGTTGAAACAACTCTCCATCTCGTTTTGCACTGCCCGAATTACAATGACTTGAGGGCAAGACTAATCTCTCCGATTCTCGGGTCCTTGGCAGGCAGGAAGGAGGATGAGCAAATTGCCTTCCTCCTGTCTGACGCTCATTCTGATGTTTCATCTAAGATTGCCCGTTTCTGTTACGCTGCTCAGTTGGAAAGGAGGGAAATTGAGAGTGTAAATCTTGGTTATGAGTTTTAACAATATGTGTAATAGTAGGAGTCAGGATTTTTGTGTAAGAGGTGGTGGGTTTGTTTTTATGTTTTTGTTTGTATTAAGCTGGTCGGATGACCGTGAATAAAGCACTACTAAAATAAGCATATCATGGACAACTGATGCGCAATTGCCTAAAACGTGAGTCCTATAAAAAGCACATGCTGTCCACCGACATGCACAGACATACACCATTCCCTTTGGACATGAAAACGTGTGTGCAACACACATGCTATCGAGCCCTGCTGACACAGAGGCCAAGGGGACTCCTGCCCTCGTACCGGTTCGTCTCGTGCTTTCCTGCCCTTTGTGCAGAATGACTTCATTCCTCGTCCTCCCCGCCCAAGTACTTTACAGCCAGGATACTCTGAACAACGAAATATGGAAACTGGTTCATGGTGTTTACTTTAGGGTACGGTTGCCAATCACCAGATGGGTGACTGGAGATAACCCCAGGGTTCCATGACAACCAGCCTCCAAGAGAACAATAATGGAAGAACAATAAACAAATATACAATATATTCCAACAGTTAGAATGCCAATATTTAGTACAAAAGGAAGGACGGCAATAAAGTATTTAAGTCCAAATCAATGTCCTTTCAGAAGTAAGCAGTCCTTCGGTTCCAAAGGAATCCTCGGTCCAGTGTATCTCCTGAGGAAACCAAGAAGTGTTCCAGTTCCAAAACGGTTCTTTCCACACAGCTCCACAGCACAGCTGGTTCTTTCAACACAGCACCACAGACCAGCGACGAGGTAGTACTTGTGCTTCCTCCTTTCACTTGGAGCTTTAAGTAGTTTTCAGCAATAATTCAGAGCACAGCAAGGTTCCAGCTATTAGCACACATCCAAGTGACAAAAGAGCAAAAGATGGCAAGACCTATGAAATTGTGACAAAAGAGCAAAAGACGACAGCTATGAAATTGTCACTTGGATGTGTATTAATAGCTGGAACCTTTCTGATGCCCCTCAAGCAAGGGGAGGGCCTCCAAACCGGGGGATCCCCTGCCCCCACCTGGGGATCGACAACCTCACTTTCAATCCATTTCCAATGCACTTTTTAACTGGATTTTACTGTGTGAACTGGCAAAATCCAGATGGAAAGTGCTTTGAAACCGGATTGAAACTTGGTGAGAAAAAGTCTCACCTGGCTCCGCCCACTTTCTGAAGGTACCAGGTAGGGGATGTCACAGCGGTATCGGGACCACGGAGGGAGAAGAAGCTATAGAATTACACAAACAACTCTCCATGTGACAAAACTCATAGAAAATATATTTGAATTGCTCTAATAATCCTAATAACACCATAAATCACCATATATCACCAAACAGCAAAATAACAGGAAAAATACAAAGGAAAGCCATGTCAGTTAAATGTTGCAGCTGCTGTCCATATAAGGCAAGAATTGCCAAAGTCATGTTAGTGTCCTTGCTGGTAGTCGAATGGCAGGCCAGTCCAATTATGAAAACCGTTTTGGATGGGAAATCCTTTTTCTCTGGACCATTTAAATTATTCACAGAATTTCAATTGGTCCAGTAGTGCCAAAATTCATTATTGCTCTAGGCTCTAGGCTTCCTCCAATCTGTATACAATCTACAAGACGCTTTTGTTAATTACCTTCCATATCAATGTAGAAAGCAATCTGTAAAGCCAATAAGAAGCCTTGGTTAGAAAAAGTCTCACCTGGCCCCGTCCACTTTCTAAAGGCACCATGTAAGGGAGCCCTGACACAGATCTGTTCACCTGGTTACCTTGCTTCATCTTACAAAAGCCAACACAGGCTTATCTTGTACCGCAACTCCAGATCGAGATCTTGCAGCTGTTTCAGGAACCCACGGTTTGGGCAGATGGCTCTGTGTTGGAGAAGCCTTTCCGTAGCATCCTTCAGTGAGAAGTGCTGATACAGCATGAGATAAGCTAGCACCAGAGCGGCTGATCTGCTTTTACCAAGAATGCAGTGAACCAAAATTTTCCCTAAAGGAAAACAAAGTAAAAAGATACCAGCATGAAACCCTATGATCCTGTCTCGTGTTTTCAGCTTTCTTTGCAATACGGAATTTGACTGTATCTAACTTTCTTCAAAGCAATTTGAATTCTCTGTCACAAGGATGAGATAATATTTATGCAGATGAGCTCTTTGCGGCAGCTATGGGATGAGGGAGGTGAGGTTCTGAGGTTACTGTCTTCTGGACTGAAGAATATCTAGGTCTCCACTCTGACCTCTGCTGTGTCTTTCATGGATTTGGTTTCAGGAACCAGTTTTAAGTCTCTGAATGAAATGAATCTTGCATACAGATATTCTATACTGGACCTAACTGAAGACTGTAATGGGCGTTCCTGCCAGGCTCATTAGAGCCAGACAAACAGAGCCTGGGGACTTGGGCACAAAGGGCAGCAGGATCCAAATCCCTGCTGCCCTGCACCAATCACAGCCCCCTGCTGTGAACTATCCAATAACATGCTTGTGCAGCTCCCCACTGCATGCAGACCCTGACTGGAGGTTCAGGACCTGTGCTCCTGTGAGTTCCTGCTGAATTCAAGCCCTGCTGCTTGCACATCTAGGAAGAAGAATCGTAGAATCATAGAGTTGGAAGGGACCTCCAGGGTCATCTAGTCCAACCCCCTGCCCAATGCAGGAAATTCACAAACACCTCCCCCTAAATTCACAGGATCTTCATCGCTGTCAGATGGCCATCTAGCCTTGGTTTAAAAACCTCCAAGGAAGGAGAGCCCACCACCTCCCCAGGAGGAAGCCTGTTCCATTGAGGAACCACTTCAACAGTCAGGAAGTTCTTCCTAATGTTGGGACAGAAACTCTTTTGATTTAATTTCAACCCATTGGTTCTGGTCCCACCTTCTGGGGCCACAGAAAACAATTCCACGCCGTCCTCTATATGACAGCCCTTCAAGTACTTGAAGATGGTGATCATATCAGCTCTCAGCCGCCTCCTCTCCAGGCTAAACATCCCCAGCTCCTTCAACCTTTCCTCACAGGACTTGGTCTCCTGACCCCTCACCATCTTCGTTGCCCTCCTCTGAACCTGTTCCAGCTTGTCTATAACCTTCTTAAAATGTGGTGCCCAAAACTGAACACAAGACTCCAGGTGAGGTCTTACCAGAGCAGAGTAAAGAGATGGTCAGATGGCCATCTAGCTTCTGTTTAAAACCCTCCATGGAAGGAGAGCCCACCACCTCGCAAGGAAGCCTGTTCCACTGAGGAATCGCTCTAACAGTCAGGAAGTTCTTCCTAATGTTAAGCTAGAAACTTTTCTGATTTAATTTCAACCTGTTGGCTCTGGTCTGACCTTCTGGGGCCACAGAAAACAATTGCACACCATCCTCTATGGTCCTCAGCAGGGGTGGAATTCTAGCAGGAGCTGTTTTGCATATTGGGCCACACACCCCTGATGTAGCCAATTCTCCATGAGCTTACAAGGGGGTGTGGCCTAATATGCCAAGGAGCTCCTGCTAGAATTCCACCCTTGGTCCTCAGTGGTCTCCCATCCAGTACTGACCAGGGTTGACTCTGCTTCGCATCTCAGTTCTGACAGATTGGGTTAGTCTCGGCCATCAAGGTAAGAGTGAAACAGCTCCAGCGAGCCGCTGCTTACAGAGAGAGACCTCAGGGGCCCTATGGGGAATGGGCGGAATAGAAATATACTAAAATAAAACTGAATATCAGCTTCATTGCAGAGTGTTTCCATCCATCCAGAGACTCACCTTGGGGAGCACTCAGTGCTTTGTGGATATACTCCGAAGCAGGGCGGAAGTGGACGCGAAGGTCAAAGTCAGGGGCATCTTCTGCCGCGATTCCGTGGTAATGGATTTCCCGACCATAGAAGTCTTGGCACCCTTGGCTCCCCCAAGCTCCGTGGGCAGCATTCAATATGTGGGTGATGCCCAGCCTCTGCAGTTCTTTTTTGTCGTGGGCGATCACGCTGACGGAAAGCAGATGGAAAAATGGATAGGTCAGTGAAATTCACTGGAATTCACTGCCGCAGGAGGTGGCGGCAGCTACAAGCACAGACAGCTTCAAGAAGGGATCAGAGAAACATGGAGCAGAGGTCCATCAGTGGCTATTAGCTACAGCGTATTGTTGGAACTCTCTGTCTGGGGCAGTGATGCTCTGTATTCTTGGTGCGTGGCGGGGGGGGGGGCACAGAGGAAGGGCTTCTAGTGTCCTGGCCTCACTGGTAGAACTCCTGATGTCACTTGGGGTTTTTGGCCACTGTGTGACACAAAGTGTTGGACTGGATGGGCCATTGGCCTGATCCAACATGGCTTCTGTTATGTTCTTATGAAAGAGCATGGAGCAGCTGAATCCCATGTCCTCCTTCCAATTTTGCAAACTTGCATCAACACACATCCCATCGACCCAGCTCAGAGATGTCCCCAGAGGCTGATGTGGCCTTTGGTTCAGAGAGTCACAAGGAAATGATGCAGAACTATTTTTTTCCCAAGACTAAAATAATGCGGGGCTAGGACAGAAGAGGCCAAACTGTGGCTCACTGCCCCATCAGCTGGCTTGAAGAAGGCATTTCTCTCCTTAAATCACTTCTCCAAGCTAAGCCAATCAGTGGCTTGGAGAATGCATTTCAAGTTAAAGCTGCTTTCTTTCTACCTCTCCATCCCTCCCCCTCTGCCATCTCTTTGTCTTCCTTCCTTCCTTCCTTCCTTCCTTGCAGCTCTCAAACATCTTATGTTTATTCTGTGTGGTTCTTATGTTAAGCCACCCCTGGGCTAGGATAAAAAGGTAAAGGTAGTCTCCTGTGCAAGCACCAGTCGTTTCCGACTCTGGGGTGATGTCACATCATGTTTTCACAGCAGATTTTTTACGGGGTGGTTTGCCATTGCCTTCCCCAGTCATCTACGCTTTTCCTCCAGCAAGCCGGGTACTCACCTCCTCAGAAGACCCGCCCCCCAAGCACCATAACCTTGATCTGAATCCAGATTCTGCTGGAATCGAACTCAGGTCATGATCAGGGCTTGGGCTGCAGTACTGCAGCTTTACCACTCTGCGCCACGGAGCTCCTTGGCCTAGGATATCACCCCTTTAAAAATATCACCTCCGGGATTCTCAGAGGTCTGTGGCTAATCGTTTGGAGATTGTCCTGCTGCCTCTAAACGGGGCTTTGCTGCAGAGGCTAAGATGTGACAGAGGGCACACTTTGAACTGATTATCTGGATAAGCCCTTTATTAATCTGCAGCAGGGAGGATCACGTCCAGCTGGCTCTGATTTGCCGGATGGCATCATCTGCCAGGGGCCTTCTGCTTGTCCCGCCGTGAACCATCAGCCAGCTCGGCTTTGGCCACGGCAAATGGCTTCTGGGCACAGAGCAGAGCCTGCTGCACAGTCTTTGTTCACAGAGCAAATCACCGCTTTGTCTGGGCACAAACAAGTTATGTACAGAGATGCAGGGGTGGAATTCTCGCAGGAGCTCCTTTGCATATTAGGCCACACCCCCTGATGTAGCCAATCCTCCAAGAGCTTACAAAAAAGAGCCTTGTAAGCTCTTGGAAGATTGGCTACATCGGGGGTGTGGCCTAATATGCAAAGGAGCTCCTGCTAGAATTCCACCCCTGCAGAGATGTTAAAAAAATGAAGAGCCACCCTTTCTCTTTTGAAAAGGATTGCAAAGTCCAATGCGAGAAATATCTGGGGACTTTGGGGGTGGTGCCAGGATACTTTGGTGGGTGGAGCCAGGAGACATTGGGGTGGAGTCAGGAGCAAGGTTGTTACAAGCATAATTGAACTCCAAAGGGAGTTCTGGCACACAGATTTAAGGGACCGCACATCTTTTAAATGCCTTCCCTCCATTGGAAATAATGAAGGATAGGGGCACCTTCTTTGGAGGCTCATAGAATTGAACCTCCTGGTCCAACCTTTTTGAAACTTGGAGAGTGTTTTGAGGAGAGGCACCGGATGCTATGCCTCCACCTCAAAAAACAGCCTCAGCCCAGATAACTGTGGATCAGTTTTCCGTTACACCCTCTGGGAATTGGTCTCCCTAGGGAATTATGGAGTACCCAGCAGACACTTCTCCCCCCTTCACTTTCTGATGAACCTGAAGCAGGGGGAGTGTCAGAACTTGTAACTGTGATTTCTTTGCTTAGCCAAACTGCCTCCATGTTGTAACTAGAAAGCTGTCAGCGGTCATTGACCCGGGCCTCTCTGCTATGCCAAATATTTAGGGCAGTAAGACAGGCGGCAGAGAGTCTCTGCTTAACATCCACAGGTGCCCTTTGAAGCCGAGCCGTTTGGCCTTCACAATAGGGGGGCATCCTCCTTTGCTGATAACGAAGGCTGGGAAAGCTGGGAAGGAGAGACAACTGCTTGGGGCCCGTGTGAATTGTTGTTTTATTATGCTTTGCTGTGGGCATAAAATGTAACCAACTGCCCAGAATCGCCATTACTGTTATTTCGTTACTATAGTACTGTAGTTCTTCCAATAAAGATTCCTAACTTGCAACAAGTATTGGACTCTTCTGAAGTTCATCCAAGTTCTGACATTATAACAGTAAACCTTTTGTTTGGGCTTATCGGAGCTGGCAACCTGGCCCCATGGCGGCACTGGAACCAGACAACGGAGAGCCCAATATCCCACCAGACGAGGAACCCCTCGACCCGAAAGTAACCGGAGCGAGGAGGAAGATTAAAGTCCCGGCGCCGTTCTCCGTCGACGCCTTCCCCTCACGAACCTGGAGCCCGCGGAAATCGACGGCCGCTATGGAGGCCGCGGAGCAACGCTACCGACTCATCGCCACGGGCGAAAGGGAAGGGGACGAGGACGAGCCCAGAGACGAAGGGCTCGGGACCTACGGAGGAGGGGACCCGATCCGAACGCTGCGCAACGAACTGTTCGATTGGGTGAGAGAGATCCACGACGAAGTTCATGCATCCAGAACCCTGATGGCGGAGGAGATGCAACAGAACCTGGGAGCGATCCGCGACCAAATCCGCACGCTCCAAGGGGTCGTGGCAACAGGACAAGCCCCGGGAGGAGGGCCTGCGGGTCCGCCGGCAGGCGCGCCGGCTGGACGCCCGGCCGGAGCTCCGGCGGGGCCGCCGGTTGGGCCCCCTGCGGGACCCCCGGCCGGACCGCCGGCTGGTCCCCCAGCCGGACCGCCAGGCGGCCCTCCAGCAGGTCCCCCGGCTGGACCACCACCGGGACCCCCAGCGGGCCCTCCGGTGGGTCCGCCGGCCCCGCTACCTGTTGGGCCGGTGGCTCCGGTGGCCCCCGCTCCCGCCGCCCCAGCCGGGGGAGACGGGGGGGGACAGCGGGAGTTGAAAATCACGTTCGACGGGGACGGAGAAGCGGTGGAATACTTCACGATCCAGTGCAACATGTTTTTTACGCACTGGGCAGCGGGGTACCCCACGGAAGCAAGCCGCGTGGCCCACATCGCCTCCCGACTGAGGGGACCGGCCCAGAAGTGGTACGTGGGGCTCTACACGGGACAGAAGCCCGAACTGGCCACCGTGGCCGACTTTTTACAGGCGATGCTCCGGCAATACGGGGATCCCCTACGAGAAGAAAAAGCTGTCGCGGCCCTCCAAAGGATCGAGCAAGGCAACCGCACCACCCGAGAGTACGCCACCGAGTTCATGGGCTACTGCGCGGCAGCCAGGGGGTGGAATGAAGTTATGAAATACACCGCGTTCAAGAACGGCCTGAACGCCAACATCCTGGACCGGTGCTACCACCAGGGACGGCCAGATACCCTCGTGGGGTGGATCCAACTGGCCGGGGAGGTAGAGACCGACCTCCAGCATGTCGGGATGCGTCGCCAGCAGCAACAAAGCAAGAAAGGAGGGAAACTGAGCCCCGCGCCGAGCAAGACGGAAGGGAAGCGGGGGCCCACAACCTCAACCCCGGGGTCGGCAGCGCGAAAGTGCTTCAGGTGCGGGGACCCGAATCACCTGGCCGCAAACTGCCCAGTGAAATCGACCCCTACTCCGACGCCATCCAAAACGACGCCCACCGTGCCGAAGAAGAAAGGCGGACGAGCAAAGGAGCCCAGTCGGGGCACCGTCGCCACTTCCTTGGCGATTGACGAGGATATTACCACCGTAGAAGAATCCAGTGAGGAGTCCTGGGAGCAAGAGTCGGCGGGAAAAGACAGCGACCTGCTTTAACCAGTGCCGCGAGGCAGGTCGACAAAACGCCGGCACTACTGACGGTGAGAGTTACCGGGGGGTTGTTGTTCATGGCGGTCACTCTCTTGAACCCAAACTTGAAAAGATTTATGCATGCCCGAGCCCTGATTGACTCTGGGTGCACGAGGGACATCATAACCCCCCGCTTAGTGGAGGCGCTGGGGTTAGCCACGGCCCCCCTTCCCCACCCCATCCAGTTTGAGCAAATGGACGGGACACCGATGAGGGGGGAACCCTGCACCCTAGAAACCCAGGCCATCCCAGTGGGCACTGAAGAACATTGGGGGGTGGAAGCTTTTGTCATAGCCCCTTCCTGCTCTTTCGATGTGGTGGTTGGATCAGGATGGCTAGCAAGGCACCAGCCGGACATTCGTTGGGCAGAGCAAATAGTGCGGTTCCCGGACTGGCGGTGCGAGCACCACCACTGGAGACCCGAGTGGGGCCCGAAGGCACCCCCGCAGAATGAAAGACTCTGCCTTACCCTCGAGGAGGTGGGATCGATCCCCAAGGAGTACAGAGACTTGAGGAAAGCGTTTAGCGAAAAAGAGGCGGACGAACTTCCCCCTCACCGCCCTACAGACTGTGCTATCGAACTCATTCCAGGGCAGACGCTACCAAAAGCAAAGCTGTACTCCATGGGCTGGGCAGAGAAAGAGGAGTTGAGAAAGTTCATTGACAAAAATTTGAAGCGGGGCTTCATTCGACCAGCCACCGCCCCCCACGCAGCCCCCGTACTATTCCGCAAGAAAAAGGATGGGGGGCTTAGACTTTGCACAGATTTTCGCGGGATAAACGGGATTTCTATGTCCAATGCTTACCCGATCCCGCTGATAAGAGACCTTTTGAACACAGTGGCAGAGGGAAAAATTTTCACTAAGCTTGATCTCAGAGACGCGTACTTTCGCATGCGGATTAAGGAAGGAGACGAGTGGAAGACTGCGTTCAACACTCCTATGGGACAGTTTGAGTATTTAGTGATGCCATTTGGGCTTCAGGGGGCACCGGGGGTCTTCATGAACTTTATAAATGGAGTGTTGAGAGAATTTTTATTTAAGGGGGTGGTGGTGTACCTGGATGACACCATCATCTATTCGAAAGATCTTGAATCCCATGTGCCCCTGGTGCGAAAAGTACTGGCTACCCTCTGTAAAAACAAACTGTATGCTAAACTGTCTAAATGTGAATTCCACAAAACGGAACTAGACTACCTGGGGTTCAGAGTGTCGGGGGAGGGACTAGCAATGGACCCCGCAAAAATCCAAGCAGTCCTGGATTGGGAGCCGCCCCGAACCCGACGGCAGTTACAATCTTTCATCGGGTTCGCAAATTTCTACCGCGGGTTCATTAAAGGGTTCGCCCGGGTGATGCTCCCCCTCACAGAGCTCCTGAAAACCAAGGGAAAAGGGGAAGCGGCGAAAAAACCCGGGGCGCGCCTGGCCTGGACGCCAGAATGTCACCGAGCGTTCCAAGAACTTAAGCAACTCTTTACCTCTGAACCAATACTGGCTCACCCCAATGAATTAAAACCCTTCATGGTGCAATGCGACGCCTCCGACGTCGCCGTAGGAGCCATATTGATGCAGAGGAACGAAGAGGGGGAACTACGTCCCTGCGCTTACATTTCTCACAAATTTTCAAATGAACAGAGGAACTGGTCGGTGTGGGACAAGGAGGCTTTTGCGGTGATGTTTGCTTTAAAAACTTGGAGGTCCTGGCTAGAGGGTGCCCGAGTCCCCTTTGAAATCTGGACCGATCACAAAAACTTGGAGGCCCTCACGGGCCTTCGCAAACTGACAGCCAAACAAATCCGGTGGGCGGGATTCTTCGCCAAATTTGATTTCGTGCTGAAACACATCCCAGGCACTAAAAACTTCTTGGCCGACGCGCTATCGCGCATGCCCCAACACGAAAGCCAGAGAGAGGAAGTAATCGACTCTCTCATTCCCCCATCGGCAATCGCGGGAGGGGTCACCACACGTTCAGGGAAAACGACCGGAGCCCCGGAGTTGCCCCATAGGGAGCGCTTTGCGTCAGAAGCAGACTTAGAAGGAGCAGAGCGCCCCGAAGGGCTAGAGCAAGGGGAGGGGGGACTCTGGCTCCACAAAGGAAAAATTTATGTACCAAAATCTATGAGGAAGGAGGTATTAGAGCAGGGCCACTCCAACCGCCTGGCCGGTCACTTTGGATATGTGAAAACGCTCCACCTCATAACCCGACAATTCTGGTGGCCGAAACTAAAAAGAGACGTTTCTGAATTCGTGTTGGCGTGCCCTACTTGCATCATGTCCAAACGTAGGGGAGGGAAGCCCCCCGGTCACCTAGTCCCTCTCCCAACGGCCAGCAGACCCTGGGAGGTAGTGTCGATGGATTTTATAGTGGAGTTACCCCCGTCCCAAGGGAAAACAGTGATACTGGTGGTGGTGGACACTTTTTCAAAACAGGCACATTTCATCCCTTGCAAGAAATTGCCCACCGCTAAGAAATTGGCCCAACTTTTCTTTAATCACATGGTCCGCCTACACTCATTCCCTGAAAAGGTCATTAGCGACCGCGGGCCACAGTTCGTTGCCAACTTCTGGCGGGAGTTTTGCAAGCTAGCGGGCATCGAACAAGGGCTTAGCTCAGCCTATCACCCGCAGACGGACGGACAGACGGAGAGAGTGAATGGGCTTCTCGAACAATACTTAAGGTGTTACATCAATTACCAACAGACAAACTGGGTGGAACTGCTACCATTCGCAGAGTATGGGTACAATAACAGCCTCCACAGTTCCACCAAAACCTCCCCTTTCCAAATCGTCAACGGCTACGAGGGGAGACCTTTCCCTAACCTCCCCCTTCCGGCAGGACCAAAAGAACCGACTTCCTGCCTCCAATGGTGGGAGGGAATAAGGAACGGGTGGAAGGTGATTCAGGAAAACCTGGAAGAGGCAAAAAGGGAGTACAAACGATACTTTGACAAGAAGCATGCCCCACAGTGGGACATGAAAGAGGGGGACACGGTATTCTTATCCACAAAAAACTTGCCCCTTCCGCAGGGGTGTCGCAAACTAGCTCTCAAGTATTTGGGTCCATTCAAAATAAAGAAGGTGATCAATAAAGTGACTGTCGAACTGGAGTTACCCAAATCCCTTAGTAAGATCCACCCTGTTTTTCATTGCAGCCTTCTTCGCAAGGATCCTGGAGCTACGCCATTCCATCCCCGCCCCCCGGAACCGCCGCCGACATTAGTGAAGGGTCAGAGTCACCATGAGGTGTTAGATATTCTAGATTCTAAGGTCCGGCGGGGGGCGCTGTACTATCTCATTAGATGGAAATACTTTCCCCCTAGTTGTGATGAATGGGTGAAAGCCGCTGATGTATCTGCACCGCAATTGCTAAAAAAGTTTCACCTACTGTACCCACACAAGCCCAAGCCGAAGGTCTTAGGGGGGGCAGTATGTCAGAACTTGTAACTGTGATTTCTTTGCTTAGCCAAACTGCCTCCATGTTGTAACTAGAAAGCTGTCAGCGGTCATTGACCCGGGCCTCTCTGCTATGCCAAATATTTAGGGCAGTAAGACAGGCGGCAGAGAGTCTCTGCTTAACATCCACAGGTGCCCTTTGAAGCCGAGCCGTTTGGCCTTCACAATAGGGGGGCATCCTCCTTTGCTGATAACGAAGGCTGGGAAAGCTGGGAAGGAGAGACAACTGCTTGGGGCCCGTGTGAATTATTGTTTTATTATGCTTTGCTGTGGGCATAAAATGTAACCAACTGCCCAGAATCGCCATTACTGTTATTTCGTTACTATAGTACTGTAGTTCTTCCAATAAAGATTCGTAACTTGCAACAAGTATTGGACTCTTCTGAAGGCCTCCAAACTGGGGGATCCTCTGCTCCAACCCCCCCCCCCCCAGCAGGGAGCAGGCCGCCAGGGGAATCCCCACCTCCGAAGAGCCATCTCTGACATGATGATGTCACCCAGAAGTGACATCATCATGCCAGGGACATCACACCGGGGATGCTCTAGGATTCGCACTAAAAACTCTATTCTATTGTATGCCGTGAAAATGTTGTGAAAGCAATGTCATCCCAGAGTCTTTGGAATTTACAGTCTTAGGGAAGGGAAGAGCTATATGTTCTGAGGAGAACAGTGCTCAACATGGCAAAAACAGAACATATAAGGAGGGAGGGAGAGGGAGAGGAGCCCCAGCAGCTAATCCAAAGCATGCATTTGCAAAATGCATTCCAAATGCATGCTTTGCAGGGCTGTTGTGTAGCTGATGGCTGGGCTAATCCCCCAGCCATCAGCAACATTGTTATTCTTTTGTTTACTTGGGTATCCAAGTAAACAGTGTTCTCTGTAGGGGTCCCAACCCTCCCGCCCTGGCGGGGGACCCCAGGATTTCCACCCTCTTCCCCTGCTCCCCCAAAAAACGGAAGCGGGGGGAGGGGGGAAATGGCGAGCCGCCCCATCCCGGAGTGGGCGAGGCCGCCGCACCGCTGCCGCCCCCTCCCCGCCCAGTGAGGCCATAGGCGGCGGGCCCGCTGGCGCCCAGCAGCAGGAGGAGGCGGCGGCGGCGGAGGAGGAGCTGTCGGCCGAGGGCCTCGCCGGCGGCGTTGGCGCAGCAGAGGGGCAGCAGGAGCGCGGCGAAGAGGACGGGCGCGCCGGAGCAGCGGAGCTAGGCGCGGCCCAGGGCAGTGAGGGACCTCTTGCAGGGGTGCAGGAAGGTGCCGCACAGCACGGCCGCCCCGCAGCACAGCCCCGCCAGCCGTCGTCGTCGTCGGGCTGGTTGAGGAAGCGCAGGAGGGTGTCGGCCTGCTCGCCGTCGTCGCGGCTCAGCAGCTCCTCGAAGGGCTTCGCCTCCGCCACGTTCAGCGTCGCCCGCAGCCGCTCTCCCAGCCACTCCACCCGCACGTCGTCCATGCCTTCCCCTCAGCGGCGGCAGCAGTAGGCCCGGGCCCGGCCCAACCGACGCTCGCCCGTCGCCATGGCGACCACCTCAAGCCCGGCTACGCCACGAGCGCCTCCCGCGGCAAGGAAGGAATTGCAACAGCCTGCAGTTGAAGGAGGAGGCGACTGCAGATTTTGATACCCCGCTCTTCCCCCGTGGCCAGGAAAGCCCCGCTCTTCCTCGATATTGGCTCCACCCCTAACATCTCCTGGCTCCACCCCCAAAGTCTCCTGGCTCCACCCCCAAAGTCCCCAGCTATTTCTTCAATTGGACTTGGCAACCCTAGTTCTCTGGCCAATCACAGAGCAGTGGTATTTTTTGAAACTGCTCTGTGTAGGGCCAGAGAACCTTTTTAAGGACTCTGCCTGGCTGGATTGAAGCTGCCCTGCAGTTTTGGGGCCTCTCCCTCAAACTCCTCTCTGGCCAGAGCCATTTTCCCCATACCAATTATAGTGGAGGAAGTGGCTAACTGGGCTTTCCTCAGCATTGGTGGCAATAGGCCTTTGGGGAGCCCAAGGACAGGGACCCCCTGGCCCAATCTTTTTGGGACTTGGGGGTTTTGTAGGGGTTCCTTGCAGTTTTGGGGGCTCTCCCTCAAACCCCCTGCCCCCCAGTAGCCTCTGATTATGCCCTATGTTGCCATTGATTTCAATGGCCCATAAGGTATAATGGTGGGATAGCAGCACCCTCTTTGGGTGCCTCTGGAATGGGACCCTCTGGCCCAATCTTTTTGGGACTTGGGGATTTGTAGGGGAGAGTCCCCTGCAGGTCACCTGCAAATTTGGCGGCTCTCCCTCAAACCCCTCCCCTTCTGGCAGCTTCCAATATACCCTATTTTGCCATTGATTTCAATGGCCCATAGGGTATAATGGGGCCGTATATTTGGAAATAGCCATGCATCTCCCGTATATATGGCTATTCTGAATTGTGGTATTTGGAAATATACGGTATTCTGAATATTTTGGCTGTGCAAGTTTCCGAATCCGATTATTTCCAATTTTTTTTTTTTTTGCACATCCCTAGCATGAAGATCCAACCTAGGATCAGCATAGGGGTAGTACATAAACACCAAGTTTCTTTAAATGAAACAAAGTCCTCAGGGCCAGATGAATTGCATCCAAGGGTTCTAAAAGAGCTTGTGGATGTAATTTCTGAGCCTCTGGCTATTATTTTTGAGAATTCCTGGAGAACAGGAGAGCTGCTGGAAGATTGGAGGTAGGCAAATGTTGTCCCTATCTTCAAGAAGGGGAAAAAAGAGGATCTGGGTAACTATCGACCTGTTAGCATGACGTCTATACCTGGAAAAGTTTTAGAACAAATCATCAAACAGTCGGTCCTGGAACATTTAGAAAGAATGGATGTGATTACTAAGAGCCAGCATGGTTTTCTCAAGAACAAGTCATGTCAGACTAACCTGATCTCTTTTTTTGAGAAAGTGACTACCTTGCTGGATCAGGGAAATGCTGTAGACATCATTTATCTTGATTTTAGTAAGGCTTTTGATAAGGTTCCACATACTACCCTTGTTGACAAGTTGGTAAAATGTCATTTGGATCCTGTTACCATTAGGTGGATCTGTAACTGGTTGACAGATCGCACCCAAAGAGTGCTTGTGAATGGTTCCTCATCCTCTTAGAGAGGAGTGACAAGTGGAGTGCCTCAGAGATCTGTCCTGGGACTTGTTTTGTTCAACATCTTTATCAATGATTGGATGAAGGAACAGACGGAATGCTTATTAAATTTGCAGATGATACTAAATTGGGAGAGGTTACAAACACAGAAGAAGACAGAAACAGGATACAGGATGACCTTGACAGGCTGGAAAACTGGGCTAAAATCAATAAAATGAATTTTAAGAGGGATAAATGTAAAGTTCTGCATTTAGGTAGGAAAAATTGAATGCATGGTTATAGGATGGGAGAAACTTGTCTTAGCAGCAGTATGTGCGAAAAGGATCTAGGGGTCTTAGTGGATCATACGCTGAACATGAGTCAACAGTGTGATGCGGTGGATAAAAAGGCAAATACAATTTTGGGCAGTATCAATAGAAGTCTAGTGTCCAGGTCACGAGATGTGATGGTATTGCTTTACACTGCTCTGGTAAGACCTCACCTGGAGTCTTGTGTTCAGTTTTGGGCACCACATTTTAAGAAGGATATAGACAAGCTGGAATGGGTCCAGAAGAGGGCGATGAAGATGGTGAGGGGTCTGGAGACCGAGTTGTATGAGGAAAGGTTGAAGGAGCTGGGGATGTTTAGCCTGGAGAGGAGACAGCTGAGAGGTGATATGATCACCATCTTCAAGTACTTGAAGGGCTGTCTGTCAAGCATGGTGAAACTCCATTGATAATTGATTGTTATAGTGTCCTTCCTGACACTGGTCTGTGAAGTATCAGGGAAGACCAAACTTTGCTAGCTCTGTTATTCTTTCCCTTCCCCCTTCTTGCTAAATTGCCTGAAAAGTAGAAGTAGTGAGAAATGAAACTAACTTGAGAAGAAGTAATCAGCACCTTCCCATACATTCCTGGTAGGGAGTGCGACAAATCTGGGAAAAGCAAGGACAGAGTCCTGATAACACTATGAGAATGTAGACATTTATGATAGTTTATGTGTGAGAGCCAACCCGCACCTCCACCCTTTGGAATCCTTTTGAAGTAAGCCTTAAAAGCATTGTCAATGCATGTGCAGCATTACTCTCAAGAACCTGTTACACAGAAAGTATCATTTTATCAATAAACGTAGTCTTTGTATCAACTTTGACTCGTCATTGAACCCGCATGCTTGACACTGTCCTATAGAGGATGGTGTTGAATTACTTGCTGTGGCCCTGGAAGGTAGGACCAGAACCAATGGGTTGAAATTAAATCAAAAGAGTTGCTGATTAAACATCAGGAAGAACTTCCTGACCGTTAGAGCGGTTCCTCAGTGGAACAGGCTTCCTCCTTGGGAGGTGGTGGGCTCTCCTTCCTTGGAGGTTTTTAAACAGAGGCTAGATGGCCATCTGACAGCAATGAAGATCCTGTGAATTTAGGGGGAGGTGTTTGTGAGTTTCCTGCATTGTGTAGGGGGTTGGACTAGATGACCCTAGAGGTCCCTTCCAACTCTATGACTCTTAGGCCAGGTGTCTGCCAGTGGCGTAAGTCTTGAGCAATAGATCAGGGCAGATAGGATATGGTTCAAAGGTGACAGTCATCTTTCAGAATATATACTTTTTCTCCAGAATACAGATAACTATTTTTGCCGACAGCCTTCGTTATCGTGAACTCTTGGCCATTTAGACATGACAGGCAGGAAGACAGATTGCGTCTTTCCTCTGGCTTCTCTTACGTGATTGTTATTAGGATAATTTCTGCTTTGCTGCCGTGACGTCCTCAGGGGCTGTTGGCAGGCTGCGGTTTATTTCGAGATGGCTGATCACCTGCTGCAGGGGAACAATGTCCTTTGCCTGCTATTAAATATGTGCAGAGGAAGGAAGGAAGGAAGGAAGGAAGGAAGGAAGGAAGGAAGGAAGGAAGGAAGGAAGGAAGGAAGGAAGGAAGGAAGGAAGGAAGGAAGGAAGGAAGGAAGGAAGGAAGGAAGGAAGGAAGGAAGGAAAGAAGGGACTGTCCTTTAGCCTCTGGTCAACCAGCCTTGTGCAGAGACTGAAATACTGAAATATCTCCTGAGAAATCCATTTCTACCAGAATTTTAAAAATGTGATGATAATTTAGCATGGGTGTCAAACTCATTTGTTATGAGGGCCGAATCTGACATAAATGAGACTTTGTTGGGCCAGGCCATGTCAGGTTGGGCCATGTGTGTACCTATTTAACACGAATTTGAGCAGACTTCGGAGGATGGTGGAAGACAGGAGGGCCTGGCGTGACTTGGTCCAGGGGGTCGCAAAGAGTCGGACTTGACTGTGCGACTGAGCAACAACAAAGCAGAGATATAAACTTTATAAAGGACACAAACACAAAGATTTTTGAAAAACTTAAAACATCCTTAAAATGTCAGCACTCAATCTTAAAGGTGCTTTTTTTGTATTTCTCCCATGAGGCCCAGGGAACTGGGCAAAGGAAGCTCTGGCTCTTTTCTTCCTTCCCCAGGGGACCAGGGGAGGGAGGAGCCTCAGCCAATAGAAAGAAGAGAGGCTTGGCTCAGTAGCTCTGCTATGCAATTGAGAGAGCCTGGCAGCGCAAGCTATTCCTCCCTCCTTCCTCCCCAAGGGAGGAGCTTCAGCCAATGGAGAAAATACAGGTTTTGCTTTGTGGCTCCTGAACTATTGAGCAAACTGTCAAAGCAAGCTGTGATGCAGAAGGAAGCAAGAGAGAGGGAGAAGGAAGAAGATGACAGCCAGTTGCTTGGGGGCCTGATAGGAGCCCTCCGGGGGCCTGATTTGGCCCCTGGGCTGCATGTTTGACACCCCAGATTTACAGTAATGATTCTGTAATGGATGTCTGCTAAGTATATAAAGTTAAAGTCCAGTGGCACCTTTAAGACCAACAAAGTTTTATTCAGGGTGTGAGCTTTGGTGTATGCACACATTTCCTTTTGTGAAATGGGTTTTCTGTCTAGAATTGTGGGTTTTCCAGCCTGACTGATTTAACCTGCATTTGCTGAACTGTATTACTATGCCCAATATTTAATGCTTTCGGAGATTCAGGTTTTCTACCAGTCCATGCTGCTGCTTCCATGAAGAGGCCTTGCAGTATTAGAAGAAGAAGAAGATTTTGGATTTATATCCCGCCCTCCACTCCGAAGAGTCTCAGAGCGGCTCACAATCTCCTTTCCCTTCCTCCCCCACAACAGACACCCTGTGAGGTGGGTGGGGCTGGAGAGGGCTCTCACAGCAGCTGCCCTTTCAAGGACAACTCTGCCAGAGCTATGGCTGACCGAAGGCCATTCCAGCAGGTGCAAGTGGAGGAGTGGGGAATCAAACCTGGTTCTCCCAGATAAGAGTCCGCGCACTTAACCACTACACCAAAATGGCTGTCCCTGCAGGGATCTACTACCCTTCCCAGCTGCAGTGGTGCCAAAGCCTGTTTTGGGCAAGGATGTCAAAGCAGGACAATGATGCTGAAGGTGGACTCTTCGCAGGGCCAGCGTGTTCATTAGGCAGACCTAGACAGTCACCTAGGGTCCCAGCAGTGCTGGCACTAAGGTACCATGCTGTGCCCGCTGCCCTAGGCAAGGTGCCCCCAACCCTCCCATGGGCAAAACAACCCCCAGCCCCGGTTTTCTCCTCCCCACAAGCTCTGACCAGCCTCACCACACCCGCCTTACCAGAACCTCCCTTACTTGCTGTGTTGCCACTCCGCTGTGCAGTGCAACGTGATATGGCTTGGCTGTGGGTGTTGCTATCTGGACACACGCCCCCTCCTCTGCTGGTTCTTCCCTCCCACACATTTAAAGTGTGTGGGAGGGCACCAGTAGGGCTAGAGCCTTTATTTGCAGGGACGGCTCACCCACTAGGCAAACTAGGTGATTGCCTAGGGCACTGAGAGGGAGGGGGTGTCGAATTGGGCTCCCCCTTGGTGCCCATGACAAATAGCTAGTTTGCCTGCGTCTCTCTCCCCCCCGCCACCACTTCCGCACCTTTCCTTTGCTCCCCTCCCTTCTTTTCCATCCCCCCCCCCGAGCACAACGTGCTGAGACTCGGCCCTACCAGCTTTGACACCGCCAGCATAATAAGAACTTAAGAGAAGCCATGTTGGATCAGGCCAGTGGCCCATCCAGTCCAACACTCTGTGTCACATAAGAACATAAGAGAAGCCATGTTGGATCAGGCCAGTGGCCCATCCAGTCCAACACTCTGTGTCACAGAAGAACATAAGAGAAGCCATGTTGGATCAGGCCAACGGCCCATCCAGTCCAACACTCTGTGTCACAGAAGAACATAAGAGAAGCCATGTTGGATCAGGCCAACGGCCCATCCAGTCCAACACTCTGTGTCACAGAAGAACATAAGAGAAGCCATGTTGGATCAGGCCAATGGCCCCTCCAGTCCAACACTCTGTGTCACAGAAGAACATAAGAGAAGCCATGTTGGATCAGGCCAGTGGCCCATCCAGTCCAACACTCTGTGTCACATAAGAACATAAGAGAAGCCATGTTGGATCAGGCCAGTGGCCCATCCAGTCCAACACTCTGTGTCACAGAAGAACATAAGAGAAGCCATGTTGGATCAGGCCAATGGCCCCTCCAGTCCAACACTCTGTGTCACAGAAGAACATAAGAGAAGCCATGTTGGATCAGGCCAGTGGCCCATCCAGTCCAAGACTCTGTCTCACATAAGAACATAAGAGAAGCCATGTTGGATCAGGCCAATGGCCCATCCAGTCCAACACTCTATGTCACATAAGAACATAAGAGAAGCCCTGTAGGATCAGGCCAATGGCCCATCCAGTCCAACACTCTGTGTCGCATAAGAACATAAGAGAAGACCTGTAGGATAAGAACATAAGAGAAGCCATGTTAGATCAGGCCAATGGCCCATCTAGTCCAACACTGTGTCACACAGTGGCCCAAAAAATTATATATATACATATACATATACACACTGTGGCTAATAGCCACTGATGGACCTCTGCTCCATATTTTTATCTAACCCCCTCTTGAAGGTGGCTATGCTTGTGGCTGCCACCACCTCCTATGGCAGTGAATTCCACATGTTAATCACCCTTTGGGTGAAGAAGTACTTCCTTTTATCCGTTTTAACCTGTCTGCTCAGCAATTTCATCGAATGCCCACGAGTTCTTGTATTGTGAGAAAGGGAGAAAAGTACTTCTTTCTCTACTATGGATCAGTAGATCTACTATTGGATCAGGCCAACGGCCCATCCAGTCCAACACTCTGTGTCACATAAGAACATAAGAGAAGCCCTGTTGGATCAGGCCAATGGCTGCTGCAGTCCAACACTCTGTGTCACATAAGAACATAAGAGAAGACCTGTAGGATCAGGCCAATGGCCCATCCAGTCCAACATTCTGTGTCACACAGTGGCCAAAAAAAAGGAGGTTCACAAGTGGGGCTAGAGGCCCTTCCACTTTGCCAAGCACCTAGAATACAGAGAATCACTGCCCCAGACAGTTCCAATAATATGCTGTGGCTAATAGCCACTGATGGACCTTTGCTCCATATTTTATCCAAACCCCTCTTGAAGCTCGATATGCTTGTAGCCACCACCACGTCCTGTGGCAGTGAATTCCACATGTTAATCACCCTTTGGGTGAAGAAGTACTTCCTTTTATCCATTCTAGCCCGACTGCTCAGCAATTTCATTGAATGCCCATGAGTTCTTGTATTGTAAGAAAAGGAGAAAAGTCCTTCTTTCTCTACCTTCTCTGTCCCATGCATAATCTTGTGAACCTTTATCATGTCACCCCACAGTCGACATTTCTCCAAGCTAAAGAGCCCCAAGCGTTTTAACCTTTCTTCACAGGGGAAGTGTTCCAAACCTTTAATCATTCTAGTTGCCCTTTCCTGGACTTTTTCCAATGCCATAATATCCTTTTTGAGGTGCGGTGACCAGAATTGCACACAGTATTCCAAATGATGCTGCACCATCGATTTATGCAGGGGCATCATGATACTTATCCTTCTTTGAAGACCGTGATGGAGGAAGCTTTGCGCCCCTCCCTTCCAGTTCCGGAAAGGAGGGGGGGAGAAGCCTCCTCTGGGGCCTTCTTCAAAGAAGGATAAGAAGCTGGCTGCATCGAAGCCAGTAGGGCTGGGCAAGTTGCATAGCGCTGTTGGAGGGGGGGGGGGCGCCCAGTTTGCCTGCCTGCCTGCCTCTCCCCCCACTGCCCCTTCCCACAAGTAACCCCTCGCCTGCTGCCTACTCGTGAGTAGGCGGCAGGCCCTGTGATTCAGGTGGAGCTGTGCTGCCTAGGGCGCCAGAAGGGTTAGGGCCCGCCTTGTTTTTTTGTAAGCAGGAAGGGCAGTGGTTTTCCCTTCCTCGAATCATAGAGTTGGAAGGGACCTCCAGGGTCATCTACTCCAACCCCTGCACAATGCAGGAAACTCAGCTTGTCTATGTCCTTCATAAAATGTGGTGTCTGAAACTGAACACGAGACTCCAGGGGAGGTCTTACCAGAGCAGAGTAAAGCGATACCTCACATCACGTGATCTGGACACTAGACTTCTGTTGATACAGCCCAAAGTTGCATTGGCCTTTTTAGTCACACTGTTGACTCATGTTCAGCATATGATCCTCACTCGCTCTCTTATTCCCAGCACCTGCCCCGAGCTGAGGGTGCCCAATTTGGTGCCCCCCCCCCACCCAGGCCATGTCCATAGGTGACTACGTACAGTCACCTAATGGATGCGCTGGCCCTGGTTCCCGGGGTGGAGAGGAGCACAGAAGAAGAGGCTTGGAGTAGGTCTCAGCCAGGGCTGGGTCAGGTGTGGCAAGTGGCCAGCTTGGGTGGTGCTTGCCCAGCTTGCCGTACCCCAGCTCCCCTCACCCAGACAAAGAGAGAGAGAGGGAGGAAGAGGAGATGGCTGCCAGAGTCATCTGCTTCTTTCTCCCTCTCTCTTGCTTCCTTCTGCATCAAGGCTTGCTTTGCCAGGCTTGCTCAGTCACACAGGAGCAACAGAGCAAAGCTCCTCCCTTGGGGAGGGAGAGGGGGAGCCTGCTTAGCCAGGCTCCCTCAATTGCGCAGCAGAGCTGCTGAGCCAGGCCATTCTTTCTTCTGTTGGCTGAGGTTCAACAAGCCAGTGAGGTGAATTAGGCTGAGTGTGTGTATTGGTCTGTGTCCTTTATATCTCCCTGACCTGGCATTACATTTTATGACACACGTGGCTCAGCACGACAAGGTTAAGATCCATCCCTCATAGCAAATGAGTTCGACATCCCTGTTGCCAGAAAGGAAAGGGCTGATCCACTGGGAAAATCCCATCTTCAAGTGGTTGAAGGTCTGTCATATAGATGGGGCAGAATTGTTTCCTGTTTGCCCCAGAAGGTCAGACCAGAACCAGCAGGTTGAAATAAAGAGTTTCCGGCTCAACATTAGGAAGAACTTCCTGACCGTTAGAGTGATTCCTCAGTGGAACAGGCTTCCTCCTTAGGAGGTGGTGGGCTCTCCTTCCTTGGAGGTTTTTAAACAGAGGCTAGATGGCCATCTAGCAGCAGTGCTGATCCTGTGAACTTAGGGGGAGGGGTTTGAGAATTTCCTGCATTGTGCAGGGGGTTGGACTAGATGACCCTGGAGATCCCTTTCAACTCTATGATTCTACCTGGCTTCTGGCTGTGGAGGTGGCTTCTTGCCCGCCGGGTTCTGTCATGTTGGTAGCCCTTGGGGAGAGCGGGGACTTCCAGTGATATCCAGTGTGTGGCATATGCAAATGAGTGATGCAAAGGAGTTGTGCTAATGAGCTTCGGCACCTCTTTTTCTACAAAATGACCCCTGCAGTGAACTATGGGGACAGCAGCTGGGAGCATTTAAAGACAATTGCATTTCTATCTTATTAAGATAATAGGCTGAACGATCCTGATTAGCTACTTGACCATCTGGGAAGAGAACCGTTTCCTAGAAAAATAGTTGCAGGAGGTAAGCGTGTCTTGTTTGCCTGCGAGGGGGGGCCACAGCAACTGAGCACAGGGGCTACGGGTCTTCACTGGAGAGAAAGGCCAGGTATAGATGAAGCAAGAATGGCTTATTCTTAACACCTCTCTTCCATACCGGCAGAAAATATCAAAGACTTGAAATAATTATTGATAAAGGTTAAAGCACAAACTGCCAGCACAGGTTTACAGCTTAAGGTTGTGAAGACAGAAGTAATGGCTCCTGGGGAATTAAAAAACTTTGAGGCTAACAATGAAAAAAAAATGGAATTTTCTTCCTTGGCTCTATCTAGGGTTGCCAAGTACAATTCAAGAAATATCTGGGGACTTTGGGGGTGGAGCCAGGAGACTCTGGGGGTGGAGCCAGGAGCAAGGTTGTGACAAGCACGCTTGAACTCCAAAGGCAGTTCTGCCCATCACATTTAAAGGGACCACACACCTTTTAAATGCCTTCCCTCCTTTGGAAACAATGAAGGATAGAGGCACCTTATTTGGGGGCTCATAGAATTGGACCCCCTGGTCCAATCCTTTTGAAACTTGGATGGTGTTTTGAGAAGAGGCATCAGATGCTATGCTGCAGATTTTGTGCCTCTACCTCAAAAACAGCCCTCCCGGATCCCCAGATACCATGGATCAACTCTCCATTATACCCTACGGGAATGGATCTCCATAGGGAATAATGGAGTACCCAGCAGACAGTGCCCTCTCCCCCTGCCTTTCTGATGACCCTGAAGTGGAGCTTACAAGGCTCTTTTTTGTAAGCTCTTGGAGGATTGGCTACATCAGGGGGGCTAATATGCAAAGGAGCTCCTGCTAGAATTCCACCCCTGCTCATTCTTAACACCTCTCTTCCGTAGTGACAGAAAATATCAAAGACTGGAAGTGATTACTGATAACGGTTAAAGAAGAAAGCGCCACAGCAGGATTATAGCTGAACATCTAGAAGACAGAAGTAATGACTTCTCAAGGGAATTACAAAACTTTGAGGCTGACAATGAAAAAATTGAAATTGTTTCTGTTCCTTGGCTCAAAAGGAGACTGCAACCAAGAAATCAGAAAGATAATAAGACTGCAAAGGGCAGCTATGAAGGAGCTGGAAAAGATTCTTAAATGTAGGCAGGGCTTTTTTGGGGGGGGGGAGCAGGATCTCCTTTGCATATTAGGCCACACACCCTGATGTAGCCAGTCCTCCAAGAGCTTACAGTAGGGCCTGCAAGAAAAGCATAATGTGTGTGGCATAATATGTGTGTTGCATAATATGCAAAGGAGATCCTGCTCCAAAAAACCCAAAAACAAAACCCTGAATGTAGGGATGTGGTTCTAGACCAAATCCAGCCTAAAAGCTAAAATGGCAAAACTGAAGTTGTTACGAGAAGACAAGATTCATTAAAAAAGACAATAATGCTAGGAAAAGAGGAGGACCCAACAGGAGATGGATTGGCTCAAGTCGAGGAAGCAACAGTGGCCCTCTGTTTGCAAGTCCCTGGCAAAGCTGTTACTGAGACAATGTTTTGGAGGTCACTTGTTCATAAGACAGAGTTAGAGTCCAGTCAGACACCTTTAAGACCAACAAAGTTTTATTCAAGGTACGAGTTTTCATGTGTACACACACTTCCTCAGATACAGAGAGAGAAAGCTCACATCTCGAATAAAGCTTTGCTGGTCATCAGAGGTGGAATTCTAGCAGGAGCTCCTTTGCATATTACACTGCAGCCCCCTGATGTAGCCAATCCTCCAAGAGCTGACAAGGCTCTTTTTTGTAAGCTCTTGGAGGATTGGCTACATCAGGGGTGTGTGGCCTAATATGCAGAGGAGCTCCTGCTAGAACTCCACCTCTGTTGGTCATAAAGATGCCTGACTGGACTTTTTTTGTTGTTGCTTCACACCAACACAGCTGCCCACTGATTCATTCAGAGGGTCAACATGAGTTGGAAGCAACTTGATGGCACTTAACTTTCTCTCCCCTCCCCCCACCCTTCCTCAGGGTGCTGCAATCCAAATCTGACCTTGCACACAGTTGTAATTGTATTTTTTTGCATTCTCTTTTTATAACTAAACTTAAAAAAATGATATACAAGTGCAGTCAAATATTCACAAAATCTTAACCTTTTAACCCCCCCTCCCCCCAGACAAAAATCCTATAATAACACATCTATACTATTATCCTAGGATCAGATTCAGACAGGCGAAGTTCAAGAGGTAGATACAACAAGACAATACAATCCAAATAAAAAGCTGCAAAATAAACTCCCTCCATACAGAATACATACTGACGAGTTCAAAAGAGCTCAGTTTCTAGAATGCATGGAATGCATCGGGTGAACAAACTTCCCAGAAAAAGAAGGTGAAGGAGAAAGGGGGAAAACAAACAAACAAACAAAAATATACACAATAAAGCCAAAATGCAATAGTAAAGGATATCACTGCTTTTTGAAAAGATGTGGGAAAGATACGACCATAGATTTCCTAGGATGTTTTGAGCGCCAAATCTCATTCATGAAGAAGCTGTCTCTTTAGGAATGTGGTTAATATCTTGGCCTCAGGGGGTCATTTTGTAGAAAAAGAGGTGCCGGAGCTCATTAGCACAACTCCTTTGCATAACTGATTTGCATATGGCACACACACACACACACCCGACATCGCCGGAGGGTGTACTAAATTGTATCAGCTCAGCATCTACCTTAAAATGCTTCTTGATTTAGAATTGTCATAATAAACCTTACTCCCAACATACTTCTTAAATTACTTTCTTCTATGTGGCCACAGTGGCATAATGAAGATTTCCATTTGCCTGTTTTATACGCTTTGTTTATTTTCCCATCTTTTGTGGGGGGGAAATATTAGAAAGTTTGTCAAATCTTAAGAGTTCAGCAAAACTCTCACAGGGGTTTCGAACAATGGAGCCCAGAAGCAAGTATGTTTTTTTGGGGGGGGGGGGAGAAAGAAAGAAAGAAAGAAAGAAAGAAAGAAAGAAAGAAAGAAAGAAAGAAAGAAAGAAAGAAAGAAAGAAAGAAAGAAAGAAAGAAAGAAAGAAAGAAAGAAAGAAAGAAAGCAAGCACATTAAAATGTAGAAGTTCTGGAGCTTTGCTTCTGTGAGCTCCTGCCCAAAATGAGGGCTGCTTAGCCTTAAACACACCTCCTGCCCCCCCCCCTGCAGCCTGGACATAACAATACTGATCTGCCTTCCAGGGTTTCCCCCTCTCCTAAGGAAGACTGAGATAATGCACATGAAATGCTTTGAACACTCTCCAGTGCTATTCAAATGGTAAGCATTGTCATTCTCTTGAGATCAGCGGCATCTGGGACATTATAGCTGTGGAGTTTCAAAGGGAAACTAACCTGGCACACAATTTAGATTCCTGAGGATCTCAACTTTCATTTTGAAAAGAGACAGGAACTTTCTTGCAGCTGTATGTTTTAAAGTAAGAATTAGGGTTGCCAGGCCTGTCAACCAATGGGAGATGAGGACAGACAGACATGAGGGGCCATTGTCAGCAGTGGTGTGACATCCCTGCTGGGGAAAACACAGAAGTGATGTTAGAATTCTCTAGGAAGTGCCAGAAACTCTATGGTAAAACGGGCTAAAGAGAACTAACGGGCTAAAGAGAACTGACATCACTTCCGGCTGCTGTCATGTTTAGTTTGTCTCTGTGGCATTCCACCTCACTGATCTCTCTTTTCGCCCCAACCCCTCCTCCTCCCAAATCTCCAAGAATTCCCAAGCCTGTCAACCCTAACTGAATTTGCCAAATCGAAAGTGTACATAATAAGCCTTTTCTGGCTGTAGAGAAATGAGTGCCCTCGATTCTGCATTTAGATCTTTTGGCACAGAACGTGTGTCATCTTGGGGCAGACCGGCCTGTTTTCATCCTTGGGACTCTGCCCCATGACCTAGAAATACATTTATGCAGAGTTTTGAAATGCTTTCTGTTTTGCAAGGTGTCCGAAAGTCATTGAAACTGCCCTGAAGCAAACAGGAAACCTCATGTGCGAATGCCTCCTACATACCAGCATGCTTTCTTCCAGTCCTGACTGTACAATATCCCAGTGTTGCAAAACAGCTCCCTTTGACAACTGTCGATCGTTCTTCTAGACTCACTCAAGGACTTTGTCCTGTTTGACACTTACACGTTGCCGAGATAAAGACTGGGCCATACTTCATCCACCTCCTTTAATTCCATTGTGCAACTGTCCAGGACAGATTCCAGTTCTTCGAGGGAAAGTGCAGAAGATTCAAGGGTGCTTGTTTTGCACAGGGGCGTCATCTTCAGAAACAGACGGCCTGCCTGTCATGTGACTGTCCTGTAACCTGGTGACACTGTCACTGCAGGACCCTGCTGGAGTTTCGTCTCCTGCCCCTCTTCCTGACATCTGAGAGCCAGAAACAGGTGCTGTCGCTTGGCATGCAGGATTTATCTTGCATGTGACCAGGGGTGGAATTCTAGCAGGAGCTCCTTTGCATATTAGGCCACACACCCCTAATGCAGCCAACCCTCCAAGAGCTTACAAAAAAGAGCCTTGTAAGCTCAGGAAGATTGGTTATATTAGGGGTGTGTGGCCTAATATGCAAAGGAGCTCCTGCTAGAATTCCACCCCTGCATGTAACTCAGGCAAGCAGCCTCTACTGATGCAGCAGACTGTATTATTGCAAGGAACAACCGTGGGAATGCTGCATTTAGCTTTTTAGTGGAGTGTTTTCAGATCCAGAGAATAAATAAACCACTCTGCTGAAGAGGTTTTATATTCCACTTTCCTCTACATTACTTATTTATTTATTACTTTCAACTTTTATCCTGCCCTCTCCGCAAGCGGACTCAGGGCGGCTAACAGTCAAATTCAGACGTTTACAATTATAGTTTAAAACAATAAAATACAATTTAGAACATTTGTGGTGCTGTTAACTTCAAAAACAGGCGGGATCTTACTTTCCTCTGAGAGTGAACCTATAGTGATCACAGTTCCTCAACAGTGCAAGGTGGCAGTCCTCTCCCAGTTGAGGTGTTGCAGGCTTGTCAAAATAATTCAGAATTGAGAAAGATCCCATGGGGCCCTTATGGCCTCCAGGAGGGAATTCCACATTTCTGGTGCTGCCACTGAGAAGGCCCTAGCCCAGGTGGAACACAGTCTGACCTCCCTTGGTCCGGGGATGAACAATAGGTTTTATGTCCCTGAACGCAGTGCTCTCTGGGGAATATTTGGAGAAAGGCGGCCCTGTAGATAGGTGGGCCCCCGACCATATAGAAGAAGAGGAAGAATTGCAGATTTATACCCCGCCCTTCTCCCTGAATCAGAGACTCAGAGTGGCTCACAATCTCCTTTATCTTCCTCCCCCACAACAGACACCCTGTGAGGTGGGAGGGGCTGGAGAGGGCTCTCACAGCAGCTGCCCTTTCAAGGACAACCTCTGCCAGAGCTATGGCTGACCCAAGGCCATGCTAGCAGGTGCAAGTGGAGGAGTGCATTTTAAGCTGCACCTTGCCAAAGGCGCTTGGCCTATGGCTCTTCGCCTAGGGGCTCTCTAAGGACCAGGAACCCAGATCCCTGATTTCCTTGTTCTACCAATAAGGTAAGTTGACCCTCCAGAAGGGGAGCCACTTAAACAAACAGCATTTAAAGAGGACTGTATATTTTTATTTATTTATATATATATATATATAAAAATGAAGATAAAATGCCAGCAGGGGGTGGGGGATTTCCAGGGTTTTGCACTGAGTGTCACATGTATGACTGAGTGTCACATGTATGACTATCTGCCCAAAGGACAGAAGTCTTGGGTGTGTGCTCGGTGCAAGGAGCTCCTGGTCCTCAGGGAATGAGTTCGTACCCTTGTGGCCGAGGTGACTGCCCTGGAGAAGCAGAGATGGTCAGTTAGGCACTTGGGGAAGACTCTCGGGGGCATATTAGATGAGCCCCGCTCTGAACGTAGCAGCCCCGTTGCTGCCAGAGAGCGTAAGGGTCGAGAGGGAACAGGGCACCGTGCTGAGGATAAGGGGAATGCGCCCTCAGAAGGGACCTCTTCTTCGGTTGATGGTGATGATGCTGCTGGCGCCGCCGCGAGGATTTGAACAGGGAGCTTAGGGCGGCGCAGGGAGAGCCGCGCCTGAGAAAGCCACGGCACCTCAGCGCAGATGCTTCCTCCGAGCTCCCCTCGAAAACCGCTGGCGGGGGGTTCCGCCCCTCTCGGGTGGTGGTGGTGGCCAAGAGTTCGAGCAACAGCGGTACCGCTTCGCCGGCCTCTCGGAGGAGGACCTTAAGCAGCTGGTGAGCGGCCTTCCTTGGGTTGACCCAGTGCAGGGGTGGCCAAACTGTGGCTCAGGAGCCCCATGTGGCTCTTTCAGACATATTGTGTGACTCTCGAAGCCCCCACAGCCTCATTAAAACTAAAGTTACTTTCTTTCCACCTCCCTCCCCCTCCATCTATTTGCATCCCTTCCTTGTCTTGCAGCTCTCAGACATCTGACGTTCATGGCTTGCAGCTCCCAAACATCTGATGTTTATTCTATGTGGCTCTTGCATTAAACAAGTTTGGCCACCCCTGACCCAGTGCGTGGGGGTGGTGGTAGAGTCCTCAGGTGCCTTGTGGGGAGGGCTGTACCACCTCAGAGAACAGGTGCATGATAGCAGTTGGGGGATGATAGCCTAGACAAAAAGTGGAGGGGGTTCTTTACACACAAAAAAATCTGGACTGGAGGGTTTCAGTCTCCCTGGGCTGCTGGTATTGTGTTTGCAGAAAGTCCCTTTTTCTGTGCAAGGAGGAGCATTCAGAAACAATACCATCTCATTGGACTACTGTGTGGTCCCTTTAATTGTGATGGACAGAACTCCCTTTGGAGTTCAATTGTGCTTGTCACACCCTTGCTCCTAGCTCCACCCCAATGTCTCCTGGCTCCACCTCCAAAGTCTCCTGGCTCCACCCCCAAAGTCCCCAGATATTTCTGGAATTGGACTTGGCAACCCTAAGTCAGACTGGCCACCCATCAACAGATAGATTCTTAAAGAGACTTACAGTCCCTTTCCCTTCCTTCCTCCACAACTGGCATTTTGTAAGGAGAGATTGAAGAGAGCTGAGACAGGCCCAAGATCGCTGATGTAGGAATGGCTCCATCAGGGGGTGTGGCCTAATATGCCTGGTCGTGGTTAAGTTTTAAAATGTACTCTCTCTCCCTGAACCTGAGGTGTTTTCACTGTCTTTAGTGCTGTCTGAGCTGAATGTCCAAATTTCTCAGTTGTTCCTGAAAGCCTCGATTGGGGAAAATCCACCGATGCTTTTTCACTGCCTGGATCGCTTCGATCAAAGGGAGCTGGTGGTGGATCATGAGGTAGGCCAACACCAAGGAAGAGGACCGGCTGATCCCGACCGCACAGTGCACGAGGACTTTGGCTGCCGAAGGAAACAAAAGGGCAGCAGCATTAGACGTTTTATCTTAACAGCGCTCTTAGATTGCTATTAATGTACTTCCAAAATCCTGGCAGATTATTCCTGTCAGCCTCCAACCCTGCAGCTTCCTTTAGCAGCAAGGGCCAAAGATGCACCTCTGCTCTGTTGATTTGGTTTGCTCTTTTGGCAAAGGCATTTATATTGAAGGGCATTTCAGCATGCTGTGGCAATGAATTCCATGCGATCATTACTTCCTACATGAAGTAGAATTACACAGCTTTAATATGACAAAGAAATGGCAACTGTCAAAGATTTTCAATTCCTTGGCTTGGTCATCAGCCAAAAAGGAGACTGCAAACAAGAAATCAGAAGGAAATTGAGACTGGGAACGGCAGCCACAAAAGAGCTTGAAAAGATCTGTGTCAGGATGTGTTGCTGGCAACCAAGATCAAGATAATTCAGGCCCCAGGGTTCCACATTACTGTGTAGGGGTGTAAAGTTGGGCAATGAAGAAGGCTATTTCCTTTAAAATGCGGTGTGAGAGGAGCTTTACAGATATGGTGGACTGCCAAAAAGACAAATAAGTGGATTGTACATCGAATCGAGCCTAGATGCCAAAATGACCAAAATAAAGTTATTGTACTTTGATCGCATTATGAGAAAACAAGAGCTGCTGGAAAAGACAATAATGCTGAGAAAAGTCAAAGAGGAAGAAGGGAAGAAGAAGAATTGCAGATTTATACCCTGCCCTTCTCCCTGAATCAGCGCAGTTTACAATCTCCCATGTCTTTTCCTCCAACAATAGACACCCTGTGAGGTGGGTGGGGCTGAGAGGGCTCTCACAGCAGCTGCCCTTTAAAGGACAACCTCTGCCAGAGCTATGGCTGACCCAAGGCCATCTCAGCAAATGCAAGTGGAGGAGTGGGGAATCAAACCCGGTTCTCCCAGATAAGAGTCCACTCGCTCAACCACTACACCAAACTGAAGGAAGCAAGAGAGGAGAAGGAAGCAGATCACAGCCAGTTGCTCGGGGGAATGATTCGGCCCCCAAACTGCATGTTTGACACCCCTGGCCTAGAGCATCCCTGACAAGTGTTAAGCAGCCGCTGCTTAAAGACGACCAGCAAGAGGAAGTTCACCACCTCGCTAGGTTGCCCCTCAACCTCTGCCAGAGCTAGGGCTGACTCATTTCAGCAGGTGCAAGTGGAGGAGTGGGGAATCAAACCCGGTTCTCCCAGATAAGAGTCCATGCACTTAACCACTACACCAAACTGGAAAAAGGAGGAAGACCCAACACAGGAGACGGCTTAAACAGCCAAGGAAGCCACAGCCTTCCATATGCATGACATGATCAAGGCTGTAATGTCCCCCTTTGGCTGGGGGGTTCCCAAGCTAGAATACTTAATCAGGCACCCCTTCTAGGGCCCGTTCAGTAGAGACAAGCTGGCTCAAGAGATCAGCCATTTATTTGCAAGAAGGCAACTCAAAACAACCAACAAGTTCAACTAACATAGAGAACTGAAAGCTGAAACCAAGAGCTCCACCCAATAGGACAAAACTAAACCATTCAGATATTAGGGGAGAAGCAGACTATCCCATTACATACATACATGTAGTATACAGCGTATATACCACAAGGACACTTGGGAGGTCACTAAGTCAGACACAACTTGATGGCATGATTCAACACACACATGAGGGAGTCCCTCTTGTTCTTTCAGACCATGTTACCAAAGTTTAATGGGATTACAGAGCATGAGAGCTTTCTGCAAACTTGGAAAACTTCTCTGTATTTAGGGTTGCCAAGTCCAAATAAACATATGAACATATGAAGCTGCCTTGTACTGAATCAGACCCTCCTTGGTCCATCAAAGTCAGTATTGTCTTCTCAGACTGGCAGCGGCTCTCCAGGGTCTCAAGCTGAGGTTTTTCACACCTATTTGCCTGGACCCTTTTTTGGAGATGCCAGGGATTGAACCTGGGACCTTCTGCTTACCAAACAGATGCTCTACCACTGAGCCACCCTCCCTCCCCAATAATAAAGAAATATCTGGGGACTTTGGGGGTGGAGCCAGGAGACTTTGGGGAGGAGCCAGGAGACATTGGGGGTGGAGTCAGACGCAAGGTTGTGACAAGCATAAATGAACTCCAAGGAGAGTTCTGGTCATCGCATTTCAAGGGACCGCACACCTTTTCAATGCCTTCCCTCCACTTGGAATACTGAAGGACAGGGGCACCTTCTTTTGGGGCTCATAGAATTGGACCCCCCCCCCCCGGTCCAATCCCTTTGAAACTTGGAGGGTTTTGAGGAGAGGCACTGGATGCAATGCTGCCAATTTGGTGCCTCTACCTCAAACCACAGCGCCCCCATTAAGCAAGTCTGGCCACCCTTGCTGTAGACTGACTCAAGCCCTTGGTCTGTGAATGGTCTTCTCTGACCAGCAGCAGTTCTCCCAACCTTCAAGTAAAGGCCTTTCACATCACCGACCAACTTTTAACTTGAGAAGTTGGAGATGGAACCCGAGGCTTTCTGTATGCAAAGCAGATGCTCTGCCACGGAGCCACACTCCTTTCGTTTCCCCTCTGAGACCTGCGCAACTGTTCATCATGTTGTATCATCTATTGTTGCAACTGACAATGATTCCATACCTCCTGGGCTACTCAGGGCTTTGTGTATAAATTCTGCGGCAGGGTAGAAATATGGGCTTATGTCAAAATCCGGAAGGTCATGGGCTGGCACTCCGTAGTATTCAATGGTGGCACCATAAAAATCATGGGGTTCGTGGCAAAATAGTGTCTCATGAGCAGCATTTAAAATGTGACTGATGCCCATCTTCCACAAACCAAACCGGCTATGCGCTGTAATGCTAGAGAAAAAGAAGAGAGAGACAGTTTAGTGGAAACCTAAAGGCAGGCCTCAGACTCAGCAAGAGCTCACTGGAGCACAGCTCCTGAACCTTTCTGAGTAGGGGTCCCAAATCCCCCGCTAGGCCTGGAGACCCCCGATTTGGAGCCTCCTCCTCCCGCTGGCCATAAAAGGGAAAGCGGGGGGGGGAGGGGGAGAACGGCAGCCCTTCCCACCCAGCCCCGATCGCAGCAGCCAGAGCTCTTCCGTTTTCTCAGGCTGCTTCCCGCCCCCAGTCAGCTGGCCGGTGAAGGGAGGGGAGCCCAGCCACGCCCCCAAAGGACCATGTGCCTTTGCACCTCCGGAGGTGAGTGAGTTCTGTCTCCTGCATCAGATTTCCCAGAAAGGGGGGGGGGAGGGGGGTGGAGAGGGAAACGTCTTCTCATAGGGTATAATGGGGAATTGATCTGGAGGTTTCGGGGGCTCTGGGGGAGCTGTTTTTTTGAGGTAGAGGCACCAAATTTTCAATATAGTATCTAGTGCCTCTCCCCAAAGTATCCCCCAAATTTCAAAACGATTGGACCAGGGGGTCCAATTCTATGAGCCCCAAAAGAAGGTGCCCTTATCCTTCATTATTTCCTATGGAAGGAAGACATTTAAAAAGGTGTGCTGTCCCTTTAAATGTGATGGCCAGAACTCTCTTGGAGTTCAATTATGCTTGTCACACTCTTGTTCCTGGCTCCACCCCAATGTCTCCTGGCTCCACCCCCAAAGTCTCCTGGCTCCACCCCCAAAGTCCCCAGATATTTCTTGAATTGGACTTGGCAACCCTATTTCTGAGGGTTCCCCCACCTACCTTGTCCATTGAATAGGAGGTGCAGCTGCATAACAATCCCTGGATTAGGAAAGCGGGCAGCCAGCCAGCCACCAGGGGTTTGCCACGCCCCCAGCAGCCCTCATTAACTCCTGGAGAACCCCACGCCACCCTTTCTCCACTTCTGATGTGATCTGGAGTGGCAGGTGGCTTGCTGGCCTTTTAACTGGGGGGGGGGGGGAGCGGCCAAGGTAGGTCTGCCAAGCATTGGGCCAGCGGTGGGAACCTCCCCCTACATCACCAGCACGATGATGTCACCTGGAAGGGACGTCGTCGTACCAGCGACGTTGCCTGGCGGCCACTCTAGGCATTTCCAGGGAAACTCTATGGTTTTCCCAGATGCTCTAGCCATTTGGGAGGGAAAACTCTATGGTACAATAGGTGGTGTGGGCTATAAAAGGCTCAAGAATGCAGGGGACTTGGCAACCCTAGGCCAAGGAGAGCCCTAGGTGAGTGAGGCCTGCTTGGGCTGGCTGGATCTCTAGCCAGCCCAAGCAGGCCTTGCTTGCCTGGGGCTCTCCTTTCTTGCATCGGGTTGCTTTTGGCTGGGGGGCATATGCTAATGAGTTATACTAATAAGCTCCACCCCCTTTTTATTACAAAACAACCCCTGCCCAAAGGCTTTTCTTTGCCTTTGCAAGTCCTTTCCAGGATTTGTGTCCAGACCTATTCATATTCCATGAGGAACATACTAGGGGAAATCCAAGCGGGCAGCCGTGTTGGTCTGAAGTAGTTGAACAAAGCAGGAGTCAAGTCGCACCTTTAAGACCAGCCAAGTTTTTTTCAGAACGTAAGCTTTCGTGTGCTCTCTAAGCACACTTCATCAGACGAGGGGATCAGGGATTGTGGGCTGAAATACAAGCAGTTTGTTGATTAAGTATGCAGACGGATCACATGGTAAACCAGTGTGGCTTGGCCATTTGGTCTGGATAGCCATAAAAGGTAATAAAGTCCTCTGCCAATTGGTGTTTCTGTAAATCTAGGTGAATCACAAAAGGACGTGTATTTCCTAGTTGCAGTCCTAATTTACTTATCAACATCAATCTATAAATTAGTATAAGTAAATTAGATAAATTAGATAAGTAAATTAGGTGGACTACAACTAGGAAATACACGTCCTTTTGTGATTCACCTAGATTTACAGAAACGCCAACTGGCAGAGGACTTTATTACCTTTTATGGCTATCCAGACCATAGTTTACCATGTGATCAGTCTGCATACTTAATCAACAAACTGCTTGTATTTCAGCCCACAATACCTGATCCCCTCGTCTGACGAAGGGTGCTTAGAGAGCACACGAAAGCTTACATATGGAAAATCCAGTTTCCCATCATGAAAATGTGGGTTGTACTCTAAACTAGGTCAGCAAGTGGGGAAAATGTTCTGCCTCATTTGGAAATTTTGATCAGGTCTCCTGCTTTTGCTAGGCTGTGAGAAGTAGTGGAGAAGGCCTCAACATGGGGGCTTACATAGCAGAGTGCTCTTCCGTATCACAACAATGATAAAACTAGATGTCAGGGAGGAAGAGACTGATGTAGTCTTCTCCTGACGGTTGCCAATCTCCAGGTGGGGCTTGGAGAGCTCCCATAATTACAACTGATCTCCAGACAACAGAAGGGTTGCCAAGCCCCATGCAAGAAATATCTGGGGACTTTCAAATGCCTTCCCTCCACTGGAAATAATGAAGGATAGGAGCACCTTCTTTGGGGGCTCACAGAATTGGACTCCATGGTCCAACCTTTTTGAAACTTGGGGGGTATTTTGAAGAGAGGCATTGGATGCTATGCTGAAAATTTGGTGCCTCTACCTCAAAAAACAGGGGCCCCCAGAGCCACAGATGCCCGCAGATCAATTATCCATTCTATCCTATGGGAATTGATCTCCATAGAGAATAATGAAGTACCCAGCAGACATTTCCCTCCCCCTCCCCCCGCTTTCTGATGACCCTGAAGTGGGGGGAGGGCCTCCAAACCTGGGGATCCCCTGCCCCCACCTGGGGATTGGCAACCCTTTCTCAGATTCTCATCAAATTGCTTAGATCAGGGGTGGCCAAACTGTGTCTCGGGAGCCACATGTGGCTTTTTCACACATATTGTGTGGCTCTAGTATCCCCCAGTGTCCCATCGGCTGGCTTGGAGAAGGCATTTGTGTCTTTAAATTACTTCTCCAAGCCAAGTCAGCCAGCAGCTTGAAGAATGCCTTTAAGGTTAAAGTTGCTTTCTTTCCATCTATCTCTCCCTCTCTATTTTTCTTCCTCCTCCCCCTCCTCCCCTTTCTTGGAGGTTTTCAAACAGAGGCTAGATGGCCATGTGACAGCAATACAGATCCTGTGAATTTAGGGGGAGGTGTTTGTGAGTTTCCTGCATTGGGCAGGGGTTGGACTAGATGACCCTGGAAGTCCCTTTCAGCTCTATGATTCTATGATTCCTTCCCTTCCTCCCATACCCATACCCATACCAAACCTTTAATGACATAATAGATTCAGATAAAAATACACAGAATATAAAAATTTAAACATTGGAGATAAAATCAAAATAAAACCGAGCTTACAGATGCATTCAAACATGGTCAATATAATTAAGGTTGTTACAGATAATATTATGGCATTCTCTGAAATAATGCTATATTCATGACCATAAAATGAATATTTGATGTATATATGAATCTATTTTATCATTGTCCTTTGTATGTTTAGAAATGCTCTTAAAATGTATTCTGATTAAAGTCTGATTATGACAATTGTAGTGGTATTAAGATGAAATGGAACATATAATTCAATAATTAATATCCAACAATTAATATTAATAATAACAAATGGTAATGAATGCTAGGCTTTAATAATTAGTATATATAGTATGTAAAAATTCCTATTATGTATCTTAAATGTTTATGCTAAATGTTTTATATTTACTCTGATGTTGATCATTCTTGTTATAAATAAGTTATAAAGGTAAAGGTGCAAGCATCAGTCATTTCTGACTCTGGGGTGAAATCACATCACAATGATTTCATGGCAGATGTTTTACGGGGTGGTTTGCCATTGCCTTCCCCAGTCATCTACACTTTCCCCCCAGCAGTCTGGGGACTCATTTTACCGACCTCGGAAGGATGGAAGGCTGAGTCAATGTGGAACCGGCTACCTGAACCAGCTTCTGCTGGGATCGAACTCAGGTTGTGAGCAGAGAGCTTGGACTGCAGTACTGCAGCTTTACCATTCTGCGCCACGGGGCTGCTTTAATAAGCTATAGATTAATATAATATCTCAATCTCCCTTTTTCTCTTGTTTTCTTGTGTCCCTATTTTAATTCAAAATTATGAGAAAAAATATCTGCATGAAATAATAGGGTGCAATCCTGCTACTGGTTCTGAAGAGAGAGTCCCATTGATTTAAAGGGGGGGGGGGTGTTACTGCTTGACTAACATCCACTCTCTGAATGTTTCACTCTGTTCATACAAACTGGGGATGCACACACTGGAGACAAAGCAATGCATGGTTTTGCCATCCACAGTGGGTTGAAATTAAATCACAAGAGTTTCCGGCTCAACATTACGAAGAACTCCCTGACCGTTAGAGCGATTCCTCAGTGGAACAGGCTTCCTCGGGAGGTGGTGGGCTCTCCTTCCTTGGAGGTTTTTAAGCAGAGGCTAGAGGGCCATCTGACAGCAATGAAGATCCTGTGAATTTAGGGGGAGGGGTTTGTGAGTTTCCTGCACTGTGCAGGGGGTGGACTAGATGACCCTGGAGGTCCCAATGATTCTAAGTTGCACAGTTCTCACAAGACAGAACCCACTAATATCGTGCTCCCGATATGCACAACTGGTATCCTCCCAGTTTTCTTGAACAAGACGGAGTGGGACATCTGCAGAAGGAACAAATGAAATCACAGGACAGGACAGAGAGCGCTTGGAAGTAAAATGTGTGCCTAAAATAAAAATCCAAGGCCGGAGTAATTATGCCACATCAGGGAACCCTTGACAACGGCTATGCTGCCTTCTAATCCACAGAGCTATACTTACTGGTCTCCTAAGAAGAGGTTCGGCCACACCTCATCGACATGGTTACAGGAGGGCCTCCCCGTGTTCAAGAGCTCTTCCAGCTCTTTCGCAGTAGGGGTCTCAGCTAGGCGTGGGCTGGAGCACTCAGGGGCTGCGGAGAGCAGCGTGTCCTTTTCAGCCATCCTAACGGAAGCAGCCGCTCTCTGCCCGCCGAAACCCGAGAAAGGGACCCAGGCCTGCTTGTTTACAGGGCTGAGACTCCACAGCTGTCGTTTGTGTGGATTGATGGGAGACCAGTCGGAACAGGTGCAGGTGGGCAGCAGGAAAGGGAGGCGAGCAGGAAAAGCCATCCCGGAAGGGAAGCCATCCTCCAGTGACGACCATCCTTGCAAGCAGGGCTATTTTTGAGCAGGAACGCAGTTCCAGATGGCTTGGCATCGAGGGTGTGGCCTAATATGCAAATTAGTTCCTGTTGGGCTTTTTCTACAAAAAGAAATCCCTGTGTGAAACAATAGTGACATCAGGGGGTATGGTCTAATAAGCAAATGAGTTCCTGCTGGGCTTTTTCTACAAAAAAGCCCCATGTGAAACAATGGTGATGAAGAAGATGATGATTCTGGATTTATATCCCGCCCTATACTCTGAATCTCAGAGTCTCAGAGCGGTCACAATCTCCTCTACCTTCCCCCACCCCCTCCCGTAACAAACACCCTGTGAGATGGGTGGAGCTGAGAGTTCTTTTTTAGCAGCTGCCCTTTCAAGGACAACCTCTGCCAGAGCTATGGCTGACCTAAGGCCATTCCAGCAGGTGCAAGTGGAGGAGTGGGGAATCAAACCCGGTTCTCCCAGATAAGAGTCCACACACTTAACCACTACACCAAACTGGCTCTCACCCCCTGATGTCAGGGGTGTGGTCTAATACGTAAATGAATTCCTGCTGATTTTTTCCTACAAAAAAGCCCCACACGAAACAATGATAATGTCAGGGTGTGTGGCCTGATATCCAAATGATTTCCTAATGGGCTTTTTCTACAAAAAAAGCCCCACATGAAACAATGATGGCGACAGGGGTGTGTGTTTAATATGCAAATGAGTTCCTGCTGGGCTTGTTCTACAGAAAAGCTCTATGTGAAACAATGGTGATGTCAGGGGTGTGGCCTAATATGCAAATGAGTTCCTGCTGGGCCTTTTGTACCAAAAAGCCCTGCTTGCAAGTGAAAGGCTAAGAAGTGGAGAGCAATGAGGAAGAGCGTTTCTTCTCTTGAGCAGATTTCCTGCTCTGAGCCAAACCCTTTTTTTAAAAAGTTGGTCTCCCTAGAGCAAGATGCCAAGATTCCAATTTCTGGCCTGAGTCCTCTCAGTACCAGGAGCTGTAAATAGGGCTGCCAGCTCTGGGCTGGGAAATTCCCAAATATTTGGGGGTTGAGTCGGTTGAGGCCAGAGTGGGGAGGGGAGAGAACTCCGTGGAGTATTTTGCCATAGAACCCATGCTCCTCCAAACACAAAGCAGCCATTTTCTCAAGGGGAACTGATTTCTCTGGTCTGGAGGTCAGTTGTAATTCCAGGGGATCTCCAGGCACCACCTGGATGTTGGTGACCTAGGCTGTAAATCTGGGCACACGGAGATGTGAAATAGGGGAGAACCTCAAGCTGGGCAAAATCCCAACAACAGTGGGATTGTGTGGACAGAAATCCTCATCCCGCCAAAGAAGAAGAAGACTGCAGAATTATACCCCGCCCTTCCCTCTGAATCAGTCTCAGAGCAGTTTACAATCTCCGTTACCTCCTTCCTCCACAACAGACACCCTGTGAGGTGGGTGGGGCTGAGAGGGCTCTCCCAGCAGCTGCCCTTTCAAGGACAACCTCTGCCAGAGCTCTGGCTGACCCAAGGCCATTCCAGCAGCTGCAAGTGGAGGAGTGGGGAATCAAACCCGGTTGTCCCAGATAAGAGTTCGCACACTTCACCGCTACACCAAACTGGCTCTCTAGCGAGGAGGACCGTCACTTAGATTTTACATGTGCATTTGGTGGTTTAACTCTGCATAAAGTTGCACTGTTTCTGGATTTTAACTGTCTTTTGTCCTTAGATGGTCTGGAAGTATCTGGCTGCACAGGGCCACCTTCGAAGAGAGGCTGCTGAAGTGGGAGACTGCGTGTGGGCCACCGCTTGGGCCTCTAACTCTGGCTCAGCCTGGTTGCGAGCCTTCCTCTGAGACTGTTCCTCCAGAGGAAGGCTCCGGGGCCAAAGGAAATCCTCTGATTGGACTATGCGGAGCCAGTAGCATTGTCAGCTCCAGCTTGCAAAATTCCTGGAGATTTTGGGGTGGAGCTCGGGGAGGTGAGGTTGCCCAGGGGGTGTGCAATTCAATAAGGGCTGCCCTCCAAAGCGACCTCTTCCTCCAGGGGACTGGGCTCTGTACTCTGGGATCAGTTGTAATTCCGGAGGAGGAGGAGGAAAAGACTGTGGATTTATACCCCACCTGAATCAGAGACTCAGAACGGCTCACAATCTCCTACATCTTCTCCCCCCACAACAGATGCCCTGTGAGGTGGGTGGGGCTGAGAGGGCTCTCACAGCAGTTGCCCTTTCAAGGACAACTCCTGTGATAACTTTGGCTAACCCAAGGCCATTCCAGCAGCTGTAAGTGGAAGAGTGGGGAATCAAACCCGGTTCTCCCAGATAAGAGTCCACACACTTCACCACTACACCAAACTGGCTCTAAAAACTCCACACAAGCTCTTGGGCAGCTCATTTTACTGCCCACTCATCATTACTGTTTCCTGATATGATTATCAAGAAATTATAATGAGCACAGAATGGGTCACCAGGGATCCTAAACCTCTTGCTGAAATGTGGAGCTGTTGCTGATAATACTTCCCTCTGGGCGTTTGAATGCTACTACTGTAAACTAGTTTTCAACCCATCAGTGTTCCAGTGGGAAGTGGAGAGGTAAGGAGAGACTGGGGAAGTATTCTCCTGTGCTCATAAACCGAAGAAAAGCTGCTGCAATGAATCTCGTTTCAAACATATTTAAATTCATACTCGAAATGTGCTAATGATAGGCCGTGTAATGCTCTCTCCTTGGCGGGGGCCTTCTTTGAGTGCCTGAAACCTTTAATTATGCCACCTCCTTAATTTCCTTTGATCTCAGTTAAGCATCCTTGACATCTTTAAACTGAACTTCATTATCCTTTCCCTTGCCTTCATCTTGATCAGGGCATTTTTTTTTTTCTGGAAAAAAATGGTGCTGAAACTCTTGAGAGAAATGAAGGAGAAACAGACAGGAACCCTCATGGAATCACAGAGTTAGAAGGGTCATCTAGTCCAAACCCCTGCACAATGCAATGCAGGAAACTCACAAGAAGAAGGAGATACTGGATTTATATCATGCCCTATACTCTGAATCTCAGAGTGGTCACAATCTCCTCTACCCTCCCCCACCCAAAACAGACACCCTGTGAGGTAGGTGGGGCTGAGAGAGCTCTGACAGAAGCTGCCCTTTCATGGACAACTCCTGCAATAGCTATGGCTGACTCAAGGCCATTCCAGCAGTTGCAAATGGAGGAGTAGGGAATCAAACCTGGGTCTCCCAGATAAGAGTCTGCACACTTAATCACTACACCAAACTGGCTTTCATGGAAATACAAATACCTCCCCCTAAAATCACAGGATCAGCATTGCTGTCAGATGGCCATTTATTATTTATTTATTAAATTACATTTATAACTTGCCCTCCCCTGACAGCCTCTGTTCGAAAACCTCCAAGGAAGGAGAGCCCACCACCACCCGAGAAAGTCTGGTCCACTGAGGAACCGCTCTAACGGTCAGGAACTTTTAAACATGAACTTTTAAACTTTCTTTTTTTTGAGAATTTTGTTTCCATGAAGAGGTTCTGGAACTCTGTTCCACCCCATTCCCCCAGGGAAAAAGCCCTGAACTTGATACTTTTTCAAGCTGTGCCATATTGTGTGGTGCACTCTAATTGCTCTTTCCACACACTGCTGTAGTCTAGCTGTCCATCCCCAGAGCTTTCCCTTTATTTTGTGGCATCAGATGTCTCCGAGAGCTCCATAAGGAAACTTTGTCTGGTCCCATGCTAATTGCCCAAATAGAGGCAACCCCGCCACTGGCCAAATTAGGCATTAGCCTAGGGTGCCAGGCCAAGGGGGTGCTGAATTGGCCCTCCTCCCTCCCCAGCCCAGTGCCATAGGCAAATGCCCTTGATGTGCCACCTGCTGCCCTCTTCCACTGTGCCCACACCACACTGCCACCCAAACCTTCTGCTCTCCCATGGGCTGCAGGCAAAGCTGGGGGAGCGTGGGGATGGCACCCAGCCATCAGAGAGGCTGTCTGCCAACCAGCTGGCCAGTGCTGCTGGGGGAATGACACCCCCGCAAAAGAGACAGCCCTGCAAAAACAAACAAACAAAGCACAAAACTCACGGCCTATACACTGCAGTCGAAATATATTTCAGACATCTCAGGCCCATTCACAAACATGAACAAATCAATAGTAACACCGACTACATACAAAAACACTGACTCGAGAAAAGTCCACAATACAAATTGCTTCTCCACCCTCCTCCACTCTGTGTCTTCTTGTTGGTTAAAGAGCCCGAGCTCTACTTTCTTCACGCAGTCACTGGCTGGTGAGTGGACACCTTGAGGGATATTTTTGCAGAATGCCTTCAAATTATTGTTTTGAATAGATCCAATACCGGATATAAAAAGCGCAGCGGTGAACCGGCAAAACGAAACCGTTTCCCAGCTTATTGCTTCCTCAGGCGCTAATCACATGCATTGGAATTTGCTTTTGTGGGAACACATATAAAAGATGCACAGGTTAACCCATGTACAGATCCTATACAGAATCATGAAAACAGTAATACAAATTACTTACCTGTTATGATACAATCACAAAGACTAATTGAGTCAGAGCAGCTGGGCTGGTGCTTCTGGAAGCCCAGAAGAACGAAGCTCCCGGAGCGCTCACAATCTAAAGCACTAATTAGCATCAACTGTTGACACACCACTTGCCATAGTTGAAAAGACATTACCCTTTATTATATGTTATGCAAAAACCTTTGTTTATAAATGCAGAAATTTATTTGTAAAAAATCCTAACACTTATTCCTCAGTATGGTAATAATGACAGCAGCTTGGCCACAGCCTCTGAGAGCCGCAGAGCCCACACATTGGTTGGGCACCCTCCTCCAGCTTTCCTGTGGCCCGCAGGGGGGTCAAAGGGTGCAGGCGGCAGGGCAGGCGGTGTGGAGGAGGGCGGAGGGGCGGGGCCTTGCCTAGGGTGCCGTGCGCCCTAGGGTCACCTTTGTGCCCAAAGCATCTCACCTTTCTTCAGCTGGTATTAGTGTATTCGCTTTCCATTCATTGCCCAAGGGGTGGGAAGCGATTTGATTTGGCCCAACCGTTCAAAAAAAAACGAGATAGGTGAAATAAAGCCAGTTGCTACAGCTTCAACAATAGTAGCTCTCAGCTTCCAGAAAAACTCTCCCACTTCTCTACCAACATCTGTAATTCTGTTAAAATCTCCCGGGATGTTTGGCAGTGTGCAGAATTCTGAGAAATAGCTCTTTCTTGAGATTTAAATATCATGATGCATGACTGTTTTCATTTTATTTAATTTGAGCACCCACGCAGTTCTTATTTCTAAGAATAGGCAGCACTGCAAACTCCACTGGGAGGGGGGCATTGAAAATTGTAGATGTACACACTTTGGCTCATAATTCATCCCAGGGTTGCCAGTCAATTAAAACTGCATATTCCAGAGGAGCTGTGACGGGCTATCGGGACCACAGAGGAACTAGTACAAGCACAACAGAAAACCTCTCTCCGAGTAAAAACTCCAAAGCAACTAGACCAATATATGTCAACACTCTATATTCAATATAAATTCAAAATTCAATGTAAATAGTGTGTCCATACAAATAATGAGAAATCATACAAAAACATCATTATCCACGACAAGCCAATTTCATTCCTATTGACTCTTTATGGTGAACAACAATAATTGATGGTCTTAGCTGAAGTCTGATGCTCATAAAAACCTTTTGAGGCTTAAAGCTCTTCTTCCAGGGACCGTCTGTTCTCTGTGTACTGTAAAGTAGGTAAGTGGTGTTAAGGTACATCTTCCAATATTCTGTATGTCTCAATTCATTTTGCTTTTTTCATTCATTCATAATGCATTCTGCTGAAATAGCTACTAATTTCATTCTCATCTGTTCTCCAAATTGCTCCAACTTGTGGCTTGTCATGGATGAGGATGTTTTTGTATGATTTCTCATTATTTGTATGGACACATTATTTATATTTATAGAGGTTTACAAGATAATGCATGGTATGGAGAAAGTAGAGAAAGAAGTACTTTTCTCCCTTTCTCACAATACAAGAACTCGTGGGCATTCGATGAAATTGCTGAGCAGACAGGTTAAAACGGATAAAAGGAAGTATTTCTTCACCCAAAGGGTGATTAACATGTGGAATTCACTGCCACAGGAGGTGGTGGCGGCCACAAGCATAGCCACCTTCAAGAGGGGTTTAGATAAAAATATGAAGCACAGATCCATCAGTGGCTATTAGCCACAGTGTGTGTGTATATATAAAATTTTTTGCCACTGTGTGACACAGAGTGTTGGACTGGATGGGCCATTGGCCTGATCCAACATGGCTTCTCTTATGTTCTTATATTGAATTTTGAATTTATACTGAATATAGAGTGTTGACATATATTGGTCTAGTTGCTTTGGAATTTTTACACGGAGAGAGGTTTTCTGTTGTGCTTATCCAGAAGAGCTGCCATTTTCCTGTCGACATTATCATAACTTTTCACTTTGAGCATGAAAATGTCTAAAAATATCTACAACCTACATGGACAACATACAAGACAAAGATAATTTGGTCTTGTTCCATCCATGAAAAGCAAATTGCAGGCTTATTAAGCCTCAGTTTGCCTCAAGGCTGTGCAAGGTGCTGGGTCTGGTCAGGCAGCCGCCCTTCCCTTCACTTAGCAGAGTGCTCTTTCTGAGCTTCAGCGCATCAGTGTGGCCTAGTTACCACACTCTCTCACAAACTGCACAGACAGCCTTTATTTAAGTTAAGAAGCCAATACTGGTGGATTTTTTTCAAAAAGCATAACAATAACTGTAGCGGAGAGAAAAAGTGACTAAACTGTTCTAGCTAACTGGATGGCTTTGGATTGTAGTAGGCCATCTGCTTAGTTCAGAGCAGAAGGAGAGACACCGTGCTGCTCCTCCTGATAAGAACATAAGAGAAGCCATGTTGGATCAGGCTAATGGCCCATCCAGTCCAACACTCTATGTTACACAGTGGCCAAAAACCCAGGCACCATCAGGAGGTCCATCAGTGGGGCCAGGACCCCAGAAGCCCTCCCACTGTGCCTCCTCCCCCCCCAGCACAAGAATACAAAGCATCACTGATGCATGGAGGGAAGAAGAAGGAAGAGGAGGAGAACAAACAGGAAGGGGGTTCCCTGAGATTACATTCTACCAATCAGAGAGGGTGAGTGATAGTAGACAGGAAGGAGACTGACCGATATCAACCTATCTATCCGACTTGCTCTATGGTGTTTGCAGTCTTGGAGGACTGAGCAAGCGACATTGCCAGTCTGTTCTTCTAACATAAGGAAGAGAAGGGAAGTGTAACCCTTTAGCTCCAATCCAGTTTTGCTGCCCAAAACCAGGCACCCCAGACCATGTCATTTTAAAGGAGAGAAGAGGTGTGCAAGCTAGCCAAATTTCAGAAGAACCTGATAAATTGCAGCAATTTAAGCTTTGAGATACAGTATTTCTGTATTGGTGACCCATGTCTGCCCATCCAAAGCATAACTATCATTTTATTATAATGCCCTCACTGGTTTGGTGAAAAATCCCTTCTGTAAATTACACAAAGTAAAGCAAAGTGCAAGACATTCAGTGCAAGCTATTGACAAAGGGTTTGTTCCGGCACACTAAACAACACGTTTTGCAACTGGATTTTTACTGTGTAAGAAGAGCAAATCCACTTGCAAACAATCACTGTGCAAAAGCACCCAAAGTCCATCTAGAGCTCTGTGTCACCTGGTTTTGTGCTATCTCAACTACACGTGCAGAGGCATCACTAGGGTGGGTTGCACCCTGGGGCCAAGTGCGCCGTGCTGGCTGCGCAAAAGCGTGGGAAGGCAGGAAGCCCCTCTCCCTCCCCGCCCGTGTTTTGGAGGGAGCTGCGCCCTCTCCACCTTGCGCAAGCGTCGACGGCCGCCTCTAGTTGCTGCCCGCCCGGAGCCCGCGCCTGGGGCAGAGCGGGTGGATGTGCCCTGGTCGGTAGACGCCGCGAAGCCCCCTTCCCTTCACAGGCCCGCCAGCACCCAGGAGGAGCCGCCCGCCAGCCAACCACCATGCGTCAGGCCTTGACTCAGCCGCGTCCCAGCGCCATCCCCCTCTCCTCCGACTCCATGGGTGACTCACTGCTCCAGGCGCGGGCTCCGGGCAGGCAGCAACTAGAGGCGGCCGTCGACGCTTGCGCAAGGCGGAGAGGGGGGCCAATGAGAATGCTCTGGGGGGGGCCGATGGCCCCCTTGGCCCCGCCCCAGTGACGCCGCTGTACACGTGTGACAGTGGAAGATGCATCACATGCAGCAGAATGTGCACCCCGAGAACATTTGAACATATGAAGCTGCCTTATATGAATCAGACCCTCCCCCCCCCCCCCGGTCCATCAAAGTCAGTATTGTCTACTCAGACTGGCAGTGGCTCTCCAAGGTCTTTTGGAAGCTATAATGTGCATGTTCCGTATTGCTCTTCCCAAACCTCTGTTCACCATCACAAGGGATCAGCCGAAGAGAGAAGGCCTTCTTAGAGAGGAAGTAGCTGGCTCAGCTCCTGACATGGATGAGCCAAGCTGATCTGATCTTATCAGATCTTGGAAGCTACGCAGGGTCAGTCTTGGTCAGTACTTGAATGGGAGATCACCAAGGAAGTCCAGGGCTGCTACGCAGAGGCAGGCAATGGGAAACCACCTCTGCGCATCTTTTGCCTTGAAAATCCTGCAAGGTCCCCAAAAGTTGACTGCAATTTAGAACCATAGAATCATAGAGTTGGAAGGGACCTCCAGGGTCATCTAGTCCAGCCTGCTGCACAATGCAGGAAACTCACAAACACTTCCCCCTGAATTCATAGGATCGTCATCGCTGTCAGATGGCCATCTAGCCTCTGTTTAAAAGCCTCCAAGGAAGGAGAGCCCACTATCTCCTGAGGAAGCCTGTTCCACTGAGGAACCACTCTAACGGTCAGGACGTTCTTTCTAATGTTGAGGAGCCGGAAATTCTTTTGATTTAATTTCAGCTGTTGGTTTTGGTTGGGCCACAAAAAACAATTCCACACCATCCTCTCTATGACAGCCCTTCAAGTACTTGAAGATGGTGATCATATCACCTCTCAGCTGCCTCCTCTCCAGGCTAAACATCCCCAGCTCCTTCATCCTTTTCTCATAGGACTTGGTCTCCAGACCCCTCACCATCTTCGTCGCCCTTCGTCCAGACCCATTTCAGCTTGTCTATATTCTACTTAAATTGTCATGCCTGAAACTGAAAAAGCAATACTCCAGCTGAGGTCTTGCCAGAGCAGAGTAAAGCGATACCATCACATCATGTGATCTGGACACTATACTTCTGTTGATACAGCCCGAAATTTCATTTGCCTTTTTAGCCACCACATCGCTACTTGATGCAGTGGCACAAATCCTGACAGAAACACCATGGACAGCACATGTTCAACTGGTTCAGCTACACTGGGATCTCGCAGAGTACCAAGTCAGGTTCAAGGTTTTGGTCAGGGATGGAATTCTAGCAGGCACTCCTTGGATATTAGGCCACACACCCTTGATGTAGCCAATCCTCCAAGAACTTACAATAAAGAGCCTTGTAAGTTCTTGGAGGATTGGCTACATCAGGGGGGTGTTGCCTAATATGCAAAGGAGCTCCTGCTAGAATTCCATGCCTGGTTTTGGTTATGAACTTCAAGGCCTTGAGCGGTCTGTGGGATCTTGTTCTCTGCTATGTCTCTGGAGCCTCTCCTCAAAACTCCCCATCAAGTTTCAGAAAAGATTGGACCAGGGGGTCCAATTCTATGAGTGTCAAAAGAAGATGCCTTCATCCTCCATCATTTTCAACCAAGGGGAGGCATTTAAAAGGAATGTGGTCACATTAAATGTGATAGCGGAACTTCCTTTGGAGTTCAGTCATGCTTGTTGTCAAGTCTGCTTTAACTCTGGTCAAGCCTGCACTCAATCTTTGGTTCAGGAGAGAAGCATCCTGGGTAAAAGCCATGCTGTATGCCAATGCTGCTAGCTGAACTCTCCTCACCCCCTCCTTTCCTTTGTTATGTAGTTGTGCTTTGAAATGGGAATATGTGAAAGAGATTATAGAGCCTTCTCAGGCCGGGCATCGGAGGAGGAGACGCTCAAGGCCAAAGCAGGCCTGAGAACAAAATTGTAACATCAATGTGTGAATGTGCCCTGCATAGTACCCCTCCCTCAAGAATCCCTTTGAAGTGTACCTTATATGCTTGCATTCTACTGTATAATCTTTAGTCTTTCAATCTCCTTGTAGTGGAGAACTATGATATCAATAAACTAGCTACTTTGTATCAACAAAGCCTCGTTATTGAATACACCGACTTGACACTTGTTACAACACTGGTCCTGGCTCCACCCCAAAATCTTCTGGCTCCACCCCCAAAGTCCCCAGATATTTCTGAAGTCGGACCTGGCAAACCTAGGATGTGGTAGTCTTAATAAGGAGGTCTGAGATTCCCTTTTGGTCACATACTCAGTTTTGTGGGAAACTTTCCCTTTTATTTGTTCTTGAGATAAGAAGGGTTTTAGCCAACATGGAGCTGAGATCAGGAGAAGTTAGTCTTCTCAAAGATTTCAGGTTTTCACGGCTGGTAACATCATTAGGGTTTGTAGAATCTTTCGGGCTCAAGTGCCGTGTTCTACTGGAGAAAGTTTTCCTTCCAGACGTTTCGTTCTCGGCTGAGGAGAACATCCTCAGTGGCGTTGCAGCCGGAGCAGGCGCTCTGACCTTCTTGGCTGCTCTGCATTGAGTGAGCTACAAACCCTAAAGAAGTTAGTCTGTTTATTCTTTATTGTTTTCAGTTCCAATGTATCCTTCCCTCTTTCTCTCTTAGTAAAGTTTTCTTCTTAATCAAACATGACTATGCATTGGCTTTCTTCTGTTGCGTTTTTAGCATCCCGCTAACTTCCTCCAGGATTCGAATCTGGCTGCTTCACTTGTGATGCACCATAAAATATCCTGTTGCGCTGTGTCTCAAAGGCGGCGGTGGCAGCAGCGGCAGCAGCAACAAGAAGAGATGTGTAGGAGGAGATACTTGTTGAGGTGTCTGTCACCAGCATGAGACGGTTTTGAGTAGGGTTGCCAATCCCCAGTTGGGTGAAGAGAAAAAGGCACACAGCCTCCGTGTGTTAAGGTCATAGACACTACAATATTTCCTCTTTTTTCGGGGGCGGGGGGGATTCCATATGGTTTCTCAGCTTGTTACCTAATCCCCAGTTGGCAGCAGAGGATCTCCTGGTATGGAGGCTCTTCCCGCCATTTCAGGGTTATCAGAAAGTGTGTGTGTGGGGGCAGGGGGGGGTTGAATTTCCACCTGTGACGCAGAGTAATAAAGCTGCAGTACTGCAGTCTGAGCCCTCTGCTCACGACCTGAGTTCAATCCCAGCGGAAGCTGGTTCAGGTAGTCGGCTCCAGGTTGACTCAGCCTTCCATCCTTCCGAGGTCAGTAAAATGAGTCCCCAGCTTGCTGGGGGGAAAGTGTAGATGACTGGGGAAGGCAATGGCAAACCACCTCGTAAAAAGTCTGCCGTGAAAACATTGTGAAAGCAACGTCACCCCAGAGTCGGAAATGACTGGTGATTGCACAGGGGACTACCTTTACCTTACCTTTACCTTACTCCACTATACCCTATGGAGACTGGTCTAAGTCCATTATAAAGTTTATATCTCTGCTATCTAATCTTGAATAGGTACACACATGGCCCGGCCTGATACTGTCAAGCATGGTAAAATTCCAATGGTAATTAATTGTTTTAGGGCCTTCCATACACCTGGTCTGTGAAACATCATGGAGGCCCGAAGTACTTTGGCTCTGTTATTCTTTCCCCCTCCCCCTTCTTGCTTTGTTGCTTGTGAAGTAGAGTAGTGAGAAACGAAACTAGTAAGAGAAAGAATAATCAGCACCTTCCCATACATTCCTGTCTGGGAGGGTGAGACATCTGGGGAAAGCAAGGACAAGACACTGATAACATTGTGAGAATGTAGACATTTATGATAGTTTGTGTTAGAGAGCATTCCTTGCCCCCTTCTTTGGGAATCCTTTGAAGTATGTCTTAAAAGAATTGTATCAATGTATTTCTAGTATCACTCTCAAGGTCCTGTACCAGGAGAGCATATCGGTCTATCAATAAACATAGTATTGTATCCACTTGACTCGTTCTTTGAAACCGCATGCTTGACAGATACAGCCCGGCCCGGCAAGTTCTCATTTATGTCAGATTCATCCCTCATAACAAATGAGTTTGGCACCCCTGTGCTATAGAGTTGCCATCTTCCAGATCAGAAAATTTTTACAGTGGCTATGTACAATATAAAGAATTCTCAATAAACTCCCCAGAAAATCTTTTGATCTTCCAGGTGGAGCCTGAAGTTCTCTTATGCCTAAGATGAGGATACAGCCTCTGTGCATATACATGGGATTCACTTGTTTTTGGCTGCATGTGATTAATTTACTGACTCCTGCCCCACTGCCCCCCAATAATGGAGAGTGCAAGCTTTAATATCATTGAGTACGTGGCATTAAAATAGTTGTCATTCCTGACTGGGGTGTTCCTGGGGTGGATGCAGAGTAACTATTGCTTTGTTTAGCGTTGTCTTAGCTGCATATCCAGATTCCTCAGCTGTTTCTGGAAACCTCGATTGGGGAAAATCCACCGATGCTTTTTCACTGCCTGGATCGCTTCGATCAAAGGGAGCTGGTGGTGGATCATGAGGTAGGCCAACACCAAGGAAGAGGACCGGCTGATCCCGACCGCACAGTGCACGAGGACTTGGGCTGCCGAAGGAAACAAAAGGGCAGCAACTCTGTAAAGAATGCATTTACATATGAAGAACATATGAAGCTGCCTTATACTGAATCAGACCTTTGGTCCATCAAAGTCAGTATTGTCTTCTCAGACTGGCAGTGGCTCTCCAGCGTCTCAAGCTGAGGTTTTTCACACCTATTTGCCTGGACCCTTTTTTTGGAGATGCCAGGGATTGAACCTGGGACCTTCTGCTTCCCAAGCAGATGCTCTACCACTGAGCCACCGTCCCTCCCTTAGAAGGAAGGAACAGCTGTTTGTTCCTAACCCCAGCAAATGCAGCTTAGGAAGGGGATAAAATGAAAGTCAACTCTGAGCTTCAACCCCTTGCCTTCAAACTATGGGCACCAACACTCTAATTCAAGGGTATTGAACTTATATCTAGGGTTGCCAAGTCTAACTCAGATAATATCTGGGAACTTTGGGGGTGGGGCCTGGAGACTTTGGGGGTGGAGCCAGGAGACTTTCTCTAAAATTAATAAATAAAAACACAGCAGTAAAGTTCCCCTGAATACAGTCTTCATTTCCTCACCCAAGCATATGCACATCATCTCCCTCCCTCCCTCCCTCTCCCTCTCTCACACACACAGAAGCAAAAATAAAACAGTTTGCAATCCCACACCAGTGTGGTCTCACTGGGGCAATTTACTCACAAGTTGCTGAACTTCCAACAACACAGGGAAACCAAAGGTTCAAGTTTACCCTTTCGTATGCAAACGACCTCTGAAAAGCTTGTACAACCAACAAAGGGCCTGGGCTGCTTTCACAGCTCCTGGGAGCAGCCATGTTGTTCTGCCTGCTCACCCCGCCTCCATTCAGCCTTAAAGACACAGACACACCATTCAAAATGGAAGCCTTTGCAAGCTTTCTCCGAGCATTCTGAAGGGGAAAGGCACATGGTATTTGGGGGGCGGGGTGGAGCTTCTCCTTGCTGGCCAACTGACTGGGGGTGGGAAGGAGTCTGGGAAAGCAGGAGAACTCCTGCTGGGACCTGAGGATTGGCAAGCCTGTTTATGAGGATCGGATCTGATATAAATGAGACCTTGTTGGGCCAGGCCATGTGTGTTATAAAACGTAATGCCAGGTTGCAGAGATACAAACTTTATAAGGGACACAGGCAAACACATTTTGCTCAGCCTGGAGGAAGTTGACGGAATTCTCTCCTCTGCGCGCCCTACAATTTGCGATCTGGACCCATGCCCCTCCTGGCTAATTAAATCCTGCCGGAGGGAGCTTGAATGTCCTTTACGGAACATCATAAATAGATCCCTCTCAGAGGGGCGCTTTCCATCATCCCTGAAAGAGGCCTTGGTCCGACCCCTCTTGAAAAAAAGTACAGCAGACCCGGCCGAATTGGCAAACTACCGACCGGTCTCTAATTTACCGTTTTTAGGTAAAATAATAGAGAGGGCAGTGGCGTCGCAGTTGCAGAGCTTTCTGGATGACGCTTCCATCCTAGACCCATGCCAGTCTGGCTTTCGCCCAGGTTATGGGACAGAGACAGTACTGGTCGCCCTGATGGATGATCTCCAACAGCCCCTGGACCGGGGCGGCGTGGCAGTGCTGATGTTGTTAGATCTGTCGGCCACGTTCGACACGGTCGACCATCGGCTACTGACCTGCCGCCTCGCCGATATAGGGGTGAGGGGGTCTGCCTTACAATGGCTCTCCTCCTTCCTCGAGGATCGGGGACAAAGGGTGGCAATTGGTGGCGAGCGGTCCCGGAGGCGCACACTGGATCGTGGAGTGCCTCAGGGGACAATTCTCTCACCAATGTTATTTAATATCTATATGCGCCCCCTTGCCCAGATTGCCAGGAGATACGGACTTGGGTGCCATCAATATGTGGATGACACCCAACTCTACTTACTGATGGACGGACGGCCTGACTGCGTCCCTGAGAATTTAGACCGGGCCTTGCAGGATATGGCAACATGGTTGAGGGGGAGCGGGCTGAAATTGAATCCAGCGAAGACAGAAGTCCTTTGCCTGGGTCGGGGCGCCCGGGAAGGGGAAATACCTTTTCCGGTCTTCGACGGGGCGCCGTTGAAAGCGGCGCACCGGGTTAGGAGTCTGGGAGTCTTACTGGAGCCTTCATTATCTATGGAGGCTCAGATTGCAGCCACTGCCAAGTCAGCCTTTTTCCATCTAAGGCGGGCAAGGCAGTTGGCTCCCTTCCTAGAGCGCCAAGATCTGGCAACGGTACTTCACACAACGGTCACCTCGAGGCTGGATTACTGTAATGCCCTCTACATGGGGCTGCCTCTGTACCGAACCCGGAAGCTGCAGCTGGTGCAGAACGCAGCGGCCAGACTGTTGCTGGGGCTCCCTAAATGGGAGCACATACAGCCTGGGCTGCGCGAGCTGCACTGGATGCCAGTTATATACCGGGTTCATTACAAAGTGCTGGTCATTACCTTTAAAGCCCTATATGGTTGAGGACCTGTCTACCTTAGGGACCGTCTCTCCCCATATGAACCCCAGAGAGCACTGAGGTCAACTGGAAAAAACTTGCTGACCACCCCCGGACCAAGAGAGGTGAAGCTGCAATGCACCCGCAACCGGGCCTTCTCCTCTGTAGCCCCGAGCCTATGGAACCAACTCCCAGAGGAAATGCGGGCCCTGCGGGACCTTGAACAATTCCGCAGGGCCTGCAAGACCTTCCTCTTCCGACTGGCCTTCGCTGAAGAAAGAAGCTGCTAAGGATAACCGCCACCACAAAAGAACGAATAGCAATAGCACTTTTATGAATTTAATTTAATTGATTGATTGATTTTAAACTTGTCAGAATTTTGAATGCTGGATGTAACTTTGTTTTTATATAATGCTGTTAGCCGCCCTGAGCCTGCTCCGGCGGGGAGGGCGGGATACAAATAAAATTATCTATCTATCTATCTAAAGATTTTGTATCTCTCCCATGTGATTGAAGGAACTGGGCAAAGGAAGCTCCTGCTCTTTCCCTCCCTCCCCAGGGGATGAGGAGGGGGTGGAATCTCAGTCAATAGAGGGAAAAGAGGCTTAGCTCAGTAGCTCTGCTGTGCGATTGAGAGAGCTTGGCAAAGCAAGCTCTCCCTCCTCCCTTTCCTCCCCAAGGGAGGAGCCACAGCCAATGGAGAAAACAGAGGCTTTGCTCTGTAGCTCCTGTGCAATTGAGCAAGCCTGGCAAAGCAAGCTGAGATGCAGAAGGAAGCAAGAGAGAGGGAGAAGAAAGCAGACTTGCTCACAGGCCTGATAGGAACCCTACAGGGGCCTGATCCGTCCCCTGGGTCACATGTTTGACACCCCTGCTGTAATTTACATGAGTTTTGTTTGAGAGTAATCTTCAAGTTGCCCTCACCTGGATGACCCAGGCTAGCCTGATCTCATCAGATCCCGGAAATTAAGCAGGGTCAGCTCTGGTCAGTATTTTGGAAGGAAGAGCACCAAAGAAGTCCACAGTCACTCTGCAGAGGCAGGCAATGGCCAACCACCCTTGAATATCTCTTGCCTTGGAAACTCTCTGAGGCTGCATATGTCGGCTTGAGTTGAGTTGAGTTGCCAAGTCCATAGAGTTTTCCCTCCCAAATTGCTAGAGCATCTGGGAAAACCATAGAGTTTTCCCAAAATGCCTAGAGCGGCTGGCATGCGACATCGCTGGCATGATGATGTCACTTATGGGTGACGTCATCGCGCAGGTGATGTTGGGGGAAGTTCCCCCCGCTGGCCTAGTGTGGGCTGGTGGGTTGCAAACCTCCCGGGGTATGGGGGGGGGGAATCCCCACCTGGACCGGGGACTTGGCAGCCCTAGCTCTGACTTGACACCTCTTTCCACCACCAACAATCCCAAGTTCAACAGAAACAGATTTGGGGGAGAAAATCATGAAAGTGATTTGCAATATCCATATTCAGGGTGGAATTCTAGCAGGAGCTCCTTTACCTATTAGGCCGCACTTCCCGATGTAGCCAATCCTCCAAGAGCTTACCAAAAAGAGCCTTGGAAGCTCTTGGGGAATTGGCTGTCAGACGATGGGATCTCAAATTAACCAGACCTTGAATTGTTGCAAAGTTAGGCTTTATTTGATAATCCATAAGCATTGGAAGGAAGGAAGATTGAGACTGATACACTGTAGCAGTAGAAGGCATGCTATATTGGGGTACATCAAAGGGAACTATACCAAGCCACAATTCTAAACATGGCTGAGTTGAGGTGCAAAGATTCACACGGTCTCCCTCTCTTATCTTATTGTTACTGTTAGTCTTCCGGGGATGGCCAGGCGGCTTTTCCTGGAGGCGCTTTATCTTCAAAGGGGGGAATTTCTGCCTTTGTTAGTATCAAGGGGAAGAAATGTTCACATCAAGCATTGGCAACATCTGCACTTTCTTCTTTGATATGCAAGGTCTTTTCTCATGGTTAGTAACAGCGTTTCAAGATGGCGACAGTTCAGCTAAGACTTTTATTTCAGGAAAGTTACATCGGCTGACATTGGCTACATCGGGGGTGTGTGTGTGGCCTAATATGCAAAGGAGCTCCTGCTAGAATTCCATCCCTGTCCATACTAGAATATTTTTCAGTTCTGAGTGAATGTTCAGGACTGGGACAGTGCGGGTGGTTTCTTTTGCGCTTTAACTAAAAATCTTCTGGTCTTTTCCCCCTGCTCTTAAATGTAATCACTGTTAAGAGCCAAGAAGAGACCTCCTGTATTAATTTGTCTAATCCTCCATTGACATTTCTGCTGGTGAGCATCCCAACGTCCGGTAGAAACTAATTTCATGTTTGATTATTTGCTGTATGAATTATTTCATCCTGCCCTTTCTAAACACGTTGCCAACCGGTTTAATTGAATTGCTGAGTTTTTAAAGGATTTGGATGAGTCTGCAGAACTTCCCTCCTTTTGTTTATTTCTCCTCTCTTTCAGTGAATTCGCAAAATTAGCCTGGGTCCCTCCCCCATCCTAATGTACATAACTTGCTTCACCACCTGGAGGCTGGCAACCCTAGTGGGGAAATGAGGGCAGGGGTAAGAAGAAGAAGATATTGGATTTATATCCCGCCCTCCACTCCGAAGAGTCTCAGAGCGGCTCACAATCTCCTTTACCTTCTTCCCCCACAACAGACACCCTGTGAGGTAGATGAAGATATTGGATTTATATCCCACCCTCCACTCCGAAGAGTCTCAGAGTGGCTCACAATCTCCTTTACCTTCCTCCCCCACAAAAAACACCCTGTGAGGTGGGTGGGGCTGGAGAGGGCTCTCACAGCAGCTGCCCTTTCAAGGACAACCTCTGCCAGAGCTATGGCTGACCCAAGGCCATGCTAGCAGGTGCAAGTGGAGGAGTGGGGAATCAAACCTGGTTCTCCCAGATAAGAGTCCACACACTTAACCACTACACCAAACTGGCTCTCCAGGGAAAGGCAGATAGATCCAGGTGGGCAGCCGTGTTGGTGTGAGGCAGTAGAACAAAGTAGGAATCGAGTTGTACCTTTAAGACCAACAAAGTTTTATTCAAAATGTAAGCTTTCGTGAGCTCCAAGCACACTTCATCAGACGAGGAATCAGGTACACTGAGCAGAGCTGCAGATAGCTGGTAGGCAGTGGTTGAGAATGCAAAATGGTACGAATTTAAGATCCAATGACAGAATAGTGAAATTAACAGCATGGTAGAATTAACAAACTGAGCAAACCTTTGATCTGGGTAGCATGAACATGAGAAACCAGTAAAACAGTAACATGTCAAAATGTGAGAATGTCTGCTAATCACTCTATTGTTTATAAGCCTGGGTCAAAATGAGGGCATTTCTTTCTCAGAAGATTTTTCCCATCCAACTAATTTACCTTTTAACATGTAACATACATATAGTTTGCCATTAGAAGAAATATACATTAAAATATAGTGGAAGATGGCTTTAGTATATGTAATGAGATAAACAGCCAATATCCCTATTTGAGTATGTCAATACAGCTAAAAGAGAAATACATTAGATAGTGGTGTCCTTGTTGGCTGAGGAGAAATTCTCAATATCTCTACTATGAACTGAGGCAGGGCAGAAGAGAAGGACGAATGGCTCTGCTTGTAAATCTCCTTCTGAGCCCAGTGGAACCAGAGGGTGAAGGCCTCTGACAACCACTAGCCTCACACCCCAGCCCAGGGACCGAATCAAGCCCCCGGAAGGGCTCCTATCAGACCCCCAAGCAACTGGCTGTCATCTGCTTCCTTCTCCCTCCTCTCTTGCTTCCTTCTGCATCACAGCTTGCCTTGCAAGGCTTGCTCAATTACACAGGCGCTACAGAGCAAAAACTCTCTTTACTCCATTGGCTGAGGCTCCTCCCTTGGAGAGGAAGGGGGAAAGACTGAGCTTGCTTTACCAGGCTCTCTCAATCGCACAGCAGAGCTACTGAGCCAAGCCTCTCCCTTCAATTAGCTGAGGCTCTTCCCAACCTCGTCCCCTGGGGAAGGAAGGAAAGAGCCAGAGCTTCCTTTGCCCTGTTCCCGGAATCCCATGGGAGAGATACAAAGAAAGCACCTTTAAGACCAATGAGTGCTACTGTTTTAAGCATGTTTTAAGTTTTTAAAATCTTTAATTGTGTTTGTCTGTGTCCTTTATAAAGTTTATATCTCTGCTGCTACCTAATCTGAAATAGGTGCCCACCTGGCCTGGCCCAACAAGGTCTCATTTATGTCAGATCTGGCCCTCGTAACAAATGAGTTTGACACCCCTGCTCTAGCCTTCACAAAGAAACGGTGCAAATTTCTTCTCAAGGTTGGAACCATGTTGCCCAACACCCCGCCCCCCCCCCCCGCCCCCATGTACTATCAACTCTTGTAGCAGCAACTTTTCCATACCTCCTGGGATACTCAAGGCTTTATGTATAAATTCTGCTGCAGGGTAGAAATACGGACTCAGGTCAAAATTCGGAAGGTCATGGGCTGGTACTCCATAATACTCAATGCTGGGACCATAGAAGCCGTGGGATCCTTTGCAAAATATCATGCCATGGGCCGCATTTAAAACGTGGCTAATGCCCATCTTCCATAAGCCAAACCTGTTGTGGGCTGCAACCCTAAAAGCAAAGACAGTGAGTAAGGGGCAGGGAGGGGAGACGGCCAGGTTTGCCTTTGTGGCTCCTTTTAGGACATGGTCCCAATCCATTCATATTCTGTTTCAGTTAGGGTTGCCAAGTCCCCCTCATAGAGTTTTTCCAGAAACGCCTAGAGTGGCCAGTGCACGATGTTGTCAGCGCAATGACGTCACTCGTGGGTGATGTTATCGTGCTGGTAACGTGGGGGGAGGTTCCCCCTGCCAGCCCAGTAGGAACCTCCCGGGTGGGAGAACCCCCACCCAGACCAGGAGTTTGGCAGCCCTAATATCAGTGTTCCCTCTAAGCTGAGTTAGTGTGAGCTACTTCACAGATTTTTAGTCTCCAGCTCACACATTTTTGTCTTAGCTCAGGAAGGATGACCTCAGAACACAATAATTCAGGGGTGGCCAACAGTAGCTCTCCAGATGTTTTTTGCCTACAACTCCCATCAGCCCCAGTTATTGGCCATGCTGGTTGGGACTGATGAGAGTTGTAGGCAAAAAACATCTGAAGAGCTACCGTTGGCCACCCCTGCAATAATTTATGCACCAGCTCACAACTTCAATGCCAGTAGCTCACAAAGTAGAATTTTTGCTCACAGCTTAGAGGGAACATTGTTCTGTGTACATATTTTATTCTCTTGTTATCCCTGATTTCTAATGGCCTACAAATAAACATTTGAACATTCATATTCTGTGAGGAAAGTACTCCAGATTGCTACCATGAAAATTAGAATTCTCCAATAAATTGTGTCAGAAAGGAAGGAATGTATTTATTTAATTGACTGCTTCATTGATTACAGTCCATGACCAGCAAAATATATTTCAGAAAATGTGTTTGTTGCCTCTCTAGAGACTTATTCATGGAGGTTCACAAAGTAAAAATGATACAATAAAATCATCTATCATCTGCCCTGTGTGGTTTTGATACGATATGAGTGGGGTACTCCTGTTACCACCTGCCCAGTTTATGGGGGTGGGGGGGATTTTGCATTTGTTTTATCCATTTTGAATTTGTTCTTCCCCTGTTGCCATCTTTTAATTGTCCAGCTGTTTTTAATGAATATATATTAACTGGTTTTTAATGTTATGTTACCTGCCCTGGGCCCGTTTGGAGAAGGGCGGGATATACATTTAACCAACAGCAACAACATTACTGTAAGAATTATCCATAATAAACAAGCCATAACATTAAGCAGCCAAAAAACATATCCCTAAAACCATCCTTGGCCAAAGAGCAAACTATACCAGCAGCTATACAAATCCCTTGCGTAAAAGCCTTGGTAACAAGAAATGTTTGGGCCTGGTACTTTGAGGAAGATGAGGTAGGTCTCAAGGGAGCTTGAAGGGGAAAAGCATTGCAAAGGATCTGTGCTACCACTGGGGAGGGGAACTCCTGTCTAGGTGTGCGCATTCAGTTCAGCCAAACTGAATACAGCCCCGAATGCCCCCCCTATTTGGCAGTATTTGGTGCCGAATACTACCAGATCCCACTCCCCTGCTTTATAAGGCAGCCAGATATGGCTGTCCTGAATACCGCCGAATCAGTATTCAGCAGTATTTGGAATTCTAAAGAAATGGTGAGAAAGGAGGTTTTTCAGCTTCAGGGAAGCTGCTTGCCTCATTTCCTGCTGTTTCAAGACTTTTCCTGCCTCTCCCAAAGCCTCCCTGGGATCAGGGAGGGAGGGGGAGGGGAGAGGAGTCCCAGCAGCCAATCGAAGGCATGCACTTGCAAAATGCAAATGCGTGCAACTTTTCAGGGCTGTTGTGTTGCTGCTGGCTGGGCTAACATCCCAGCCAAAACGCAACATTTGTTTACTTGTATCCTGCCAATAGGATTACAAGTAAACACTGTTCTTTGTCCAATCACAAAGCAGTGTTCTTTTTTGAAATTGCTCTGCGTATGGCCAGAGGATATCTGGAGAGGGACTGAAGAAGATATTTAAAGGTAAATTTTGGGGTGATTCTTTATTTTAGTAAACAGGTTTTAAGTGAAGAAAAGGACTTTCTACAACTCAGTGTCCCTTCACTTCTCCCTCAAACCCCCTTCCCTCCAGATGGCTTTTCATATACCCTATGTTGCCATTGAGTTCAATGGCCCTTAGGGTATAACGGTGGAATGGGGGCACCATCTTTGGGTACCCACAGACTGGGAGCCCTTGATCCAATCTTTTTGGACCTTGGACGTTTCTTGGGGAAGAGTCCCCTGCAGCTTCTCTGCAAATTTGGGGGTTCTCCCTCAAACCCATGGAGTCTATCCTCCAAACAATCCATTTCTAGTACAACTTATTACTGCAGTGTGAAGATCAGTTGTAATTCTGGGAGATCTCCAGGCCCTAACAGGAGATTGGCAACCTGACTCTGGTGCAAGGAGCTGTGTTCTAGCAGAAGGTTGCTTACGCCAGAGGCAAAACCCACTGTTAGGTGGAGAGTGCTGTTAACTCTATTGTTGTCTTGAGTTCCTTGGAGGAAGGCTGGGACGCACTGCGACAAATGAAAAGGTCAGGTGGGTTGCTGTGTTGGTCTGAAGCAACAGAACAAAGTTTGAGTCCAGGGGTCCTTTAAGACCAACAAAGTTTAATTAATTTCGTCTAAAGCTGCCACCGGACTTTAACAAATAAACAAGGTAGACTTACAGGTCTCCTAAGAAGAGGTTCGGCCACACCTCATCGACATGGTTACAGGAGGGCCTCCCCGTGTTCAAGAGCTCTTCCAGCTCTTTCGCAGTAGGGGTCTCAGCTAGGCGTGGGCTGGAGCATCCAGGGGCTGCGGAGAGCAGCGTGTCCTTTTCAGCCATCCTAACGGAAGCAGCCGCTCTCTGCCCGCCGAAACCCGAGAAAGGGACCCAGGCCTGCTTGTTTACAGGGTTGAGACTCCGCAGCTGTCGTTTGTGTGGATTGATGGGAGACCAGTCAGAACAGGTGCAGGTGGGCAGCAGGGAAGGGAGGCGAGCAGGAAAAGCCATCCCGGAAGGGGAGCCATCCTTTAGTGATGACCGTCCTTTGCAAGGGAAAGGCTAAGAAGTGGAGAGCCACAAATGAGGACGAGCAGGGCTTTTTCTGTAGCAGGAACTCCTTTGCATATTAGGCCTCACCTCCCCGATGTAGCCAGTCCTCCAAGAGGTTACAGTAGGCCCTGTAATAACAGCCTTGTAAGCTCCAGGAGGATTGGCTACATCAGGTGGGTGTGGCCTAATATGAAAAGGAGTTCCTGCTACAAAAAAAAGCCCTGAGGAATATAGTGGGTTTGATGCATTGAAGAGGGGAGGTGGTAGTGAACCTTAGCTCTTTATTGAGGACAGCACAAGGTAGACTGCACTTAAAAGACTAAGGAACTGGGCTAACTATATACAACTCAGGGTTCCCACGCAAGCATGTTACTGGATCATTCAAACCAGCAGGGGGCCTGTGATTGGTCCAGGGAAGCAGGGATTTGGATCCTGCTGCCCATTGTTCCCAAGTCTCCAAGCTTCGTTCATATGGCTCCAATGAGCCTGGCAGGAACACCCAAATCAATCTACACTTGAGTCCACATACATACCCCCTAGTTCACAAGCCTTAGCAGACGTAGTCTCTCAAGGAGGCAGGTTTACGGGGCTCCCATGTTGACCATCTGAGTGCCGGTGTGGGCAGTGGAGCGGTTGCCGCTTCAGGCATGGTGAGCGGAGAGGTCGGCGATGCTGGAATTTTGGCCGGCGATTCAGAGTCTGCAGTGATCAGTGTGCCACATCTCTTCTTCTGAGCAGATTTTCCTGGTATGAACAAAAGTTTATTTTTTTTTAAAGTCAGCCTCCCTAGAGCAAGATGCCAAGATGATCTGGCCTGCTTTTGTTCCCATCATGGGCTGCAAAGCTGGGTGCATGGAGTCACAAAGCAGGAGACAACCGCCAGGATGGTTGAAATCCCAACATGGGTTGGATTTTGTAGTCAAAAATCCTCATCCAGCCAAAGAACTCCATGCAGGCCAGCTCATTCTGCCGCCTACTTATCCTTACTGTTTCCCAGGAAGGAGTTGTCCAGGAAATAATTCTACAGTAAAAAAAAAACCCTTCTGGTTTAATATGAAAAATATGTAGCTTAACAATTTTGTCATGTTCTACAAAGCATGATGAAACAAAAGTCCGGGTGTACCTTAATGACTAACAACATTTATTTCACTCTGAGTTGTTTGTTATTTCTTCAGGCATGTGAAACAGAGCAGAAATCAGACTGGAAATTCTTCTTATGGGTAAGATTACTGGGGGGGCAGGGAGGAGGAGGAGGTGGAGGCAGTGAGGTTTTGTGTAAATATCCTGTTACTGTTACGTGGAACTACAACTGGTTGACAGATTGCACCCAAAGAGTGCTTGTGAATGGTTCCTCATCCTCTTGGAGAGGAGTGACAAGTGGAGTGCCTCAAGGATCTCTCCTGGGACCTCTTTTGTTCAACAACTTTATCAATGATTTGGATGAAGATATAGACAGAATGCTTATTTGCAGATGATACTAAATTGAGAAGAGTTGCAAATACAGTAGAAGACAGAGTCAGGACACAGGATGATCTTGACAGGCTGGAAAACTGGGCTAAAGCAAACAAAATGAATGTCAACAGGGATGAATGCAAAGTTCTGCATGGAGGTAGAAAAAAATCAGATGCATAATTATAAGATGGGGGAGACGTGTCTTGACAGTTGTATGTGTGAAAAGGATCTAGGGGTCTTAGTAGACCATATACTGAACATGAGTCAACAGTGTCATATGGCAGCTAAAAAGGCAAATGTGGGTATAGTGTCCAGATCACACAAAGTGATGGTATCGCTTTACTCTGCTCTGGTAAGACCTCACCTGGAGTATTGTGTTCAGTTCTGGCCACCACAATTTAAGAAGGATATAGACAATCTGGAACAGGTCCAGAGGAAAGCAACAAAGATGGTGAGGGGTCTGGAGACCAAGTCTTATGAAGAAAGGTTGAAGGAGCTGGGCATGTTTAGCCTGGAGAGGAGGCGTCTGAGAGGTGATATGATCACCATCTTCAAGTACCTGAAAGGCTGTCATATAAGAGTATGGTGCAGAGTTGTTGTCTGTTGCCCCAGAAGGTCAGACCAGAACCAGTGGGTTGAAATTAAATCAGAAGAGTGGTTCCACAGTGGAACAGGCTTCCTCAGGTGGTGGTGGGTTCTCCTTCTTTGGAAAAAATGGATGTTTTGGTTATGGCATTGTACCCCACTGAGTTTCCTGCCCTCCCAAAACTCTGCCCCCACATCTTCAGGAATTTCCCAACCCGGATCCGGCAACCCTACCCCACCATCCCCCGCCAGTACCCAAGGAGGACTTGGCAACCCTAGGCCATGTGAAATTCCACCAACTGGTCATCATGAATTGCCAGCTATGCTGTTCACAACATGTTAGCATGGCTGGCCAGATACTGACAGAATGAAAGTTCAGGCTGAGTAGGAAAGCGTCGTGTACGAGCAAGGCCAATGAGACAAAGGCTGGCCATCTTTCTTTGGTGCCATTCTGCATGGCTTCCATGCTGGATGCAGCGGCAGGAAGGGCTCTTTATGAAGACCTTGATTCCTTGCCTCCATTTCAGACACTGAGTACTGTGACGTTCACCAGTATGAGCCCAGGAACACTTTCTTTAAAAAGACACTTCTAAAAAAAAAATACATACGTTTTCTGGAGGGAAAAATAAAGGGAAATCTGTTTCTATGGTGTCACCATGTTAGTTGTTCAGATGCCTATTTCATTCACTGCTCAAGATGTGCCCTGATGTCATGGTTTATTTTATTTTATTTGTTTTATCAAATTTATATCCTGCCCTCCCCTAACGGGCTCAAGGCAGTTCATAACAGTTAAAACAAATATAAAATTTTAAAACTGGATATACAATAAAATCATTTCCATACATTTTACAGTCATTACATCCAAGCTATACATTGATATTCTGATTATTCCAACGTTTTTGGTTACAGTTCTTTTGAGAGTTGCCAAGTCCCCAGCTTTCCATAGTTTTCTTGTACCATAGAGTTTTCCCTTCCAAAACGCTAGAGCAGGAGTGGCCAATGGTAGCTCTCCAGATGTTTTTTGCCTACAGCTCCCATCAGCCCCAGCCATTGACCAGGGGTGGGCTACAGCGTCTGGGAAAACCATAGAGTTTTCCCGGAAACGCTTAGAGCAGCCCTGCACGGGCGCCGCCATTTTGATGATGCCACTTCCGGGTTATGCCATCTCACCAGTGATGTAGGGGGAGGTTCCCCCCACTGGCCCAATGTGGGCCGGTGGGTTGGGAACCTCCCGGGTAGGGGATCCCCTGCATTGACTGGGGACTTGGCAGCCCTCGTTCTTTCCATTCAGTGAGATTGCTGGTGCTGTGGAATAACAGCCACCTCCCCCTAACCATTGAAAGCAAGTTTAAACAACTTGGTCTTACAGGCCCTGCGGAGCTGTGGCAGGTCCCACAGGGTCCTGATGTTTTCGGGGAGGGCATTCTCGATCTGAGGTTTCTTCAGATTCACCTTGGATGCTAAGTGGGCTGAGAAGAAATGTGCCTGAAGTGAGGGAGCACAGATTATTTTATTAATCAATTTGTGTCATTTATAGCTTGCCTTTCCCCACTGTGGAGACCCAAAGCAGCTTATATCATTTTCCTCTGCCCTATTTTATCCTCACAACCATCCCGGGAGGTAGTTGAACAAAGCAGGAGTCAAGTGGCATCTTTAAGACCAGCCAAGTTTTATTCAGAACGTAAGCTTTCGTGTGCTCTCTAAGCACACTTCATCAGACGAGGGGATCGGGGATTGTGGGTTGAAATACAAGCAGTTTGTTGATTAAGTATGCAGACTGATCGCCTGGTAAACCAGTGTGGCTTGGCCATTTGGTCTGGATTATTATCTTTTATGGCTATCCAGACCAAGTGGCCAAGCCACCATGTGATCAGTCTGCATACTTAATCAACAAACTGCTTGTATTCCAGCCCACAATCCTCGATCCCCTCGTCTGATGAAGTGTGCTTAGAGAGCACACGAAAGCTTACGTTTTGAGTAAAACTTGGCTGGTCTTAAAGGTGCTCCTTGACTCCTGCTTTGTTCAACTACTTTAGACCAACCCAGCTGCCCTCTTGGATCTACCCTGGGAGGTAGGCTAGGCCGAAAGAGTGTGACTGGCCCAAGGTCAACCATGAGGACACGTGGTTTTTCTCCTCATAATGTGCACCAGAGAGTCCTCAAATGCCTTCCTTACCAAGATGAATATTGAGTGAAGAAATGATACACAGAGATCGGTCACGGCGCTGACATGAAATTCAGCACGCTCTTTTGAATCTAAAGGTAGACTCCCCGATAGCTCAGGGGAGAGCTGGGTGTCTGTCCAGTTGCCACACAAGGCTGTTATTAAACCCGGGCAAACATTGTTTGCGCTGCTGACTAAGACTCCAGCACTATCATTTGTCCTTCGTGAGTCATAAAGTGACAAAGCTCAGTTTCATGATTCATCCTGGAAGACAGAAGTGGAAACCCAGCTAAATGAATACTAATGGCTGACACATTAAAATTTCTTTCTTTTCCTTCCTTCCTTTCTTAGTGCTATGGTGAAGCTTCAGTAATTATAGCCCTCTTCATAAGCTATAGCTACATTTGATTTTTCTTTATAGATATGTTGAGTAATTCCACAACAGGCTCCTAGTTTCAGCAAGTGGTTTATACTACTTAGTAGGGTTGCCAAGTCCAATTCAAGAAATATCTGGGGACTTTGAGGGTGGAGCCTGGAGACTTGGGCAGTGGGAAGCCAGGAGCAAGGCTGTGTAACAAGCATAATTGAACTCCAAACGGAGTTCTGGCCATCACATTTGAATGCCTTCCCTCCATGGTACAATTTCTAGGAGAATCTAGACTGCTTGCATCACTGCCTGGAGTCATGCCTCTGTGAAATTGTATTTTGAGCAGGGGTTCCAAATTTAATGATGGTGATTCAAGAAAGAGAGAGCCTCTTGAAACATGTCCAGTTTAAACTCAGGAGAGGTTTCATCACTTATCTAAAGCCAAGAGCTCAGAGGCCCACCACTGGAAACTGACCAGAGTTTATCACCTGTCTAAAGTCAAGCGCTCAGAGAAACACTACTGGAAATTGACCAGAGTTTTGGAAACTGACTAGAGACTTCTACATGGACTTCTTTTTTGCATTCTAGACATGAATTATGGCTCTGCAAATGTAACTTTGTAGTGCTGAGCGCATGAGTATGTGAATAACAATTATAACATGTCCATGCACTCAACAATACATTTAATTTAAATACAGTTAAAATTTAAGTAAGATACAGTGTTGTTTATTTTGTGGTTGCTCAACCTCCAGATGGTGGATGGAGATCTCCTTCTATTACAACTGATCTCCAAGTAGGGTTGCCAATCCCCAGGTGGGGGCAGGGGATCCCCTGGTTTGGAGGCCCTCCCTCCACTTTAGGGTTATCAGAAAGTGGGGGGGAGGGAAATGTAGGGCTCTGAGGGGCTGTTATTTGAGGTAGAAGCATTAAATTTGCAGCATAGGGTACAATGCCTCTACTCAAAACACCCTCCAAGTTTCAAAAGGATTGGACCAAGGGGTCCAATTCTATGAGCCCCGAAATAAGGTGCCCCTACCTTCATTATTTCCAGTGGAGGGAAGGCATTTAAAACGCGTGTGTCCCTTTAAATGTGATGGCCAGAACTCCCATTGGAGTTCAGTTATGCTTGTCACAACCTTGCTTCTGGCTCCACCCTCAATGTCTCCTGGCTCCACCCTCAAAGTCCCCAGATATTTCTTGAATTGGACTTGGCAACCCTAGTCTACAGGGGTGTGAAACATGTGGCCTGGGGACCAAATCAGGCTCCCGGAGGGGTCCTATCAGCAACTGGCTGTCGCCTGCTTCGTTCTTCTTCTCTCTTGCTTCCTTCTGCATCACAGTTTGCTTTGCCAGGCTTGCTCAACTGTACAGCAGAGATACTGAGCCAAGCCTCTCTTCCTTCTGTTGGCTGAGGAGCCATCCCCTCCTGTTTCCCTGGGGAAGGAAGAAAAGAGCCTTAGCTTCTTTTGCTCAGTTCCCTGGATAGCAGAGGAGAAATACAAAGAAAGCACCATTAAGAACAACAGGTGCTAATGTTTTAAGAAGACGACATTGGATTTATATTCCACCTTCCACCCTGAATCTCAGAGTCTCAGAGCGGCTTACAATCTCCTTTTATCTTCCTCCCCCACAACAAACACCCTGTGAGGTGGGTGGGGCTGAGAGAGCTCTCCCAGGAGCTGCCCTTTCAAGGACAGGTCTGAGAGAGCTATGGCTGACCCAAGGCCATTCCAGCAGCTGCAAGTGGAGGAGTGGAGAATCAAACCCGGTTCTCCCAGATAAGAGAGCTATGGCTGACCCAAGGCCATTCCAGCAGCTGCAAGTGGAGGAGGGGGGAATCAAACCCGGTTCTCCCAGATAAGAGAGCTATGGCTGACCCAGGGCCATTCCAGCAGCTGCAAGTGGAGGAGGGGGGAATCAAACCTGGTTCTCCCAGATAAGAGTCTGCATACTTAACCACTACACCAAACTGGCTCTAAGAATTTTTTATGGTAAGTTTTTTTTTAAAAAATCTTTAATTGTGTTTGTGTCCTTTGTAAAGTTTATATCTCTGCTACCTGGCATTACATTTTATGACACACATTGCCCGGCCTGACAAGGTCGCATTTATGTCAGATCCGGCCCTCATGACAACTGAGTTTGACACTCCTGGTCCAGAAGCTCACTTTAAAAAGGGCCTGTATAAGGGAGGGGCATTTCCTCCCATAGCTATTGTCGGACAGTGGAACTTCAAAGTAAGCAGGCTTCCATTGGTTACAATGTTAAGACTTTATTGATAATCCAAAGGTTCTGAGCATAGATACATTGGAACTGATACTCGGTTCCTGGAGCATAGACGTTTTAACTAGAAGCAGATCAAAAGGTTTTCTAAACAAAACTACATTCCCACACTAGAGTGATACATTTCACACATTTGCTTTCTCTTATCTATTGTGGTTCCCTGTCTCACAGGAACAGCTCCTAGCTGCCCCTGAGGCATTCTATCTTCACAGGACAGGAATTCCTAGGGGGGTTAGTAACAGCTTCCCTTCTACTTTGATATGCAAGGATTTGGGGTTAGTAGCAAATGTTAGAAAATGGAGTCAGTTAGGTCAAGCAATTCATTGCAGTTTGAACACCACATTATATCATAACAGTCAGCTTCCCATTGTCTGACAGCTGTGGAAATGCTGCTTCACCAGGTGCTGTGATGAGATACACACTTTGTCCCAGCTGAAGTATTGCAACACCGCAGGGCTTTCAAGGTAAGAGACACACAGAGGTGGTTTGCCAGCACCTGCCTTCGTGGAGCAACCCTGGACCTCCTTGGCGCTCTCCATCCAAGGACTAACTGGGGCCAGCCCTCCTTAGCTGCCGGGATCTGATCCGATCGGGCTAGCTTGGGCCCTCCTGATCCTCCTGACACAGATCTTCCCTACTGGAACATTTATGAAGAAGTTGTGCCTGGCAAATAGGGTTGCCAAGTCCAATTCAAGAAATATCTGGGGACTTTGGGGGTGGAGCCAGGACACTTTGGGGGTGGAGCCAGGAGACATTGGGGGCGGAGCCAGGAACAAGGGTGTGACAAGCATAATTGAACTCCAAGGGAGTTCTGGTCATCACATGTAAAGGGACAGCACACCTTTTTCAATGTCTTCCTTCCATAGGAAATAATAGGGGCAGCTTCTTTTGGGGCTCATAGAATTGGACCCCTTGGTCCAATCATTTTGAAACTTGGGGGGTACTTTGGGGAGAGGCACTAGATGCTATACTGAAAATATGGTGCCCCTATCTCAAAAAAACAGCTCCCCCAGAGCCCCCGAAACCTCCAGATCAATTCCCCATTATACCCTATGAGAATCGATCTCCACATAAGGAATAATGAAGTGCTCAGCAGACATTTCCCCCACCCCCACGCCGTTTCTGGCACCTCTGAAGTGAGGGACTGGCCTCTCTACTCACGAGTGGCAGCCATCTTCTTCCAAGTAACACAGACACCCCATCCCAAGAGGAAGCCTTTCCAATTGGAGACTGGAGCCTCCGGAGGGGGAAAGTCACATGGTGGCTTTGGGGGCGGAGCTTTCCCCCGCCGGCCAGCTGACTGGGGGCAGGAAGGAGCCTGGGAAAGCGGAAGAACCCCCGCTGGGACCTGGGGATTGGCAAGCCTACTGGCAAAGCAGAGTAGCTCATAGCAGCTGGCAAAGAGGAGAAGAAGAATAAGAAGACCACCACCACCACTACCACCATAGAGTTATACCCCACCCTTCTTTCTGAATCAGTCTCAGAGCGGCTCACAATCTCCTTTATCTTCCTCCCCCACAACAGACACTCTATGAGATGGGCGGGGCTGAGAGAGCTCTCACAGAAACTGCCCTTTCAAAGACAGTTCTGCCACAGCTGTGGCTGACCCAAGGCCATTCCAGCAGGTGCAAGTGGAGGAGTGGGGAATCAAACCCGGTTCTCCCAGAGAAGAGTTGGCACACTTAACCACTACATCAAACTGGGCAGTAATTCACCAAAACATATGCTGGGATAAAATTGTGGTAGTCTTTAAGGAGTCATAAAGGTTCCTGCTTCTTGCAGAACTCAACAGGGAGAGATAAACATAATTACAGGGCAAGCTCATAAAAGGCACTTGGGTGTGGACTTCTTGTTCCTTCGGTGTGTGGGCGTGCACCCATTCCTATTGTTCAAGCCAGCAGTCCGTTTTGCGTGTCTTCCTAATCACAGCGTCATCAATTGTTAGCCTGTGGGACGATTTTTAATTGTCAATTAGTGGAGACAGTTAGTACAGAAGGATTCTTTTGGGGTGGAAGGGGGGTTGTTTTCTGTTTCAGATATGGTTGTCAAAGGATGACAAATAATTCAAGGGCACAAAATGACCCACCGGGCTAGCAGTATTTGATAACTTTGTGTGGGACAGTCCTCCTCAGTTTGGGCTGTCGGGCTGCCAACTCTGGGTAGGGAAACCTGGAGATTTGAGGGTGGAAGCTGAGGAGAGCAGAGTTTGAAGAAGGAAGGGACCTCCGTAGATTACAATGCCTCTAGGGTCGCCCTTCTTCTCCTAGGTGGAGGAATTTTGGGGGGGGGGGTGTTCCAGGAGGGAGCGGGACAATCTTCAACACAATGGCATCATGCAGAGTGATGTCATCGGGGTCGTTTTGTAGAAAAATAGGTGGTGGAGCTTCTGTCAATACATTAGCATATGCTGCCCTCCCACCAGCCAAAAGCAACCCAATGCAAGAAAAGAGAGCCCTGAGCAAGCGAGGCCTGCTTGGGCTGGCTAGAAACCCATCCAGTCCAAGCAAGCCTAGGCTTTCCAATCCCTAGGTCCCAGTGGGGGATCCCCTGGTTTTACAGGCTCCCCCTCCGCCCCCAGCCAGCTGGCTGCCGGGGAAGCCCCGCCCACATAGCCACCATGCAGCTCTAGATCTCCGGCAGGTTTAGAAACCTGCAAACAGGTCCATTTCAAAATGTGTGTCTCTGAGCCTTTAAAGTTGAGCAGGAAGTACTTCATGGGAAGGGTCAGCAATACAGTCCCTCAGTTTCTTTTGCTTTCGTTTCAGAGGAACTGTGTGTGTGCGTGCGTGTGTGTGAGAGAGAGAGCAGCGTAGCCCCTGTTCTTTCCAGATGTCATTGTGGAGGAACCAACCAGTAAGTGTGTGTGTGTGTGTGAGAGAGAGAGGCTTGCCAATCCCCAGGTTTAGAGGCCCTTCTCTCACCTTAGGGTCATCGGAAAGTGGCGGGGGGGGGGGGAGGGAAATGTCTACTGGACAATTATTCCCTATGGAGAACGATTCCCATAGGGAATAATGGGGAACTGATCTGCGGGTATCAGAGGCTCTGGGGGGGGGGGCTGCTATTTTAGGTAGAGGCACCAAATTTTCAGTATAGCATCTAGTGCCTCTCCCTGAAATACCCCCAAAGTTTCAAAACGTTTGGACCAGGGGGTCCAATTCTATGAGCCCCAAAAGAAGGTGCCCCTATTCTTCATTATTTCCTATGGAAGGAAGGCATTTAAAAAGATGTGCTGTCCCTTTAAATGTGACTAGGCTTCCCAATCCCCAGGTCCCAGAGGGGGATCCCCCGGTTTTACAGGCTTCCCCCCTCCCTCAGCCAGCTGGCCGGCGGGGGAAGCCCCGCCCCCAGAGCCATCATGCACCTCCATGAACGATTCCCATAGGGAATGATGGGGAATTGATCTGTGGGTATCAGGGGCTCTGGGGGGGCTGTTTTTTGAGATAGAGGCACCAAATTTTCAGTATAGCATCTAGTGCCTCTCCCCCAAATACCTCCCAAGTTTCAAAAAGATTGGACCAGGGGGTCCAATTCTATGAGCCCCAAAAGAAGGTGCCCCTATCCTTCATTATTTCCTATGGAAGGAAGGCATTTAAAAGGTGTTCAGTCCCTTGAAATGTGATGGCCAGAACTCCCTTGAAGTTCAATTATGCTTGTCACAACCTTGCTCCTGGCTCCACCCCCAATGTCTCCTGGCTCCACCCCCAAAGTCTCCTGGCTCCACCCCCAAAGTCCCCAGATATTTCTTGAATGGGACTTGGCAACCCTAAATGTGACGGCCAGAACTCCCTTGGCGTTCAATTATGCTTGTCACACCCTTGCTCCTGGCTCCACCCCCAATGTCTCCTGGCTTCACCCTCAAAGTCCCCAGATATTTCTTGAATGGGACTTGGCAACCCTAAGCAGGCCTCAATCGCCTGGGACTCTCCTGGGCTGCACCTCCCACAGTCAAAAGGCCAGCAAGCCACCCACCACCAAAATCACATAAGAAGTGGAGAAAGCGTGGTGCGGGCTTCTCCAGGGGTTAATGAGGGCTGCTGGGGGTGTGGCAAAGCCCCTGGGGGCTGGCTGGCTGCCCGCTCTCCTAATCCAGGGATTGTTATGCAGCTGCACCTCCTATTCCATGAACAAAGTAGGTGGGGAGGAAGACGGGGAACCCTCAGAAAGGTTCAGGAGCTTCGCTCCTGTGAGCTCCTGCTGAACCTGGGGCCTGGATGTCATCATGCTAAGGACAGAGCACTGAGCATACACACCAGCTTTCCCCCAACCATTTAAACGGACCTTCCCTTTAAATGGTTGCGGGGGGGGGGGAAGCGGGCGTTGCGTACTCCTGCCCTTCAAGCCATTTTCTCCAGCTGACCTCTGTCATCTTGAGATCCCCAGGATCACTTCTCAAGTAGCTAGATTCTGGGTATTGATACTTAGGTCACGGATACCGTATTTTAACTACGCTCCAATTTTAACTTTTTATTCTTTATATCTTGTACTCTGTATACAATTTTTAAAAATTATAACTATATGTATATCACTGGTCTAATGACCATAATAATAAATACCATATGAGGCAATAGAAGAAAGTTTGACCTTTCAGATTAAAAAAATTATACTCAGAATTAAACTTGGTTGCATGCACACAAAAGCTTATGCCCAGAATTAAACTTGGATGCAAACTAGAGCTGCCAGGTCTGGTTCAAGAAATATCTGGGGACTTTGGGGGTAGAGTCAGGAGCAAGGTTATGACAAGCCTAATTGAACTCCAAAGGCAGTTCTGCCCTTCTCATTGAAAGCGACCACAAACCTTTTAAATGCTTTCTCTCCATTTGGAATAATGAAGGATAGGGGTGCTTTCTTTGGGGGCTCACAGAATTTGACCAACTTGGTCCAATCTTTTTGAAACATGGGGGGGGGGGTATTTTGAGGAGAGGCACTAGATGCTATGCTGAAAATTTGGTGCTGCTACCTCAAAAAACAGCCCCCCCCCAGAGCCCCATATACCCGTTGGATCAATTCTCAATTATCTCCTATGGAATCAGTCTCCTATCTCCTATGGAATCAGTCTCCATAGGGAATAAGGGACTGTCCAGCAAACATTTGCCCCCCCCCACACTTTCTGATCTCCCTGAAGCGGGGGGAGGGCCTCCAAACCAGGGGATCCCCTGCCCCCACCTGGGGATTGACAACCCTAATGCAAACACATGAAAGCTTATACACAGAATTAAACTTTGTTGATCTTAAAAGTGCCACTGGACTCAAACTTCATTTATTGGGGTACTAATGAGTGCTGGAGAAGAATCTTGAGAGTCCTTTGAACTGCAAGAAGATCAAATTAGTCAGTCCTAAGGGAAATCAACCCAGACTGTTCCCTGGAAGGTCAGATGCTGAAGCTGAAATCCTTTGACCGAATGAGAAGGGAGCACTCCCTGGAGAAGACCCTGATGCTGGGGAAGACAGAAGGCCAAAGAAGAAGAGGACGGCTGAGATGGCTGGACAGTGTTACTGATGTAACAAACACGAATTTGAGCAGATGGTGGAAAACAGGAGGGCCTGGCATGACTTGGTCCAGGGGGTCGCAAAGAGTCGGGCTCAACTGTGTGACTGAACAACAACATCAATGAGTATCGGTGTGGCCCAGTTCTTTATAACATGTTTGTTCCACATTGGCTGAATCAGCCAGTTCTCCAGTAAAAAGCCATGAGACCCGTGATCTGCCCGAGGTCAGAGGGATCATCTTGGTGCTTGCCTCAGGGCTCTTGGATGACCAAGGTGTAAAAGGATTACTAAAAAATGATAGGGAGATGGCAGAGAAGCTGAATGCATTTTTTGCCTCTTTCTTCACCGAGGAAGATGGGAGATGCTTGTCTACTCCCGGAACTGCTGATTGTGGGATGGGAACTGAAAGACCTGAGTCAGATTATGGTGATGAGAGAGGAGGTTCTATGACTGATGGGCAAATTAAGAACTGACAAATCACCCGGCTCAGATGGCAGAAGTTCTGATGGCAGGAGTTCTGAAAGAACTCAAATGTGAACTTGTGGCTCTCCTTACGAAAATATGCAATCTGTCATTAAAATCTGCCTCCATTCCTGAGGACTGGAAGGAAGAAAATGTCATCCCAACTTAGGAAAGGTTCCAGAGGAGATCCATGAAATTACATCCCGGTCAGTCTAATTTACTCAGTAAGTTGGTGGAATCCATTATTAAAGATAGAATTAATAGGCACATTGATGAACAAAAGCTATGAGGAAGTATCAGTATGGATTCTGTAAGGAAGATCTTGTCTCACTAACCTGTTAAGAGTTCTTTGAAGAGGTGAACAAACATGTGGACAACGGGGACCCAATAGATGTTGTTTACCTTGACTTCCAGAAAGCTTTTGATAGAGTTCCTCATGAAAGGCTCCTAAATAAACTCATTAGTCATGGGATAAGGGGAAAGGCCTCTTCTGATTTAAAAACTGGTTAATTAACAGGAAGCAGTGGGCATAAATGGGCAGTTTTCACAGCAGAGGGTGGTAAGCAGTGGGGTACTGCCAGGGCCAGCGCCAGAGTTCCTGTTGCCCTAGGTCCTGCCCCGGGCAGACCCAGGAGGGTGAGAATTTCAGGGCGGTACATGTTCTCCTCAGAGGTGGGCCCAGGAAGGCAAGAGTGAAGGGAGGGGGCACCGGGTGGTGCTCCTGTAGGCCAGGGGGCATCCTAGACAGCTGCCTACCTGGTTTACTCCTACGTGCCAGCCCTAAGTACTGCGGGGCTTATTGGGACCTGTGCTTTTTAAGTTGTTAATTAATGATTTGGAGTTGAGAGTAAAGAATGAAGTGGCAAAATCTGAGGATTCAAAGTTCAGGGTGAGAACCAGAGAGGACCATGAGATGCTCCAGAGGAATCTATCAAAGGTGGGCAAGGGGGCATCAACATGGCAAATGAGGTTCAACGCGGGCAAGTGCAAAGTAGTGCACCTTGGACCCCAACCCCCTAACTATAAATTCATGTTGATGGGGTCTGAACTGGCAGACACTGACAGGAGAGCGATCTTGGGGTCGTGGTAGACAGCTTGCTGAAAATGTCAAGACAGTGTGCGACTGCCATAAAAAAGGCAAATGCTATGCTGGGAATTATTAGGAAGGGAATTGAAAACAAATCAGCCAGTATCATAATGCCCCTGTCTAAACCGATGGTGCGGCCTCATTTGGAATACTGTGTACAGTTCTGGTTACCACACCTCAAAAAATACATTATAGCATTGGAAAAAGTGCAGAAAAGGACAACTAAAATGATTAAAGGGATGGAACACTTTTCCTATGAAGAAAGGTTAAATAGTTTAGGGCTCTTTAGCTCGGAGAAACAATGACTGAGGGGTGACATGGAAGAAGTTTACAAAATTATGCATGCGACGGGGAAGGCAGAGAAAGTACTTTTCTTCCTTGCTCACAATACAAAAACTCATGGGCTGTCAATTAAATAAATGAGCCATAAGTTTAGAACAGATAAAACGAAGTCCTCCTTCACCCAAAGAGTAATTATCACGCAGAATTCACTGCCACAGGAAGTGGTGGTGGCTACATGTGTAGACAGCATCAAGAGGGGCTTCTCATCTGTTCTTATAGATGGAACACTCTGTCTGGAGGAAGGGACGCTCTGTCTTCTTGGTACTTTGGGGGCAACAGTGGAAGGGCTTCTGGAGTTCTGGCCCCACTGGTGGACCTCCTGATGGCCTCTAGGTTTTGGCGACTGTGTGACACAGAGTGTGGGCCTGGATGGGCCATTGGCCTGATCCAACATGGCTTCTCTTATGTCCTTATGTGGTGATACTCTTGGTGCTTTGGGGGCAAGAGAGGAAGGCTTCTGGAGTTTTAGTCCTGCTGGTGGACCTCCTGATGGCCTCTAGGTTTTGGCCACTGTGTGACCCAGAGTGTGGGACTGGATGGGCCATTGGCCTCATCCAACATGGCTTCTCTTATGTCCTTATGTCTGGGGTGGTGATACTCTTGGTGCTTTGGGGGCAAGAGAGGAAGGGCTTCTGGAGTTTTAGTCCTGCTGGTGGACCTCCTGATGGCCTCTAGGTTTTGGCCACTGTGTGACACAGTGTGTGGGACTGGTTGAGCCATTGACCTGATTCAACATGATTTCTCTTATGTTCTTATGTCTGAGGCAGTGTTGCTTTGTATTCTTGATGCTTGGGGAGTGGGAAAACAGTGGGAGAACGTCTGGAGTTCTGGCCCCACTGGTGAACCTCCTGATAGCTCTTGAATTTTGGCCCATGTGACCCAGAGTGTGGAACTGGATGGGCCATTGGCCTGATCCAACATGACTTCTCTTATGTTCTTATGACTGGGGCAGTGAAGCTCTGTATTCTCAGTGCTTGGCGGGAGGGGGGGCAGTGGGAGAGTATCTGGAGTTCTGGCCCCACTGGTGGACCTCCTGATGGCCCCTGAGTTTTGGCTCCTGTGTGACCCAGAGTGTTGGACTGGATGGGCCATTGGCCTGATTCAACATGGCTTCTCTTATGTTCTTGTGTCTGGGGCAGTGATGTGATGCTCTGCATTCTTGGTGCTTGGGGGGGGGGCAACAGTGGGAGGACTTCTAGTGTCCTGGCCCCACAAGTGGACCTCCTGATGGCACCTGGGGGTTTTCTGCCACTGTGTGACGGAGTGTTGGACTGGATGGGCCATTGGCCTGATTCAGCATGGCTTCTCTTATGTTCTTGTGTCTGGGGCAGTGAGGTGATGCTCTGTCTTCTTGGTGTTTGGGAGGGGCAACAGTGGGAGGACTTCTAGTGTCCTGGCCCCACAAGTGGACCTCCTGATGGCACCTGGGTTTTTTTTGCCACTGTGTGACGGAGTGCTGGACTGGATGGGCCATTGGCCCAATCCAACATGGCTTCTCTTATGTTCTTGTGTCTGGGGCAGTGAGGTGATGCTCTGTCTTCTTGGTGTTTGGGAGGGCAACAGTGGGAGGACTTCTAGTGTCCTGGCCCCACAAGTGGACCTCCTGATGGCACCTGGGGTTCTTTTTGCCACTGTGTGACGGAGTGCTGGACTGGATGGGCCATTGGCCTGATTCAACATGGCTTCTCTTATGTTCTTGTGTCTGGGGCAGTGACGTGATGCTCTGCATTCTGGGTGCTTGGGGGGGGGGCAACAGTGGGAGGACTTCTAGTGTCCTGGCCCCACAAGTGGACCTCCTGATGGCACCTGGGTTTTTTTTTTTGCCACTGTGTGACGGAGTGCTGGACTGATGGGCCATTGGCCCAATCCAACATGGCTTCTCTTATGTTCTTGTGTCTGGGGCAGTGAGGTGATGCTCTGTCTTCTTGGTGTTTGGGAGGGGCAACAGTGGGAGGACTTCTAGTGTCCTGGCCCCACAAGTGGACCTCCTGATGGCACCTGGGGTTTTTTTTGCCACTGTGTGACGGAGTGCTGGACTGGATGGGCCATTGGCCTGATTCAACATGGTTTCTCTTATGTTCTTGTGTCTGGGGCAGTGACGTGATGCTCTGCATTCTGGGTGCTTGGGGGGGGGCAACAGTGGGAGGACTTCTAGTGTCCTGGCCCCACAAGTGGACCTCCTGATGGCACCTGGGTTTTTTTTTTGCCACTGTGTGACGGGAGTGCTGGACTGGATGGGCCATTGGCCCAATCCAACATGGCTTCTCTTATGTTCTTGTGTCTGGGGCAGTGAGGTGATGCTCTGTCTTCTTGGTGTTTGGGAGGGGCAACAGTGGGAGGACTTCTAGTGTCCTGGCCCCACAAGTGGACCTCCTGATGGCACCTGGGGTTCTTTTTGCCACTGTGTGACGGAGTGCTGGACTGGATGGGCCATTGGCCTGATTCAACATGGCTTCTCTTATGTTCTTGTGTCTGGGGCAGTGACGTGATGCTCTGCATTCTGGGTGCTTGGGGGGGGGGGCAACAGTGGGAGGACTTCTAGTGTCCTGGCCCACAAGTGGACCTCCTGATGGCACCTGGGTTTTTTTTTTGCCACTGTGTGACGGAGTGCTGGACTGGATGGGCCATTGGCCCAATCCAACATGGCTTCTCTTATGTTCTTGTGTCTGGGGCAGTGAGGTGAGGCTCTGTCTTCTTGGTGTTTGGGAGGGGCAACAGTGGGAGAACTTCTAGTGTCCTGGCCCCACAAGTGGACCTCCTGATGGCACCTGGGGTTTTTTTTGCCACTGTGTGACGGAGTGCTGGACTGGATGGGCCATTGGCCTGATTCAACATGGTTTCTCTTATGTTCTTGTGTCTGGGGCAGTGACGTGATGCTCTGCATTCTGGGTGCTTGGGGGGGGGGCAACAGTGGGAGGACTTCTAGTGTCCTGGCCCCACAAGTGGACCTCCTGATGGCACCTGGGGTTTTTTTTGCCACTGTGTGACGGAGTGCTGGACTGGATGGGCCATTGGCCTGATCCAACAGGGCTTCTCTTATGTTCTTAGGTCTGGGCCAGTGATGTGATGCTCTGTATTCTGGGTGCTTGGGGGGCACAGTGGGAGGACTTCTAGTGTCCTGGCCCCACAAGTGGACCTCCTGATGGCACCTGGGGTTTTCCCCCCACTGTGTGACAATGTTGGACTGGAGGGGCCATTGGCCTGATTCAACATGGTTTCTCTTATGTTCTTGTGTCTGGGGCAGTGACGTGATGCTCTGTATTCTGGGTGCTTGGGGGGCACAGTGGGAGGACTTCTAGTGTCCTGGCCCCACAAGTGGACCTCCTGATGGCACCTGGGGTTTTCCCCCCACTGTGTGACACAGAGTGTTGGACTGGAGGGGCCACTGGCCTGATTCAACATGGTTTCTCTTATGTTCTTGTGTCTGGGGCACTGACGTGATGCTCTGTATTCTGGGTGCTTGGGGGGCACAGTGGGAGGACTTCTAGTGTCCTGGCCCCACAAGTTGACCTCCTGATGGCACCTGGGTTTTTTTTTGCCACTGTGTGACGGAGTGCTGGACTGGAGGGGCCATTGGCCCAATCCAACATGGCTTCTCTTATGTTCTTGTGTCTGGGGCAGTGAGGTGATGCTCTGTCTTCTTGGTGTTTGGGAGGGGCAACAGTGGGAGGACTTCTAGTGTCCTGGCCCCACAAGTGGACCTCCTGATGGCACCTGGGGTTCTTTTTGCCACTGTGTGACGGAGTGCTGGACTGGATGGGCCATTGGCCTGATTCAACATGGCTTCTCTTATGTTCTTGTGTCTGGGGCAGTGACGTGATGCTCTGCATTCTGGGTGCTTGGGGGGGGGCAACAGTGGGAGGACTTCTAGTGTCCTGGCCCCACAAGTGGACCTCCTGATGGCACCTGGGTTTTTTTTTTGCCACTGTGTGACGGAGTGCTGGACTGGATGGGCCATTGGCCCAATCCAACATGGCTTCTCTTATGTTCTTGTGTCTGGGGCAGTGAGGTGAGGCTCTGTCTTCTTGGTGTTTGGGAGGGGCAACAGTGGGAGGACTTCTAGTGTCCTGGCCCCACAAGTGGACCTCCTGATGGCACCTGGGGTTTTTTTTGCCACTGTGTGACGGAGTGCTGGACTGGATGGGCCATTGGCCTGATTTCAACATGGCTTCTCTTATGTTCTTGTGTCTGGGGCAGTGATGTGATGCTCTGCATTCTGGGTGCTTGGGGGGGGGGCAACAGTGGGAGGACTTCTAGTGTCCTGGCCCACAAGTGGACCTCCTGATGGCACCTGGGTTTTTTTTGCCACTGTGTGACGGAGTGCTGGACTGGATGGGCCATTGGCCTGATCCAACAGGGCTTCTCTTATGTTCTTAGGTCTGGGCCAGTGATGTGATGCTCTGTATTCTGGGTGCTTGGGGGGCACAGTGGGAGGACTTCTAGTGTCCTGGCCCCACAAGTGGACCTCCTGATGGCACCTGGGGTTTTCCCCCCACTGTGTGACACAGAGTGTTGACTGGAGGGGCCATTGGCCTGATTCAACATGGTTTCTCTTATGTTCTTGTGTCTGGGCAGTGACGTGATGCTCTGTATTCTGGGTGCTTGGGGGGCACAGTGGGAGGACTTCTAGTGTCCTGGCCCCACAAGTGGACCTCCTGATGGCACCTGGGGTTTTCCCCCCACTGTGTGACACAGAGTGTTGGACTGGAGGGGCCACTGGCCTGATTCAACATGGTTTCTCTTATGTTCTTGTGTCTGGGGCACTGACGTGATGCTCTGTATTCTGGGTGCTTGGGGGGCACAGTGGGAGGACTTCTAGTGTCCTGGCCACACAAGTGGACCTCCTGATGGCACCTGGGTTTTTTTTTGCCACTGTGTGACGGAGTGCTGGACTGGAGGGGCCATTGGCCCAATCCAACATGGCTTCTCTTATGTTCTTGTGTCTGGGGCAGTGAGGTGATGCTCTGTCTTCTTGGTGTTTGGGAGGGGCAACAGTGGGAGGACTTCTAGTGTCCTGGCCCCACAAGTGGACCTCCTGATGGCACCTGGGTTTTTTTTTGCCACTGTGTGACGGAGTGCTGGACTGGAGGGGCCATTGGCCCAATCCAACATGGCTTCTCTTATGTTCTTGTGTCTGGGGCAGTGAGGTGATGCTCTGTCTTCTTGGTGTTTGGGAGGGGCAACAGTGGGAGGACTTCTAGTGTCCTGGCCCCACAAGTGGACCTCCTGATGGCACCTGGGGTTTTTTTTGCCACTGTGTGACGGAGTGCTGGACTGGATGGGCCATTGGCCTGATTCAACATGGCTTCTCTTATGTTCTTGTGTCTGGGGCAGTGACGTGATGCTCTGCATTCTGGGTGCTTGGGGGGGGGCAACAGTGGGAGGACTTCTAGTGTCCTGGCCCCACAAGTGGACCTCCTGATGGCACCTGGGTTTTTTTTTGCCACTGTGTGACGGAGTGCTGGACTGGATGGGCCATTGGCCTGATCCAACAGGGCTTCTCTTATGTTCTTAGGTCTGGGCCAGTGATGTGATGCTCTGTATTCTGGGTGCTTGGGGGGCACAGTGGGAGGACTTCTAGTGTCCTGGCCCCACAAGTGGACCTCCTGATGGCACCTGGGTTTTTTTTTGCCACTGTGTGACGGAGTGCTGGACTGGATGGGCCATTGGCCTGATTCAACAGGGCTTCTCTATGTTCTTGTGTCTGGGGCAGTGACGTGATGCTCTGCATTCTGGGTGCTTGGGGGGGGGCAACAGTGGAGGACTTCTAGTGTCCTGGCCCCACAAGTGGACCTCCTGATGGCACCTGGGGGGTTTTCTGCCACTGTGTGACGGACTGGAGGGGGCCACTGGCCTGATCCAACAGGGCTTCTCTCATGTTCTTGTGTCTGGGGCAGTGAGGTGATGCTCTGCATTCTGGGTGCTGGGGGGGGGCACAGTGGGAGGGCTTCTGGCGTCCTGGCCCCACTGCTGGACCTCCTGGTGGTCCCTGTGCGACTCAAACGGGGACTGGATGGGCCACTGCCCTGGCTCATTTTTCTCCTCATGCTGGGGCAGGGATGCTCTGCATTCTCAGTGCTGGGGGGGGGGGGGCGGGCCCTCCTGAGGGGAGTCGCTGTTCCCACAGGCCCCGACCCGCCCGGCCCGCTGAGGGAAGCGGCGCTGCCGAGTCAGGGCGGTGGGCGTGGCTTGCGGCAGGCCGTTGGGCTCCTCCCTCCCCGCCGCTCCCCTCGCGCGGAAGACCCGCCCAGTTTCGGTGCCGCCCTTTCCGGTGACGCAGGAGGGCGGGGCGGTGCCTGGCTGGCTTCTTTCGCCCGGTCGGGCTGTCGCCGGCGTTGTTCGTGGGATGGGGAAGGCGCGGTGGCGGCGGCAGAAGCGGGGCTCCCCGGGCGGACTGGCTCCATTCGGCCGGACACGTAGCCGAGGCGGCCTGCAGGTGAGCGGGGGGGGGGGGCGGCCTGCCTAGGGTTGCCAATCCCCAGGCGGGGGCAGGAGACCCCCCGGTTTGGAGGCCCTCCCCCAGTTCAGGGTCAACAGAAGGCGAGGGGGAGGGAAATGGCTGCTTTGCACTCCATTATTCCCTATGGAGGCCGATTCCTATAGGGATTAATGGAGAATTGATCTGCAGTTATCTAGGGCTGGGAGGGGGCATTTTTTTTTTACGTAGAGGGACCAAATGTTCAGCATAGCATCCAGTGCCTCTCCCCAAAATACCCTCCAAGTTTCAAAAGGATTGGACCAAGGAGTCCAATTCTGTGCCCCTATCCTTCGTTATTTCCAGTGGAGGGAAGGCATTTAAAAGGCGTGCGGTCCCTTTAAATGTGATGGCCAGAACTCCCTTTGGAGTTCAGTTATGCTTGTCACAACCTGGCTCCACCCCCAAAATCTCCCTGGCCCCACCCCCAAAGTCCCCAGATATTTCTTGAATTGGACTTGGCAACCCTAAGCCGGCCCCTCCTGTGCTTTTCTTTAACCCTTTCCTGGCTGCTTGCAAGCAGCGGGGTCCTCCTCCCCTTGCCATCCTCACAACAGCCCTGCGAGGTAGGCCAGGCCAAGAAGAAAGGGTGAGTGGGCCAAGGTCACCCCCGGTGGGGGCTGAAGGAAGGACTCGGGTGGTTCCCGCCGGGCTTAAGCCCAGCCGGCCCCGGCGCTGGTGCCTCCCTGCTTGGGCTTCTTTCTCTCCCTCTCTTTCCCCATGGATAGGGAAACGCTGGACCAGTTTGGACCTTGCTCCGATTCGAGCAAGGGTGGTTTCTGTTGAGCTGTGGCTGGACCTCGAGATGACTGGCTGGGCTAATTGCCTTATCAACTCCAGTGGAATCTGATCCTGACTGCGAATTGGTCCCTCTGAAAAGGCCAATTATGTAAAAAATAATTATTGTCTGCAGCTTCTGTGAATCTGAATGTGAAATAAGCCTTTTGATGGCGTGCCTGGGGCGGGAGGAAGGTGTGGAAAGCTGGTCCTGCCTTTGAGCGAATATAATAAATGGAGCCTTCGTGTTACCTGGAAGAGCCTGTCTCTGACTCAGTATCGAGTTTGGGGCATAAATGGTGTGCAGGACCTGTTGCCTTCCTGCCCTGTATGTTTGCAGCGCAGCCTGGAAGCCTTTTGCTTTTAGGTCAAGGAAAGTGCCAACGTGATCTGCATTTTTGTGATTTGTATTCAGATGGCTTGACTACAGAAAGCACTTTTGGCTGGCATGGACTGTGTGTCATACTATGGTTGCATCAGGTTCAGTGGAACAGGCTTCCTCCTCAGGAGGTGGTGGGCTCTCCTTCCTTGGAGGTTTTTAAACAGAGGCTAGATGGCCACCTGACAGCGATGAGGATCCTGTGAATTTAGGGGGAGGGGTTTGTGAGTTTCCTGCATTGTGCAGGGGGTTGGACTAGATGACCCTGGAGATCCCTTCCAATGCTGTGATTCTTGCTTTTAAGCAGCCCTGTGCTCCATGCATAGATGCAATCTACCTCAGATTTGGTCAACCTAGACAAGAGATTAAAAGTTCCCATGTATAATTGTGGAGGGAACAGGAATTCCCACTGCAAAATCTCCACCTCTAAGATTTTGTAAGATCTTGTAATATGGAGTGGGTCAATTTCCCCATCTCTCCCTGGTTTTGCTGGCTTTCTCCCCTTTGTTTTAACTGACTCAACTGCTCTAAACACCAGCACTTTTTGAGCCCTTCTTTAGTTAATTTACAAAGTCTATTATTTGTGTGCATGCGTGCCTGTACCTGTGAAGTGCCCCAAATATATGCAGAATCCTCTACTTTGTTGCCGGTGTCTTGATTCTGACTCTGTGATCATAACAGTGGTCAACAGTAATACTAAAAGAGTGACTGGGAAAGAGGAGGATGGAAGGAGAAACATTCAACTGTTTTGTTATTTGGATTTATATATTTGCATTAAGGTTTCACTTCCGGATGTTTTGGGAGGGGCAGGGGCCTGAATAATTCTGGTGAACCTTAACAGAATCTTTAAAAAGCCATTCCCCAGTATCCACCCCAAAAGTTAATAGGCGCAGTGATTTATTAGGGATGGCCTTCTGAAAAAGTCACTCATCCTTGCAGATAGATGCCTCTATAGAGAGCCAGTTTGGTGTAGTGGTTAAGTGTGCAGACTCTTATCTGGGAGAACCGGGTTTGATTCCCCACTCCTCCACTTGCAGCTGCTGGAATGGCCTTAGCTCTTGTAGGAGTTGTCCTTGAAAGAGCAGCTTCTAGGAGAGCTCTCTCAGCCCCACCCAGCTCATAGGGTGTCTGTTGTGGGGGAAGGAGATTGTAAGCAGCTCTGTGACACTGATTCAGAGAGAAGGGTGGGGTATAAATCTGCGGTCTCCTCTTCCTCCTCTATGAGAGACAGTACCAAATGGATTGAACACGTCAGGTGAGTGGGGAGTATGCTTGGTTGGTGACTAGGTTTCCTTTCTTTATTGCTAGTATGGCCATTTTACACTCTCACTTCAGAACAGCAGCCACTTTGGACTCCTTAAAAGGCACCTGCAAAATACCTTCTGGGCAGGTAGCCAAGCCACTGTGGTGTAGTGGCTAGACACAGTGGACGCAAATCCAGGAGAGTCTTGTTCAGATCTTTCTCTGCCATGAAGCTGGGCTGAATGGCCTTGGCCCAGTTAGTCTTACTCAGTGAAACGAGACGTCTTTGAGAAGATAAAATGCAGGAGGGAAGAACAATGCATGCTGGCCAGAGCTCTTCCATGGAAAGGTAGTGGAAAAATCCATTAAAATAATAATGATCTGTTACAGCAAAAGCCACACCACTCTGGCGTGCTGTCTTTTATGGACTAGTGCCCACTGCATAATATTCTTGTGTTTATCATCTCTGTGCTGGCCTAAGAAGTTTGTCTGTGAAAAAGCTCACTTTTGTACAGGACAGAGAATTTTTGCAGAGAAGAAGATACTGGATTTATATCCCGCCCTCCACTCCGAATCGCAGAGCGGCTCACAATCTCCTTTATCTTCCTCCCCCACAACAGACACCCTGTGAGGGGGGTGGGGCTGAGAGGGCTCTCACAGCAGCTGCCTTTTCAAGGACAACCTCTGCCAGAGCTATGGCTGACCCAAGGCCATTCCAGCAGCTGCAAGTGAAGGAGTGGGAAATCAAACCCAATTCTCCCAGATAAGAGTCCGCACACTTAACCACTGGTTACAGAGGTAACTGGTCGTGCAGGCATGAGGAAAGCCTGAATGGCTTCTCACCTGCAGATGTTAGAGGAGATCTGGCTACTCACCTGTTACGTTTACCTGGTTGCCTGGGGGATGGGAATGGTGCAAGTATACTGATCAACTATTTTGTGTGTTTGGGGAGGGGGGTATGGCTGATATAATGACCACACAAAGGCATCTTCTATAGAATCAGACCATTGGTCTTATCAAAGTAAGCGTTATTGCCTGGCAGCAGCACTCAAAGGTCTGAAGCAGAGTTCTTTCACGTTACCTTCCGTTGGATTGATTTTAAACAGGAGACAGGACCAGGACTGGTGCCTGGGACCTTCTAGTTCTGAGCCTTGGTGCCCTACACAGGCTTGAAATCTGTGGGGCATGAATGCCACCGTGAAAATTTTCGTAAGCTGTTTATGCTTTTTCATTAACAGGATGCTGTAGTGACAGATTTATTTTTTTTAATGAGAGGTTTAGTTTTCTGGTTTGCCCCTGGGCATTGGGAGACCTGCCTGCTGCTCTGGTAAGAGAGCTTGCTGGTTCTTGGTGCCCCCCCACAAAAAAAAATGGAAGGTGGAGGGTGGCAGAAAGTGTTTCAGACTTCCCCCCTCTTGCTGTTGGATCATTGATTTGCTGAACTAAACACGACCGAATGAAATGGCTGTGCTGCTGCCAGCCGCATGGTGAGATTAGCTGTGCAAACCAGATTAATATCACTGAGTGGTGTGAGGGGTGGGCGATCATTGATGCTCCCCGGGGTTCATTCTAAGCATACGGCTCGTGTTGCGAGCATGCCGTTTACCCTCCAAGGAGACAGAACCCAAAGCAAAGCTCTGAGGATTGTGGAGTGTCAATAGAACAGACCTTGAATTCAGCAAGAGCTCCTGAACCTTTCTGAGGGTTCCCCTCTTCCCACCTACCTTGTCCATTGAATAGTAGATGCAGCTGCATAACAATCCCTGGATTAGGAGAGCGGGCAGCCAGCCAGCCAGCCACCAGGAGCCTTGCCATACCCCCAACAGCCCTCATTAACGTCTGGAAAGGTTGAAGGAGCTGGGGATGTTTAGCTTGGAGAGGAGGCGGCTGAGAGGTGATAGGATCACCATCTTCAAGTCCTTGAAGGGCTGTCCTATAGGGGATGGTGTGGAATTGTTTTATGTGGCCCCAGAAGATAGGACTAGAACCAGTGGGTTGAAATTAAATCAAAAGAGTTTCCGGCTCAACATTAGGAAGAACTTCCTGACTGTTAGAGCGATTCCTCAGTGGAACAGGCGTCCTTGGGAGGTGGTGGGCTCTCCTTCCTTGGAGGTTTGGAGAGCTAATTTGGTGTAGTGGTTAAGTGTGTAGACTCTTATCTGGGAGATCTGGGTTTGATTCCCCATTCCTCCACTTGCACCTGCTGGAATGGCTTTGGGTGAGCCATAGCTCTGGCAGAGGTTGTCCTTGAAAGGGCAGCTGCTGTGAGAGCCCTCTCAGCCCCACCCACTTCACAGGGTGTCTGTTGTGGGGGAGGGAGATAAAGGAGATTGTGAGCTGCTCTGAGACTTGGAGTGGAGGGTGGGATATAAATCCAATATCATCATCATCATCAACTCTTGGAAGCCAAGCAGGACCAGCCCCAGTTAGTACATGGATGGGAGACTACCAAGGAATACCAGGAAGTCAATGGCAACCCATGTCTGAATGTCTCTTGCCTTGAAAACCTGACAGGGTCACCACCTAGAACAGGGGGTGTCAAACAGGTGGCCCGAGGGCTGAATCAGGCCCCCAGAGGACTCCTATCAGACCCACAAGCAACTCACTGTTGTCTGCTTCTTTCTCCCTTTCTTGCTTCCTTCTGCATCACTGCTTGCTTTGCCAGACTTGCTCAATCGCACAGGAGCTACAGACCAAAGCTTCTCCCTTGGAGAGGAAGTGGCGGAAGAAAAGCTAGCTTTGTCAGGCTCTCTCAGTTGCACAGCAGAGCTACTGAGCCAAGCCTCTCTTCCTTCTGTTGGCTGAGGCTCAACAAACCAGTGAAGTGGATTAGGCTGAGTGTGTGTTTGTCTGTGTCCTTTATAAACTTTATATCTCTGCTACCTGGCATTACATTTTATGACACACATGGCCTGGCCTGACAAGGTCGCATTTATGTCAGATCTGGTCTTCATAACAAATGAATTTGACACCCCTGGTGAAAATCTTGAAGATTTTTTTCAAGAGTACAGTGGACTGTGAATATTTAAGATTGGACTTTTGTCTCTGCTTTTAGCGGTTTTTGACAGTCAGTTATTTTATGTATGAAAGCAGTTTTGCACATTTGGAATGTATGAAATTTATATCTTAGGAATGGAAATTAACTATTTATGAATTGATCTTTATATGGATGACACGTATGCAACATCATTCTGTGGTTTTATGAAGTCTGAGAAGGCTGGGGTGCAGTAGGCTTCCTAAGAATTGTGTTGTTGGTTTCCCAGGAGTACAGATGCTATGCCTGCTGGGGTCAGTTTGCCATTACCTGAAAAATGACCCGGTATTTCTTGGAATATGCTGTCGCTGCGCTGTGCCAAACTTGGGAATAACTGATGACTTTTCCCTCAGTAGCCTTTTGAGTTTGGGTTACTGAGAAGCACTGGGTAGCTTGCTGCATCCAAGGGACTTCATTCATATCATCAGGTTTCATGCCAGAGTGCTCAAGTGAGAATGGAACTTGTGGCAGCTTGCTGGTTGCAGAAATGAAGGGGGGGGGGGGTTGGTTTCCTGTTGAGAGACCACGAAAGATTGCTGAGTCAACCTTGTGCAGAGCAATTTTCCTGCTGGTGGTGAGCTGACTCAGCTGGGGCACTATTGTCATGCTCTTTAGAAGGACTGGGTGGGCGCTGATCGTTTTGCACCAAATAACCCACTTGTGTGCTCATTCCTTTCTCTTCAGCTGTTTTTGCCATCCTGTACAGATTGCAGTGCTGCTGCTGGCGTTTGGTGCAAAGAATGCCCGAACACTTAAAGCAAATTTGGGTCATTGTTGCAGCCTTGTGATTATGTGCATTGAACGATGTGCCTCTGCACTATTCCGTGGTTTAATAGCAGCTCAGTTTCTCTCTGAACTAACGAAACAAGTTTGCCTTCATATTCCTCTACCCGATGAGTTCCTGACAAATTCTACATGATGCTAAAGCTTCCACATGCTTAATCTGCAGGTGGGGTAATTCACACAACCATTAATTTTAGAGTTGTTCACTAAGTGCTGGTCTGAGGTACAGTAAGCAAAGCTACTATAGCTAGTGGGGTTTAGAATGCAAAGTGGTACAAAGTTAAAATCCAATAGCAGAATAGTAAAATCAGCAAATTCAGAAAACCTTTGATCAGGATTGCATTAGCTTGGGAAACCAATAAAACAGCAACATGTCAGAATGTGAGAATGTCTGTTGATTATTCTATTCTCAATAAACCTGGGTCAAAATGAGCAAGAGCAGCATAATAATTAACAATTATTATTAGCAGTATTATTATTATTAGCAATAGAATAATTTACAGGCAATTTCACATTCTGACATGTTATCGTTTTATTGGTTTCCCATGCTCATGCAACCCAGATCAAAGATTTTCCGAATTTGTTAATTTTACTATTCTGCTATTGGATTTTAACTTTATACCTCTTTGCATTCTAAACCCCACTAGCTATATGGAGCTCTGCTTATTGTACCTCATTCCTCGTCTGAAGAAGTGTGCATGCATACAAAAACTTACATTCTGAATAAACATTTGCTGGTCTTAAAGGTGCTACTGGACTCCTGCTTTGTTCTGCTGCTTCAGATCAAGACCTAAGTGCTGGTCTGCACATCATTTTTAAAAAGTGCCCTGTTGATCCACCAAATCCAACAGCCTCTTGACCACAGTGGAAGCCCTCAGGCAGGGCGTGAATGCTGTTGTGCCCTCAGCAGCTGATGTTCAAGGGCATATTGCCTCAGAAGGGGGAGGTCCGTTCAGCCAGCATAGGTCATGGTGCAGATCTAGAAACTTGGCTGATTCCCCTTTAAAGCCATCTACGCCCAGGGCAGTCACAGCACAGTTAAGAACGAAGACTTAATGATATTAATGACTGTGCATAACTTGAGTGAATTCTTGGATTTTCTTGCAACTTTTTTTTATACTCTAATACTTAGAAGAAGACTTTTGATTTATACCCTTTCCTTCTTTCTGAATCAGAGTCTCAGAATGGCTTACAATCTCCTTTATCTTCTTCCCCCACAACAAACACCTTGTGAGGTAGGTGGGGCTGAGAGAGCTCTCAGAGCAGCTGCCCTTTCAAGGACAACTTCTGCGAGAGCTCTGGCTGACCCAAGGCCATTCCAGCAGTTGCAAGTGGAGAAGTGGGGAATCAAACCCGGTTCTCCCAAATAAGAGTCTGCACACTTAACCACTACGCCAAACTTAGGACCACTGGGCCCTGTGTTAACAGAAAGGCATGGTGATATTTCAGTTGTATGGAGCTGGATAATTAGATACTCCAAGCCAGGTGTGAGGAACTGGTTTGTCTTTTCTGCAGGAACAGGGAGTGGAGTTTATCTTTACCAGCTTCCCCTGCCATTTGCCTGGTGTAAACGGAAAGTGAAGAGATGTGAACAGTGCAATCCTAAACAGAGCGATCCCTGTCGAAGTCCATTGACTCAAGTGCGTTTAGAAGGGCATAGCTGTGTTTAGGATAGCAGTGTGAGAACTTTGCATACACCCTTTCTCTTCCTCAAGCGTCATGATTCAGCCTCTTGCTGCAAGTAGGTCAGTATCTTTTTTCCTTCTCTCGAAAGAGGTATCAGCTTTAATATCTAGGTAACTAAATATAAAAGAACAGTCACCGTGACCTGCCAGAGTGCAGCAACCCTGTTCAGTTAACCGGGCAGGACTGGAGATGTAAAATGCCTGGTAAGAGTGGAGCCGTGGCGGGGGGGGGGGGGGGGGGAATGTGTATTTGCTGGGATAGAAACATGCGGTCTGGGCAAACTCAGTGCAGTCACAATAGAGCCATCAAAACATTTCAGCACCAACCTGAACTTTTTACGTATTATAGCATATCATTTCCAGAATTATTAACATTTAAACAATGAATATACCATTGAAAATATGGATTTATTTCCAGTATCCATTGGGATTATTGTTCACTCCTGTAGATTGTGTTCCTTTAAAAAAACCTTTCATCCTTCATATTTGCAGTGTGTAAAACCTTGTCTTAAACAAGCATTTCACTCTTTCCAAACAAGAAACTCGGGGCTTTTTTTGTAGCAGGAACTCCTTTGCATATTAGGCCACACTCCCAGATGTAGCCAATCCTCCTGGATCTTACAGTAGGCCCTGTACTAAGAACCTTGTAAGCTCTTGGAGGATTGGCTAAATCGGGTGTATGGCCTAATATGCAGAGGAGTCCCTGCTACAAAAAACAACAGCACCCTGCAAGAAAGTATTTCATAGCAGTTTCAGAGCTCCTCCAATTTTTCTGTCAGAAAACTAGGGGAAAGAAGGGGTTTTTCTGGGGGGAGGCAGAAGCAGGAGAAAATGCCCCCCTCCAGATTTTCCAGAATTGTTGTTGGGCGTTGAGATGTACTTTTGCCTAGTGTCTAGAAAAATTGTAACAAATTTTGTGTTCTTCTACAGTGGACTTGTTTGTTTTTGCTGTGACCTTCTGCCAGTGGTGTAATAGAAATCCTATTGGCTTCTGGTAAAATCCTCCCTCTCTGTAAATAGCACCTCCCCATTGTCTAAACGCACTGTCAAGACAGTGTGCGATTGCAATAAAAAGGGCCAACGCCATGCTGGGAATTATTAGGAAAGGAATTGAAAACAAATCAGTATCATAATGCCCCTGTATAAACCAATGGTGCAGTCTCATTTGGAATACTGTGTGCAATTCTGGTCACCGCACCTCAAAAAGGATATTATAGCATTGGAAAAAGTCCAGGAAAGGGCAACTAGAATGATTAAAGGTTTGGAACACTTTCCCTGTGAAGAAAGGTTGAAATGCTTGGGGCTCTTTAGCTTGGAGAAACGTTGACTGTGGGGTGACATGATAGAGGTTGACAAGATTATGCATGGGATGGAGAAAGTAGAGAAAGAAGTACTTTTCTCCCTTTCTCACAATACAAGAACTCGTTGGCATTCAATGAAATTGCTGAGCAGTCAGGTTAAAACATAAAAGGAAGTACTTCTTCACCCAAAGGGTGATTAACATGTGGAATTCACTGCCACAAGAGGTGGCGGCGGCTACAAGCATAGCCAGCTTTAAGAGGGGATTGGATAAAAATATGGAGCAGAGGTCCATCAGTGGCTATTAGCCACAGTATTTATGTGTGTATATATATATATATATATATATATATATATATATATATATATATATATATATATATATATATATATATATGTGTGTGTGTGTGTGTGTGTATATTGGCCACTGTGTGACACAGAGTGATGGACTGGATGGCCCATTGGCCTGATCCAACATGATTTCTCTTATGTTCTTATGCAACCCCTTCTGCTTGAGAACTGTCTCCAAAGACCTGGTTTAGTGCTGCAAAGGTGGGTTGCGGCAGCTTAGTTAATGAAATTTTGATCTGGCAAACGACTCTATATGGAGGCTGCTGAACTCCAGAACTCTTCATGTGTGTGTGTGTGTGTGTGTGTGTGTGTATTGGCCACTGTGTGACACAGAGTGATGGACTGGATGGCCCATTGGCCTGATCCAACATGATTTCTCTTATGTTCTTATGCAACCCCTTCTGCTTGAGAACTGTCTCCAAAGACCTGGTTTAGTGCTGCAAAGGTGGGTTGCGGCAGCGTAGTTAATGAAATTTTGATCTGGCAAACGACTCTATATGGAGGCTGCTGAACTCCAGAACTCTTCATTTTTGCCCCCAGTGGTTTCATGCAGACATTATGTATGAGTGACCACATAGCAAAGCTCCACAAAACATATCCTGTTTGGCCAGGTGAAACTCACCTGTTAGAATCATAGAATCATGGAGTTGGAAGGGACCTCCAGGGTCGTCTAGTCCAACCCCCTGCACAATGCAGGAAAATCACAAACACCTCCCCCTAAATTCACAGGATCCTCCTTGCTGTCAGATGGCCATCTAGCCTCTGCTTAAAAACCTCCAAGGGAGGAGAGCCCACCACCTCCTGAGGAAGCCTGTTCCTCTGAGGAACCGCTCTAACGGTCAGGAATGCTTGCTCACAGCTTTAATGCTAGTAGCCCACAAAGTAGAATTTTTGCTCACAAGACTCCGCAGCGTAGAGAGAGCATTTTGCCAACTTTGCCTTCCTTTCAGTACCAGCTTAAAACCTTCTAATTCTGCCATGCATTTGAATTAATAATGCTTTTAACTTTGTTTTGGTTTGTTCTGGTAAAGTGCTTGTACTGTTGTATCTTTGGGCTGTAAAATAACATATTTGTATGTTTTTTATGTTTGAAAATCATACCCCCCCCCCAAAAAAAAAAAAAATTCCTTGAAGACTTTTGAATGTGGAAAGATGAGATACCAATTTTCAAATGAAATATGACTGAACATTCATATCGTAGTTTGGGACTGCAGCGCATTTGAAAAAGAACCAGAAGTTCAGTATGTCGGTTAAACTTCAAAACTAATTTTTCAAATTCAGCAGATTCCACAGAACAACCAACAACACAGCACAGTCAACAACCATCTTCCTTATCTTCAAACCCCTTCCAACCCTCCCAGCAATTAACACAGAACAATGGTCACATTCAACAGCCAGTTTCCTTATCACTACCCTTCCAGGAAGCCCCACCAAACAATGGGCACATCCACAAACCAATTGCCCTTTCATCACACCCCCTCCAGCCTAGAAATAGCAGCTCGCCAGCAGCCCTGGCCCCACTCAGTGCACAGCAGCCAAGAAGGTCAGAGCGCCTGCTCCGGCTGCAACGCCACTGAGGATGTTCTCCGCAGCTGAGAACGAAACGTCTGGAAGGAAAACTTTCTCCAGTAGAACACGGCACTTGAGCCCGAAAGACTCTACAAACCCTAATGATGTTACCAGCCGTGAAAACCTGAAACCTTTGATAATTTTTCAATTATCTGTGGATATTGATGGTGACTGTTCCAGTGAATTGGTGCGGTCCTTGTTTTTTGAAAGCCAGTAGAAAGCAGCTTCAGGTGTGTATATGTTCTTCTGTTAGTCCGTAGCCAGTGCTGATACCTGGATTCACATGCATTCATTTGCATTGCTTAGTATTCATCATAACACCATTCTGTGTACCTTATGTGCCAGTGAACTTCTTGACCATTAGAGCAGTTCCTCACTGAAGCAGGCTTCCTCAGGAGGTGGTTGGCTCTCCTTCCTTGGAGGTTTTTAAACAGAGGCTAGATGGCCCAATGCTGTTTCTGTGAATTTAAAGGTAAAGGTTAGACCCTTTGCAAGCACCAGTCATTTCCAACTCTGGGGTGATGTCGCATCATAACGTTTTCATGGCAGACTTTTTATGGGGTGGTATTGCCTTCCCTAGTCATCTCTACTTCCCCCCCCAGCAAGCTGGGTACTCATTTTACTGACCTCGGAAGGCTGAGTCGACCTCTCAGTTCGAGAGCAGAGCTCAGACTGCAGTACTGCAGTTTTACCACTCTGCGCCATGGGACTCTTTCTGTGAACTTAGGGGGAGGTATTTGTGAATTTCTTGCATTGTGCAGGGGGTTGGACTAGACGACCCTAGATGATGACCCCGGAGGTCCCTTCCAACTCTATGATTCTGTGTTTCTAAGTTGCTTCCAACTTTCAGCAACACTATGAATTAGTGACCTCCACTATTGTTAGCAGCCTTACTCAGGTCTTGCAAACAGAAAGGCCGTACCCTCTTTGATTGAGTCGATCTATCTCATGTCGGGTCTTCATCTTTTCCTCATGTTATAGTCTTTTTGAGGGAGTTCTGTGTTTTTATGGTGTGCCCAAAGTACAATAGCATCAGTTTGGCGGCTTTAGCTTCTAGAGAGAATTCTCATACACCATTGGAATGCATAAATGAGTCTGCAGTCTAATGTTGTCATGGAGTCATAGAATCATTCAGTTGGAAGAGACCTCCGGGGTCGTCAGCGGTCACAGGCGATTGATGCCTGCGGCGATGCCAAGCCCAGACAGGGGGTGATATTGGCTCATGTTCATAAAGAAAAGTTACTCTACATTTAGTGAGTATCCATCAGGATCTATCCTTTGTAATAATGACGTTAATTAGGGGGTTAAACAGATGAATGGAGGTGAGGTTTGTCAGTGGTTGCTGGTCGTGGTGAGTAAAGGCAACCTGCAAGTTCTCACAATATGAGAACTCGTGGACATTCAACGAAATTGCTGAGCAGTCGGGTTAGAACGGATAAAAGGAAGTCCTTCTTCACCCAAAGGGTGATTAACACGTGGAATTCACTGCCACAGGAGGTGGTGGCAGCCACAAGCATAGCCAGCTTCAAGAGGGGATTGGATAAGCATATGGAGCAGAGGTCCACCAGCTATTAGCCGCAGCTTATCGTTGGAAGTCTCTGTCTGGGGCAGTGATGCTCTGTGTTCTTGGTGCTTGGTGGGGGGTCACAGTGGGTGGGCTTCTGGTGTCCTGGCCCCACTGGTGGACCTTCTGATGGCACTTGGGTTTTTTGGCCACTGTGTGACACAGAGTGTTGGACTGGATGGGCCAATGGCCTGATCCAACAGGGCTTCTCTTATGTTCCAAGGCAACAAACCCAGGGCTTGGAGACAACATCAGGAGAATGCCTTAGTATCCACGTCCTGGTCATTGGTCTGGTAAGATAGCTGTGAGACCATATGTTGGTCAGATCTAGCTGTTGTTATGATTGAATGGACAGCAGTGCTAAGTTCAGGTTCTGTGTTTTATGTCCACAGAAGTATTTCCTGCTAATCCCACCGTAGCCTGAGTGATAACCCCGTAAGTTGCCTGGTTCCCAGACCCCTCCCCCCCCCCCCCGGTACTCATATTCTTTATTGGGCACTTTGCTGTATTTTGCTCACTGTCCTGATTTTTGCCTACCCCGTATGCTTCCCCGTGCAAAGTTGTAGCCTCAGGCTGAATTCCTCAGCCAAAGATTATCCAAGCATTTTGCCGCTTGAGATCACTGGAATGGAGATGTTCTCCTTGGGTACCATGGTTATTTTATTTATTTATTTATTTTATTTTATTCGATTTATATCCCGCCCTACCCCACCGAGGTGGGCTCAGGGCGGCTTACAACACAAAAAGCTAACAAGGATCAGTTTAAAATACGTTAATAATTATACAATAAGATACATAAAAAACCTAAAATACATAAAACTCACATCAATATACACTAGGCTACCTTTCCTTAAATCAGTCCTTCAAATTTTCCAGTATTCAATAATCTGATGTTCGAGATTTAATATTCAGGCATTCCGATCACAATTACTTATATGCCAACCGGAAGAGGGCTGTTTTACAGGCCCTGCGGAACTGTTCAAGGTTCCGCAGGGCCCTCACCTCCTCCGGGAGCTGGTTCCACCAACAGGGAGCTGCAATCGAAAAGGCCCTGTCCCTGGTCACTTTCAGACGGGCCTCCTTTGGCCCAGGGATTGTAAGGAGGTTATCTCTTCTTAAATGTTTTAAAAGAAATACCTTGATAAACATTCCAGCATTTCCTAGGAATCTCGCCCCTGTATCCTCATCTAATTACAGGAAGTTATATTCCTTCTGTTCTAACCACTAATTATAGCAGTTAAGGCACAGACCCACTGTAACCGTTGAATGTGACAGCTGTGTGATGGTAATCTGCTGTCTGTCCATGTGGGTCCTTCGTGTTCTGCACAGAGGCAGTGTTGGTTTTCCTAACTAGTTCTGCTTTCTTGTTCTAATCCATCCTGCCAAATGTGCATGAATCAGCTGCAGTGAATTCTTTGAGATACTGCCCTGTGCTGCCAGGTTATCTGGCTGTGGAACTTGATTGTCATGTTGATGAATGTCCTTGCTAAATAGTACAGCAGGAACAACAGGAATACCAGGAAGTGTACAAAAGCCAACCATCCCCACTGTTTTGGTTTGCGAGCACCATTGAGAAGCACCCAGGTACCTTCTTTTGACAACAAGGCTGCGTGAAAATAAGTTAACTTTACCCCGCCCCCCAAAAAAATCTGGTTCATGTTCACTGTTTGGCTATCTTGTGCTGTCTACAAATCACATTTGGAAACTTTGCCCAGGTCTTGGCCAGTAACTGTCTGCTGTGCTTTCATATAATCAAAGCAGTCTTAATTGGTAGACGCTGTGCCAGATTCTGACCAGGCACGGAAGTTCCAGAGTTGTAATCCTAAGTAGGTTCTTTGATTGCAAAATTAAGCTAAAATAATGACTTATTTGGAAAAGGTTTCAGTGTATGTAGTTGGAAGTGCTATTGCCATTGCCATCAGGAATGCCAGTGCTGTGTACCACCCACACTGGGCCCTGGCAGCTACTGTACCTCAAAATTTGCTGACACATTTAGTAGGCCCTTCAGCTGCCACTACTGGAACCCTTCCTCAAGCTACAACTAAGCTTGCTTGGTTTCAAGAAAATCTTTTGACAACTATTTTTCATACTTTGACTGAAGCACTGGGAAATTGCTGTGAAAGGTAGCAGAGAATTGCACTTCAATTAATGAATTAATTTCAAGTTATGTAAAGTTCATACAAGCTTTTCTGCAGTTATCCCAAAAAGGATATTTATGAGGGGCTTGGAGCTTTTTACTGACTGTGTTTCCCATGTCTTTAAAAGCAACTTGTGCAGATACTTAGCCAGTGATCTTCTTTCATCCTTTTTAATATCTACAGGAGGAGTTTAATTTTGGTGTCAGACAGCTGTTAAAAGCAGGACCAGTAAAATGGTGCCAAGTTCATAGTACCATCATTTCCAGTGCTGTTGAGATATACAGCAGTAATCTCCAATAATCTTTTCTGCCCTGCACCTCTCACTCTCACGCACTCACACAGAAATCTCATAGAAAGGCCAGCTGGCTACAACTGGGGGTGCCAGTTTTTCATTGACAGAGCTGCTATGTCTGCAACAACAGTATGTTAAACAGAAAAGTTTCATCCAGTAAAAATGGAAGGAAAGAAAGAAAGGGAAAGAATGAAATGGAAGGAAAGGAAAAGAAAGGCATGGAAAGAAAGAACATAAAAACATAAGAGAAGCTATGTTGGATTAGACAGTGGACCATCCAGTCCAAAATTCTCTCATACAATGCTCAAAAAGCACCAAAATGTCCACCAATGGGGCCAGGGCACTAGAAGCCCTCCCACTGTTGCTTCCCCCCACCCCCAGCACCAAGAATACAGACAGAGCACCCCTTGCAGATGGAAAAAGAAAGAAGGGGGGGGGAAGGGGGGAAAAAGCCTTACCATCAGATTACCCCAGCCAGCAACAATTCTGCCCAGGAGTTGTTAGGTTAAAAAAAAAAAAAGTTACTGGAATGCCCACTCCCCACCCCTCCCAGCTGAAAAAAACACACACACCCCTTCTTTGCCGCCCAGGCCTCCCGGGAGATCTCCCCAAAAGGACATACTGCAAGGCACAGGAAAGCTCATACCTTGAAGAACACTTCATGGATCTAAAGTGCCAGTGGACGCCAGCTTTTCTCTCAAACACTGGGAGAGGGGGAGAAGGAAGGAGAGGCAGCCCAGCTCCTCTCTGCACAACACAGAGATGAGGGAAGGAAGGAAGCCAAACAGAGCTCAAGCTTTGCAGCCTGTGTCAGTCTTCAAGGCTAGATTTTCTCTGCACAACACAGAGACAGGGGAAGGAAGCCAAATGGAGCTCAGGCTTTGCAGCCTGTGTCAGTCTTCAAGGCTAGATTTTCTCTGCTCAACAGAGAGGTGGTGGAAGGAAGGAAGCAGAGCAGAGGTCATGCTTTGCTGGTGGGGGGGGGGGGGGCTAGCTTTGGCTTTTCTTGTGAACTGGTAGTGAGGGTTCCGTGGCCCGGTATTGGGTCCCGACCCTGCAAATGGGAAACAGTGATATAGGAGATTGTAAGCAGCTCTCTGATTCAGAGAGAATGGCGGGGTATAAATTTGCATTCTTCTTGCTACGCATTCCAGAGAAGTTGCAGGCAAACTGCTTGACAGGTAATGACTGCAATAGTGGCTGAGTATTTGGCTATTGTACTGCATAAAGGCTGCTCTATATCTAGGAAAAGGAAATCGGTGTTTGATCAATTCTGTTTTTAGTATTTTTTTCTCAGTTATATTGTTTTAATTGCTTTTTTCATTTTAGTTCCTGTTTGTATTTTTATTTATTATTTTATTATGCCATTAAAGGTCTTGAACTTAGGTGATGAAGGAGGAGAAATTGTGTAGTAAGGAGATTGGCCCCTTTGCTCACAGCCGTGGAAAGAGCCACTGCCTGGACGGCCTAGAGAAATTATCTCTTCTGGCCCTCTAGCATGTGAACTCCCAAGCACAAGACTGGGACGAGTGACCTTTGATGCCTGCTTGGTCAGCAGTCCTGCTTGCGTCATCCTCCTAAGTGCCGCTTTTCCTGTAATAAAGGGTTGGTCTGTTCTGCAGCTCTTCTAGAGCAATTCTGACTAAACTCTCTGGGCTTAGCAGTTTTATTTATTTCATTTGGTTTGCAAGCAGGGCTCAGGGCGGCTTAGAACAATTTGCTAAAATACAATATATAATAGTAAAGTGCATTAAAACAATCTGAGGCTAGGTCAGACCACTGGTGATGGTTGATGTGACAGGTGCTAAGGGATTTCTTCAAGGAGTCCTTGTACCTCTTCCTTTGAGAACGCACGCATAGCTGGTCTTGAGGACAAAAGGAGATTGAGGAAGAATCGCACTGCTACAGGACGAACCCTAAATCAGACTTTTCCCTGCAGCCGCTGTGGCCGGACCTGCCTGTCCCACATTGGTCTTGTCAGCCACCAGCGAGCCTGCAGCAAACGTGGACTATTGCACCCTTCTTAAATCTTCGTTCGCGAAGCCAAGCCGAGAGAGAGAGAGCATTAAAACAGTCCATCACAGCAATACTAAGCAGTACTGTCTCCGCTCCAGGATGACGTGTAGTTGCTTCCAGTGTTCCCTCTAAGCTGAGCTAGTGTGAGCTAGCTCACAGGTTTTTAGCCTCCAACTCGCACGTTTTTGTCTTAGCTCAGGAAAAATGGCCCCAGAGCAAGCTAAATGATGCAGTAGCTCACAACTTTAATGCCAGTAGCTCATGAAGTAGAATTTTTGCTCACAAGACTCTACAGCTTAGAAGGGAGTATTGGTTGCTTCCTAAATATTTCAGAGAGTTTTGAGAGTAATCTTTTGGCGAGTCTGCTTTGCGTTCTCCAGTCCCTTTTGTCTGTGTGTCAGTTAAACTTAAGATTTTGGAAAACGTATGTGATACACTTCCAGGAAAGCGATCAAATTTTGTTTGCCGTTGCGGTAGAGGATAAAACATAGCTGGCTGCTGCAGTAATATGTATACATCTGAAGCAGGTCGTCTTAGAGTTTGAAACTAGTTTGGAGTGGGGCTAAGTGCTTTCAAGTCACTGCCGATTTATGGCAACCCTGTAGAATTTTCTAGAGAAATGCAAAGCGGAGATGGTTTCCCATTGGCTGCCTCTGCAAATCGACCCTGGACTTCCTTGGTGGGCTGGGCTCTTATCCAAATACTAACCAGGGCTGACCCTGTTTTATTTCTGAGATCAGATAGTTCCTTAGAGATGAGTTATTTACTTCCTCTCCAACTAATAAGGCTCAAGGTTGCATGTCCTGGAGAGCACACTAGGAACATGAGAGCACACCAGAAACAATTAGAGAGATACAGTTTCTAGAAAGCCGTTGTTGGCGGCGGGTAGGGAATGTGACCTTCCTTTTATGGAAGAAACTCAGGAATTTGTGGGGAGATGGAAAGATGTCATACTTATTTTCTTATCAAGTCTAAATACATTTTACTGCTCTAACAACATAAAGTGCATGATTTTATAACTTGACATATGCAGTAGCGATATTTGGCATGTTTATGACATTTAAACACATGTCTGCTTCTGTGAGCAAAACGTAACGTTACAGTAAAACTCTAGCACTGAAAACGGAACTCGTCGATAGCATAATCTCTTCAGCATATTAATTTTGGACAAAGCTAGTCATACCTAAAAATGTTGAAAATAGTACTGCATTGTACTTACTGAAATACAAGACTTTTCTAGTCTTGAGGTGACTTTAGCGTGGATCACTGTCGCCAAGTCGCAGCGTTCGAGGAAGGGAACCAGCTGCCTTATTTGGAACAAATATTGAGCTTGTTGGGCTTGTGTTCAGATTCAAAATCAGGCAGCGTCATGATCAGGGCTTCCTCAGGCTGGTTGTGCAGTCATCAGTTGGCACCCATGGGAGAAGGCTGCAGGTTGTGGTTTGATGTGGTTGGGTTGGGGCATTTGCGCTATTATTCCTTAACATACTGCAGGTGATGAGAGACAGATCGTGCATACAAAAAGCTTGGGATGTAGAGTGTACAATAGGATTTTCTTTTGTGCTGAAAGAACAAAAGCAGGGATGGCCAAACTTGCTTAATGTAAGAGCCACATTGAATAAACGTCAAATGTGTGAGAGCTGCAAGACACGAACATCTGATGTTTGAGAGCTGGAAGGAAGGAAAATAGATGGGGGGGGGGTGGACGGAGAGGTGGAAAGAAAGCAACTTTTAACTTGAAATGCATTCTCCAAGCCACTGGCAGACTTGGCTTGGCAAAGTGATTTAAAGAGATGAATGTTTTCTCCAAGGCAGCCAACAAGGTGGAGGGAGGAACTTCAGGAGCCGCACAGTATGTGTGAAAGAGCCACATGTGGCTTCCGAGCCACAGTTTGGCCACCCCTGAACAAAAGAAATTTACGCTTGAAAATCTGTATCTGCAAAGGGATGGTGGAATCTGTGCTTCAGAATGTTAAAATGGGTATTTAGGAGCAGCCAGTACAGTCTTGGACCGTGTGCATTAGAGTTTTAACCGGTACTTCATAGGAAAACTGCCTTTTGGTCTTCCCTGTGAGTAAACTTTAAAGCTCATATTTGACTGATGATTTGATGGTGGATGTTGATGCCCTCAACTCAGCCTTGCAAACCTTTGTTTCTCAGCAGGCAAAGGCAATGGAAGTAAACGGCCAACTTTGCATCCGGCGCTGGTCGACGAGGCACGTGGCCAAATGGCTGAAGGATGAAGGTTTTCGCGAATACGTGGACATCTTGTGTGATAAACACCGGCTGGATGGGATTACGCTGCTGACCCTGACCGAATATGACTTGCGGTCTCCTCCCCTGGAGATCAAAATTCTCGGTGATATCAAGAGACTCATGTTGTCGATACGCAAGCTGCAGAAGCACCACATGGAAGTTCTGGAAGAGCTGGGATACAGCAGCGATGCCTCCCATGGCACTCTCTCGCCTGCCATTTCCCCTCTCCAGGGAACAGACTGGTTTTGTAACGGTGAAGCGCAGCGGGACTGCGACAACTGCGAGCCCGTGGTCGACTTCAGCGCTGAGCAGTACCAGTACACCAATGGGAAAAACAAACACCCTCCATGGAGGCTAAACCCAGAGTACTGGAAGACCGCTCTGAGCTGCATCTACGTCTTCATTGTGTTTGGCTTCACATCGTTTGTCATGGTCATCGTTCATGAGCGTGTGCCAGACATGCAGACGTATCCACCGCTGCCGGACATATTCCTAGACAGGTGAGAGATGCACAAAAGGAAGAGATATATATTAAATGAAGATAGTTTCAGAGGGCAGCCGTGTTGGTCTGCCCTGGAATAACTAGATTTGTTTCTATTTTATTTATTTTATTTTATTCGATTTTTAGCCCGCCCTTCCCGTAGAACAGACTCAGGGCAGGTTACATCATAAAAGAAGACAAAACTAATTAAAATATATAAGATCTAAAAGTACGGCCTAAGCAGTGGAAACTAAAATGACAAATTTTGCCTCACAGTCATGGCCTGTTGTCCAGGTCCAGCAGGTCCTGCAGCACTGGGACAGAATGAAAAGAGGGAGGCCAATAATAATAAGATATTGGATTTATATCCCACCCTATACTCTGAATCTCAGAGTGGTCACCATCTCCTCTACCTTCTCCCCCCACAACAGACACCCTGTGAGATGGGTGGAACTGAGAGAGCTCTTGCAGCAGCTGCCCTTTCAAGGACAACCTCTGCCAGAGCTATGGCTGACCCAAGGCCATTCCAGCAGGTGCAAGTGGAGGAGGGGGGAATCACACCCGGTTCTCCCAGATAAGAGTCCGCACACTTCACCACTACACCAAACTGGCTCTCAAACGACGTCTGCTGCCTCAGCTGAAAGCCTGGCAAAAGAGCTCTATTTTACAGGCCCTGAGGAATTGAAGTAGATCCTGCAGGGCCTGGATTTCCAGGGGAAGCTCAGTCCACCAGACAAGGGCCAGGACCAAAAAGGCTCTGGCTCTGTTGAGGCCTATCGGATGTCTCTGGGGCTGGGTGTCACCAAAAGGTGTTGGTTCGCTGATTGTAAAGATCTCCCGTGTTGGTCTCCCTTGAGTGCAGAAGCAGCTTAAAGACCATCCAGGTTTCCAGAGTGTAAGTTTTCCTCTTCTCTAATCAAGCTGATTGCTGGATGCCTTGGCATCCCATGTCCTTTCTTTGCAGCATCCCTCCCACCTTCTGACTGGGCTAATAAGGACTTGGGGGATCTCCATTCCTACTCAGACAAACACAATGCAATATTTTTTTAAACTTAAAATAAAACATGCTTAAAACTTTAGGACTCGTTGGTCTTAAAGGTGCTTTCTTTGTATTTCTCCCATGGGTTCCAGGGAACTGGGCAAAGGAAGCTCTGGCTCTTTCTTTCCTTCCCCAGGGGCCCAGGAGGGGGAGGAGCCTCAGCCAGTAGGCTTGACACAGTAGCTCTGCTGCGCAATTGAGAGGGCCTGGCAAAGACAGCTCTCCCTCCCCCCTTCCTCCCCAAGGGAGGAGCCTCAGCCAATGGAGAAAACAGAGGCTTTGCTCTGTAGCTCCTGTGCAAATGAGTAAGGCTGGCAAAGCAAGCTGTGATACAGAAGGAAGCAAGAGAGAGGGAGGAGGGAGCAGATGACAGCCAGTTGCTCGGGGGTCTGATAGGAGCCCTCCGGGGGCCTGATTTGACCCCCCCCAGACCCCTGATTTAACATGTTTAAGGAATCCTCTATTTTTTAACAGATCAGATTTTCCTGTTAAGCTAGGGCTCCTCAGGTGTGCAGAACCTTACTGCAGGGGTCCCTAACATTTTTGTGCCTGTGGGCAGCCTTTGGAATTTTGACACACGGTGGTGGGCACAAAATGGCCGCTGCAGGACACAGGGCCAAGTGCAGGGGAGAAGAGGGGCAATTAAAAATATGATTGAAGATAAGTGAGAGAGAATAAAATGGACGCTAATGGTGGCTGCTGCCACTGAAATAAAATTATTTTGATCTTCACAGCCAATCAGAAGCCCAGCTGGGTCAGAGTCCCATCTGGCCCCACCCACTTTCTAGAAATGCAGCATGTTGGGGACCCTTGCTCTAAACCATAGCACTGGTCGACCTCATTGTACAGGTTTTTAAACAAAACTGCACAGGGAACAGGCTTTGTCTTTAAGGCTGGGGTGTCAAACACGTGGCCTGGGGGCCAAACCAGGGCGCTGGAGGGCTCCCTTCAGGCCCCTGAGCAACTGGCTGTCATCTGCTTCCTTCTCCCTCTCTTGCTTCCTTCTGCATCACAGCTTGATTTGCAAGGCTTGCTCAATCGCACAGGAACTACAGAGCAAAACTTCTTTTTTTCCATTGGCTGAGGCTCCTCCCTTGGAGAGGAAGGGGGGAATGCAGAGCTTGTTTTTCCGGGCTCTCTCAGTTGCACAGCAGAGCTACTAAGCCAAATCTCTTCCTTCTATTGGCTGAGGCTCCTCCCCCTCTTGGAGAAGGAAGGAAAGAGCCTGAGCTTTCTTTGGCCAGTTCCCTGGATCCCATGGGAGAAATACAAAGAAAGCACCTTTAGGACAAGTGCTAAGTTTTAAGCATATTTTAAGGTTTTGATTTTTTAAAATTTAATTGTTTTTGTCTGTGCCCTTTATAAAAGTTTATATCTCTGCTCCCTGATCTGAAATAGGACCACACATGGCCTGGCCCAATCTGCCGTGGCCCGGTCGAACAAGGCCTCATTTAAATCAGATCCGGCCCTCATAACAAATGAGTTTGACACCCCTGCTTTAAGGCATAAAGCAATGTAAAAAGAGAGAGCAGCAGAAACGGAGGAGATGGATTACAACAATACTGAATGACAGATATTGTTCCAGGGTGGAATTTCTATAGACAGAGCATTGGGAGGGAGTCGGAGTCTAGAACGCGAAAAGGCTGTAGCCAGCAAGGCAAGGTCAGAGGAGAATAATAGTTCATTGTCCTGGAGACAGACCCCTGGAGGGACCTTTGTAAGTAATGAAAAGGCACACGACTTCAGCTGAGTTCTCTGGCATTGTGAGTCTGTGTTGATTCTCCTGTGCTTGCAATCTCCCGAGAAGCACGGGTGCCTGACACTTTGGGAAGCAACATCAGGGCTTTGCCAGCCAGCTACATCTTTCACACGCTTGTTTATCCCTTGCTGTGAATGGTCGGGGGGTAACGTAATGCCTGAATTAGATGAAAGGAGCTGATGCTAGATCATCCATGGCTCAGTCTGCAGCTCTGTATTACAATTTTCTTTTTTCCGTAATTCTTTCTCTAGTGCTCTGAGGGCGTTGTGAATGGTCACCTAGCTGTTCTAGACCCAGTTTTTAAAGCATCTCCATACGAGATGGAGAGCTGTGAGCACCCTGAAATGGTTAAGGCTGGCCTGACCAGGCGTAGGCTTGTGGTCTTGGAAGGGGCTTTAACGGATCATCTTGTTCCAGTCCTTTTTCCAATGCAAATCTGAAGGTAGAGCATCCCTTCTTGATGGCTGTACAGCTTCTCGTAAGGGAAAGCCCAACACCCCCATTGCTATTTGGTTCCATTGTTTAATCGCTCTCAGCTGAAATCTCCCCTCCTGGAACGAGCCCTTTCCTGCATGATAGCCTTTCAGATCTTTGAAGAGTCTAGCCATGTTGGCCCCTCACTCTTCTCCAGTCTAAACATGCTGAGTTCCTTCAGTCTCTCTTCAAAAGACTTATTGTCCAGTCCCTAACCTTCTTTCATACCATCCTCTGAACTTACTCCAGTTTGTCTTCTATAACTGTACTGCTGAAAACTGGGTGCAGTACTTCCAAAGAGGTCTAACTAGCGTAGCATGGAACTGTTGCTTCTTGTGATTTGGATACAATCCTTCTGTTAATGAAGTCACTTTTTGGGGGGGGGGGAGTGGGTAGCTGTCTCCCAAGAGGCCCGTGGCGCAGAGTGGTAAGTTGCAGTATTGCAGTCCAAGCTCTGCTCATGACCTGAGTTTGATCCCGGTGGAAGCTGGGTTTAGGTAGCCAGCTCAAGGTTGACTCAGCCTTCTATCCTTCCAAGGTCAGTAAAATGAGTACCCAGCTTGCTGGGGGGAAAGTGTAGATAACTGGGGAAGGCAATGACAAAACACCCCTTAAAAAGTCTGCCAAGAAAACGTCACGATGCAACATCACCCCAGAGTCGGAAACAACTGGTGCTTGCACAGGGGAGCCAGTTTGGTGTAGGAGAGCCAGTTTGGTGTAGTGGTTAAGTGTGCAGACTCTATCTGGGAGAACCGGGTTTGAATCCCCACTCCTCCACTTGCACCTGCTAGAATGGCCTTGGGTCAGCCATAGCTCTGTCAGAGGTTGTCCTTGAAAGGGCAGCTGCTGTGAGAGCCCTTCCAGCCCCACCCACCTCACAGGGTGTCTGTTGTGTGGGAGGAAGGTAAAGGAGATTGTGAGCCGCTCTGAGACTCTTCGGAGTGGAGGGCGGGATATAAATCCAATATCTTCTTCTTTTTTACCTTAGCTGCGTCCCACTGCGAATTTATGATCAGCAATCAAGACAATAGACCTCTAGTCAATTTCTCGTTTTTTTCATTAGACGTAGTAATTAAACTTTGGTTCAGGCTTCATATCAGAACAGGCCGGGAACCTGAGGAACATATCAAAGGGAGACATCTGGGGTTTTGTCATGAGAAAAGATGACAAGCCTAACTTGGGGTCTGAATATCAATATCAAGGAGTCGCCATTCAGTCACCCAGAAGGTTTGTAGCACTAACACACATCTCACTCCTTTCCACGCTGGATCTACTCTACAGAGAGAAGCATCCTGTCATAAAACTGCTTCCTTGCTGAACTGCCCTGTTATCACAGGTTCATGTTAGCATTACATCGCTGTTCTGATTTTTGATTGGACAGAATTGTCCTCTGCCCTCTCAAATCTTAGTCCTTAAAACAGCTGGTTTTATGGTTGTTTGTGTAGCTGCTCTCAGCTAACAGGAGATATGATGAGCTGACCTCGGAAGGTACCAGGCATTGCCTGGTGATATCTTGGCTGACCTCGGAAGGTCCCAGGCATTGCCTGGTGATACCTTCATCAGACAAAGAGACTTGAAACGCTGGTTTATTTCCACCAAGAAGAGTAACCTAGGATAACTGTAATTTAGGATATAATGTGAAGTTAGAACTTAATATTTAGATTCTTTGAAATATTCTTTGAAATATCCCTGCACTCTTAAATAAAGATATCTGGTTGTTCTGTACTTCAGAAGTTGCAGTCTCGATCCAGTGCCTTAGACTTAAAGCGTCCACCTACTGGTAAATTGTTCGTAGAAACTCCATCCACAAGTGCCCCACCTTGCAAGATTAGCTTTCTGATTTAATCCCTGAAAGATCATGAGTCTGCCTGCAGGTTTCTAATTGTAGGGTTGCTCTAATGCAGGGGTGGCCAACAGTAGCTCTCCAGATGTTTTTTGCCTACAACTCTATCAGCCCCAGCCAGCATGGCCAATGGCTGGGGCTGATGGGAGTTGTAGGCAAAAACATCTGGAGAGCTACTGTTGACCACTCCTGCTCTAATGGACTGGTGGCAAGGCTAACACCCCTGGTTTGTGAGGACTCACACCCCAGGTTGGTTGTGTAAATTTGAATTCTGCCCACTCATACCAAGAGTTCCTTAGCCTGGGAATTCTTGACAACCTGCAGTCATAGAGTTGGAAGGGACCTCCAGGATCATCTAGTCCAGGGGCAGGGAATGTTGGCTCTCCAGATGTTTTTTGCTTACAGCCAGCATGGCCAATGGCTGGGGCTGATGGGAGTTGTAGGCAAAAAACATCTGGAGACCCACTGTTCCCTACCCCTGATCTAGTCGGACCCAATCCTGAGATCCTTTTCATGTGGACTGCTGCTAGGCCAGGTATCACCCTCCTGTGCCTTTGATTCTTTTTGGAGAACTTTGTATTGTTTCTGGAAATTTGTTTGGTGTTCAGAGTTACAAGGAAAGGCTTAAGCGTTAGGGGCTCTTAAATATAGGAAAAATATGGCTAAGATATGGCAGATGGTTTAAAATGTTCTGTTTAATTGTGTTGCTTGCTCTTAAATATTGGTGTCAAACAGTTAGGATTGAACCAGAATATGGACTCGTCTTGTTTTATTTAATAATGGAGTGTACCTTTAATGATTTCTGTGATATATACCTTGAAGAGAATTGCAGCTGCCTGATAATTCTTTGCACCTGCAGGGATGAAATAATATGCATGGTCAGAATGTAGAGGATCAGTTTAGCAGAGATGAGAGAACATGTTATCCTGATTGGGATGGAGTATGCTTTTTTATTAGGGAGATTTGCATTCTGCCTGCAAAAATAACTGCTGATTTGAATGATTGTCCACCTTTTAGTCACAGCCAATGTTCCCTCTAAGCTGAATTTGTGTGAGCTAGCTCACAGTTTTTTACCCTCTGGCTCAAACATTTTTGTCTTCGCTCAGGAAAAATGTCCTCAGAGCAAACTAATGTATGCAGTAGCTCACAACTTTAATGCCAGTAACTCACAAAGTAGGATTTTTGCTCACAAGGCTTCACAGATTAAAGGGAGTATTGGTCACAGTCTGACTCTAAGTAGTTGTAGAGAAGAAGCTTGGTAAGAGATGAACTTGGTTTTAGTCAGCCGTTATTTATTATGGTCATTGGACCAATCCTGTAACACATTTAACTGTAAATAACTTGGTTTTATATAGTCCAGGGGTGGCTAACGGTAGCTCTCCAGATGTCTTTTGCCTACAACTCCAATCAGCCCCAGCCATTGGCCATGCTGGCTGGGGCTGATGGGAGTTGTAGGCAAAAACATCTGGAGAGCTACCGTTGGCCATCCCTGATATAATCGCAGCTTATCCCTGCAGCATATATCTATTATACAATGGAATGTATTATTAGTAGTACTTGATTCTTTACAGTACAGCTCAAAAACTACCATTTAGAAAAGTGATTATTGACAAAGATATTTTGAAATGGAGTGATGACTGGCCATCCATTGAATTGTAATTGAGAGTAAGTTTTAAAGAGGAAGATGGAAATATCTACAATGTAGACTTAGAGATTTTGTATAAAGCTTTGAGCTGGAAACAAACTTAGACAAGGTGAAAACAGTATTGTATTTCTAAACTCACTGGAACTGTATTTATATGTTGATATTTTGGATCATTTTCTAATATTTCTTGTATTGAACTAGCTATAAATACAAGTTGATGGGGTGTGAACTGGCGGAGACTGACCAAGAGAGAGATCTTGGGGTCGTGGCAGATAACTCACTGAAAATGTCGAGACAGTGTGTGATTTCAATAAAAAAGGCCAACGCTATGCTGGGAATTATTAGGAAGGGAATTGAAAACAAATCAGCCAGTATCATAATGCCCCTGTATAAATTGATGGTGCGGTCTCATTTGGAGTACTGTGTACAATTCTGGTCACCGCACCTCAAAAAAAGATATTATAGCATTGGAAAAAGTGCAGAAGAGGGCAACTAGAATGATTAAAGGTTTATAACACTTTCCCTATGAAGAAAGGTTAAAACACTTGGGTCTCTTTAGCTTGGAGAAACATGATAGAGGTTTACAAGATTATGCATGGGATAGAGAAGGTAGAGAAAGAGTGCTTGTGAATAGTTCCTCATCCTCTTGGAGGGGAATGACAAGTGGAGTGCCTCAGGGATCTGTCCTGGGACCTGTTTTGTTCAACATCTTTATCAGTGATTTGGGTGAAGGAATAGAGGGAATGCTTATTAAATTTGCAGATGATACTAAATTGGGAGGGGTTGCAAATACAGTAGAAGACAGAAACAGGATACAGGATGACCTTGACAGGCTGGAAAACTGGGCTAAAACTAATAAAATGAATTTTAACAGGGATAAATGTAAAGTTCTGCATTTAGGTAGGAAAAATCCAATGCGTGGTTATAGGGTTAGGGTTAGACTTGTCTTAGCAGTAGTATGTGTGAAAAGGATCCAGGGGTCTTAGTGGATAATATGCTGAACATGAGTCAACAGTGTGATGCAGTGGCTAAAAAGGCAAATGCAATTTTGGGCTGTATCAATGGAAGTATAGTGTCCAGATCACGTGATGGGTTGAAATTAAATCAAAAGAGCTTCCAGCTCAACATTAAGAAAGAACTTTCTGACCGTTAGAGCAATTCCTCAGTGGAACAGGCTTCCTCGGGAGGTGGTGGGCTCTCCTTCCTTGGAGGTTTTTAAACAGAGGCTAGATGGCCACCTGACAGCAATGAAGATCCTGTGAATTTAGGGGGAGGTGTTTGTGTGTTTCCTGCATTGCGCCGGGGGTTGGACTAGATGGAGGTCCCTTCCAACTCCATGATTCTATGATTCCATTGTCTGATGAAGGGTGCATGCGTGCAAAATCTCACGCCTTGAATTAAACTTTGTTGATCTTAAAGGTGGCACTGGACTCTAACTTTGTTCTGCTACTTCAGACCAATGTGGCTACCCACCTTGATCTAATAATTAAAAGGTTCATGTCTATGATCTCATCAAATGGCTGCGATACTTTTGGGGGGGCTTCTAATTACTTGGTTAAGAAAAATGCCACTTTCTCATTCGAAGTGTCTAAGTCCACTTGTGCATCGTTCTAGTCCTCATTGTTTCCCTTCTTTTGTTTCTAGTGTTCCCAGGATTCCCTGGGCTTTTGCCATGACGGAAGTGTGTGGAGTGATTCTCTGCTACATCTGGCTGCTTGTTCTCCTCCTTCACAGACACAGGTGTGGCTGCTTTCTTTTAATTGCAACTCCCTTAATTTGGAGATGGAGGGCAGTAAAGACTGTGTGTTGGTGCTTGTGCTGTCCAGCATTATAGCAGGGACATCTGAAGGCAATTCGATTGAGAAGGAGAGCTAAAATCCTTTCCATTCAGACAAGCTGCATGGAGAGAGCAGGGAAACAGATTGCCTTCCCACGATGAGGTGTCTGTGCAGTGGGGGTGGGGGGGAGAGTGTCTTCTGGTAGGAACAGAGAAAACTGGTCAGCCTCTATGGCACACTGCTGCACACCGTTGGCATCCTGTTAACTACACTACAGTCATCGGTGGGCTTGTAACTGGCACCAGGAGACTGTGTGAAAAATCTCCGCTGCGCTTCTGCCAGGAGGAGCGATCTCTCTTGCTGAAGCTGACATGGAATTGATCTTGTGAGTGATTCAACATGGCCATGTTTTCCCCACCTGGGTACAGACTGCTAAAACTTGAGTCCTGTATAGCCCTGGTTCTAACTGTATAATTACATGTGGTGGGGAATTGGATATGTTGACATCTGCATGTTGGAGACCAGGGGTTTACATACAGGGAGCCCAAATCTAGGAAGGGGCCATGACTCAGTGGTAGAGCATCTGCTTGGCATGCAGAAGGTCCCAGGTTCAATCCCCAGTTTCTCCGTTTAAAACATCTGAAAGCAGGTGGTGTGAAAGACCTCTCCCTGAGACCCTGGAGAGCCGCTGCCAGTCTAAGTAGACAGTACTGACTCTGGTGGAACAAGGGTCTGATTTGGTATAAGGTGGGTTAACATGCTCATCATGCTGGTCAAATCCAGTTGAGAGGTAGTGATGTTGTTTTTTTGCAGCACACACACATGGTGATCTTGGGTGAACATGATACGGAATGCATGTGCACGAGGACAGACTGGGAGGCAGCTGGCTCAATCCCCACCCCCATTGCTTCTCCTCCATAGGGTGCTAGATTTCCGCCAGTGCCCTGATTCATTGAGTATTTATTGTATTTATAGGCCACCGTTCTCACTGAGATGCAAGGCAAATTACATTGTGTAAGTCAAGTGCAGCCAACTGGACAGGACATCCAGTGGACAGTACAATTGGGTTTGAATTACAGAAATCTGAGAACAAGCAGAGTGGAAATAAAGCATGAGCTTTTAAACACGATTCAGTCCGGGCTGGATCTCAGCGGTGTCTCTTTTGAGCTCTCGGAGCACTGACAGGTTCTGAAAGCTGAGCCTGCGTGTTGCGGGGTTGTTGCTGCCACAGGTCAGATCCTTCTGTCCTGCTGAGACCTTGATGAGCTTAGCACAATAACTGTTAACCTCTGCAGACTAATTTTCTATCATCTCTCAGGGACTACTTTGCATGCTTTATTGGATAGTTTGAAGCAGAACACATTAATTCTAAAGGTGAGACTGCAGAAGATCATTTAGGAGGTTGTGGGTTTAAGCCCCAAGGAACAGGCTAAACTTCTCCTTCCAAAGTGTGGCAGGGGTACAAACAGTGCTCTTTTGAGGCTGGGACTTAGAAGTCTCACTGCGCGATAAGTGGCCTTGGTGAACTGGAAGCATCGAATTCTGATGTCTGATAAGAACTTGCTATTGTAACAGCGAGTGGTGTTTTTCCATTGCGAGAAGGTCCAGCACAAGAGAGGATTGTTCAGGGCACGGCTGGGGCTTTCTACTGAAAAGGGTATGAGGGAGATTAAACCCCCCCCCTCCATATTGTTTGTGCCTGTATCTTTAATTGCATGGCTGATTTTTCTGAGTCTTTTACAGCACACCCAAACAGAGTCCCAAAGATAGATCCTGGGGGGCAGCCGTGTTGGTCTGAAGCAGCAGAACAAGGTAGGAGTCCAGGAGCTCCTTTAAGGCCAACAAAGTTTTATTCAGAATGCCAGCTTCCCTATGCAGGCAGACTTCTTTATGTGTTCTTAATTCTTAATGGATTCTTTTTTTTTTCTCATGACGAACTAGAATGATGTTTATAATGAATGTTACATTTTAAAAAGTAAATTAGGTGGACAAGAACATCTTTAAGGAAAAAAACATATCCTTACTTTAACCCTAAGTAAAGTTGGTCCCCTGTGCAAGCACCAGTCATTTCTGACTCGGGTGATGTCACATCACAATGTTTTCATGGCAGACTTTATACGGGGTGGTTTCCCCTTGCCTTCCCCAGTCCTCTACACTTCCCCCCCTGCAAGCTGGGGACTCCTTTGACCGACCTCGGAAGGATGGAAGGCTGAGTCAACCTGGAGCCGGCTACCTGAACCCAACTTCCGCTGGGATTGAACTCAGGTCGTGAGCAGAGCTTAGGACTGCAGTACTGCAGCTTTACCACTCTACACCATGGAGCTCTTAGTTTAACCCTACTTGCTAGCAATAGGGCAATTAACAGACAGCTTTTAGTGCCTTTTATCGGCTTCCCACGCAAATGCTATCCAGACCAAATGTTCTTTCCATTTGTTAATTTCACTATTTTAACTTTGCACCACTTTGCATTCTTAGCCACTGCCCACCATCTATATGTAGCTTTGCTCGCTGTACCTCATTCCTTGCCTGAAGGAGTATGCATGCATATGAAAGCTGACATTCTACATAGAACTTTGATGGTCTTAATGGTGCTACTGGACTCCTACTTCTCGTCCCAAAGAAACTCTCGTAACAAAAACACTTTCGTGCTGTCCAGATTTTTAAAACAAACCCTGAGCTTTAAACAGTTTCCTGGCACAGCATGAATCAGGCTCCCCAACTTTTGTGAGCCCGGGGACACCTTTGGAATTCTGGCAGAGCCACAGACTGGCTGCCACAAAACAAGTGCTGCAGGAAGAAGATGATTATTGGATTTATACCCTGTCCTTATCTCTGGATCAGAGACTCAGAGCTGCTTACAATCTCCTATATCTTCTCCCCCCACAACAGACACCCTGTGAGGTGGGTGGGGCTGAGAGGGCTCTCACAGCAGCTGCCCTTTCAAGGACAACCTCTGCCAGAGCTATGGCTGACCCAAGGCCATTCCAGCAGCTGCAAGTGGAGGAGTGGGGAATCAAACCCGGTTCTCCCAGATAAGAGAGCTCTGGCTGACCCAAGGCCATTCCAGCAGGTGCAAGTGGAGGAGTGGAGAATCAAATCCGGATCTCCCAGATAAGAGAGCTATGGCTGACCCAAGGCCATTCCAGCAGGTGCAAGTGGAGGAGTGGGGAATCAAACCCGGTTCTCCCAGATAAGAGTCCGCACACTTAACCACTACACCAGACTGACAGAGCTAGCTGCAGAATGGCCGCTGCAGCTTCCTTTCAGGCACACAGTGAAGATCCTTGTGCTGTGGTGGCAGCTGCTGCCAAAATAACATTTTGAAATATCTGTGCAGCCAATCAGATCTCCAGTAGTCCATCAGAAGCCTTGTTGGCCAAAAGTCCCGCTTTCTAAAACCACACGGGCACCAGGAAAAGTGTTGGCAGTTGCCACGGTGCCCCTTGGCACCACATCGGGTACCCCTGATATGCATGTCGTGCGCTGAGATGCTTGGAGCACAGAAGTAAATTTCCCTGCTTATTTCTAGGTCTATCCTGCTGCGGCGAATGTGCAGCCTTATGGGGACCGTTTTTCTGTTGCGCTGCATTACAATGTTTGTCACCTCCCTGTCGGTACCAGGCCAACACCTGCAGTGTTCTGGAAAGGTACGGTGATGTCTCCCCAACCCCTGATTGCTTGTATTAACTGGAATTAGTTTGTGATGAGCACTGCTTGCACTGTTGTAGGCAGCCTGTTGAGTTTTCTCTGTGGATTCTTCTTCTTCTCCTTCTCTTTCTTCTCCTCCTCCTCCTCCTTTCTCCTTCCTTCCTTCGTCTTTCTCCTTTCTTCTTTCTCCTTCTTTCTTCTGTCTCATTATTTTAAATCTGGGGACTGATATGAAGACTTCGAATAAACCCACCTTTCCACCTAGCAGATGTGGGCGGCAGAAGCTGCTTTGGGAGCTACATGCAACATAAGCACAGAGACTCTGCCTGGTGTTAATGGGAATTTCCAGATGAGTACCTGTCTGCTGTAGCTAACTGGCTAAGAATGAGCCAATTGGGACTGACCTGTGACAAGACAGAAAGGCTGACTTCTCGGAGGGCGCTCAAGATGGGAAGCCCTGTTAGTTTGTCCGTAGCAGTGGAAAAGACTTGAAGAGTCCAGTAACTCCTTAAAGTCTTAACGGCATTTGTGGTAGGCTATGAGTTTTTGTGCGTCACTGCTCGCTTCTTCAGATGCCTGAAGATTGTGGGGCATACCTACCCAAACTTTTGTTAGTCATTAAGGTGCTCCTGTACTCTCATTCTTGGAGGGCGTTGCACATCCCACGGGATGGGGTTCAGTTGACCCTCAAGGACTCAATTAAATGTATTGGGCTTAACCTTGGCTCAGTGCTATGAGTGCAGAAGGAAGTGAATTTGGCTTCAAAAAATCCTTTCTTGCACCTTTGCAGAGGCTGGTTTCGGCCCTTGACCCAGCCAGCCTGGCCATACGGAGCTGTGCTACAGATGGCTAGATTATTGTAATGCATTCTACATCGGTCGGCGTGCAAAGAAAGCAGCTCCAGCCAGTAAAGAATGCTGCCGCCCAGTTATTATCAGGCTGGACTGTGCATATTAAACCTGATCTGTGGTAACAGCAGGGCTTTTTTTGAGCAGGAGCGCAGTTCCGGCTGGCTTGGCGTCAGGAGTATGTGGCCTAATATGCAAATGAGTTCCTGCTGGACTTTTTCTACCAAAAAAGCCCTGTGTGAAACAAGGCCGATGTCAGGGGGTATGGCCTAATATGCAAATGAGTTCCTGCTGGGCTTTTTCTGCCAAAAAGCCCCCTGTGTGAAACAAGGCTGATGTCGGGGTGTGTGACCTAATATGCAAATAAGTTCCTGCTGGGCTTTTTCTACAAAATAAAAAAGCCCTGAGTAACGCCTTTGGTTATGGTAGTTTCTGGATTCAGTTCAGAAACTTCATGGTCTACGCCCTGCATCATCTGTAGAACCCCCTCTCTCAGTATGCCCCCTTGGCACAGATTTGTTTCGCTGCTCAAAGCCTTCCAAAGATGCCACCCTGCAAATAGATACGGTACCCCATGGGGTGGCTCTTGCTTGGTGGAATGACCTTTTGTTTTTTAGTAGAAAGAGCCCAACAGGAACTCATTTGCATATTAGGCCACACCCCTGATGTTACTTTCACACAGGGCTTTTTTTTTAAGAAAAGGCCTGTCAGGAACTCATTTGCATATTACGCCCCCCCCCCCCCCCCGGCACCAAGCCAGCTGGAACTGTGTTCCTGCTGAAGAAAAGTCCTGGGCCTTCCCATACAAGGTCAGGGAGGGTCCCAAACTTTTAGTATTCTGCAAAATGAGTAAAACAGAACAGGTCAGGAGAGCATTTTTATCAAGGCGATGGGATGGTGGAAAAAAGGGAGCTCAAGGATAATGTCTGTCAGTCTCCCCTTCTCCATTTTACCCCTTATAACAGCATTGTGAGGTGGATGAGGCTGAGGTCTTTTTTGCCCCACTGAATCTGCCCCATTGAGCTTCATGGCAGAGTGGAGATGAGACCCAAGTTTCCGCAGTCGTAGTCTGCATTCTTAACTTCTACATCACATTGCAGCAGCCTCATTGGAGCTGCATATTAGTGGTCATCAGATCTCAGAAGCTAAGCAGGACTGCCCGTGTTTAGTCTTTGGATGGGAGACCACCGAGGAAGTCATAAGAACATAAGAGAAGCCATGTTGGATCAGACCAATGGCCCATCCTGTCCCACACTCTGTGTCACACAGTGGCCAAAAAAACAAGGCACCATCAGGAGGTCCACCAGTGGGGCCAGGACACTAGAAGCCCTCCCACTGTGCCCCCCGCCCAAGCACCAAGAAGACAGAGCATCCCTGCCCAGACATGAGAACATAAGAGAAGCCATGTTGGATCAGACCAATGGCCCATCCAGTCCAACACTCTGTGTCACACAATGGCCAAAAAAACAAGGCGCCATCAGGAGGTCCACCAGTGGGGCCAGGACACTAGAAGCCCTCCCACTGTGCCCCCCCAAGCACCAAGAATACAGAGCATCACTGCCCCAGACAGAGTTCCAACAATACGCTGTGGCTAATAGCCACTGATGGACCTCTGCTCCAGATGTCCAAGAGTCACTATGCAGAGGCAGGCAAGGACAAAACACGTTCTTGTCTCTTGCTTTGAAAGGCCTACAGGGTTATCCTAAATCAGCTGCAGTTTGATAGCGCCTTCCACCACCAGGATAGATCTTATGCCAGGTGCGCAGAGTGAAAATATTTTTGTGGGCCAGCTATTAGGAGGAACGCTGAACTTTTGGTGCCTGCACCACAGGAAGCTGGGGTGATCTTGGTCGTATGGCATTGAATCTTGCTGTGCATTTAAGAGTTCCGTTTTGGGCTTGATTATACCAGTATTGGGTCTTGACTGTTTTGAGTTCTTTAACATTTTATGCAACATATCGCTTCTAGCTATACGACAACGTGGGGGCGAAACTTCAGCGAGCCTTTGCCATCTGGAGCGGGTTTGGCATGACGCTAACTGGAGTCCATACCTGCGGGGATTACATGTTCAGTGGTCATACTGTTGTCCTGACGATGCTGAACTTCTTTGTTACAGAATGTAAGTACAGGAGTCAAAAGCCATGATGATGAATCTGGGTGTATCTCTAATGCACCCCCCCCCCTTTAGGAGCGTTGGCTGAGGGTGATCTTGGGCTGGCTGGTCTCACTGAGCCTCGGAGATGTTGCAACGGGCAAGGGAGAGCCACGTATGCCAGCCTGACCTCCTGGAATGAGCGGCAGGATTAAAACACTGGAGGGTTTTTTTATATCCTGCTGGATGTCTTCTGCTTAGGGGCCGAAGGTTTCAGTGGAAAATATGAACTTTGTAGAAATCACTGGCGGGTCACTGAGGTACTTCTGGGCAGTGGGGTTGGACAGGATGTTATTTAGTATTTATGTGTGCCTTATGGAGATTGTCAGGAGGGTTGGAGTGGGGTGACATCAATATGCAGATGATGATGATGAAGAAGACCGTAGATTTATACCCCACCCTTCTCTCTGAATCAGAGTCTCAGAGCGGCTCACAATCTCCTTTCCTTTCCTCCCCCACAACAGACACCCTGTGAGGAGGGTGGGGCTGGAGAGGGCTCTCCCAGCAGCTGCCCTTTCAAGGACAACTCCTACAAGAGCTCTGGCTGACCCAAGGCCATGCTAGCAGCTGCAAGTGGAGGAGTGGGGGATCAAACCCGGTTCTCCCAGATAAGAGTCCGCACACTTAACCACTACACCAAACTGGCTCTCAGCTAAGCTAACACTCATCCGCACCCAAGTCATGAAGACCAGGGTGAAAGAGGAGCATATAGCAGCTTTCTTCTAACTGGCGTGGGGTTGAAAAGTGCTGTCAGGCAGCAGCCAGCTTATGCCAACCCAGTAAGATTATGAAAGCAAGACACATTCACAAGCAAGACACAAAGCAAGATTAAGAAAGCAAGACACATTCACAAGCAAGATTATGAAAGCAAGAAAGCAAGACACATTCACAAGCAAGACATAAAGCAAGAAAACAAGACACATTCACAAGCATAGCAACCCTGAGCATCCTTTGTGGTTTCCCATCCAAATAATGACCAGGGGACTACCTTTTCTTTTTACCTTTACTAAGAAGTCTATAACTCAGGCAGTAGCAAAAGTCATAAATAAGCAGAAGTTTTTAATAAAGTAGAAATGGTATATGGTGTTATCAGGGCTTTTTTTTGTAGAAAATCCCAGCAGGAACTCATTTGCACATAAGGTCACACCCTCTGACATCACAGCTTTGTTTTGCAAGGGGCTTTTTTTGAGAAAAAAGCCCAGCAGAAACTCATTTGCCTACTAGGCCACACCCCCTAACACCAAGCCAGCTGGAACTGCGTTCCTGTGTGCTCCTGCTCAAGAAAAGCCCTGAGTGTTGGTAGAATTTGAATACGAGAATGTTTTTCTGTAGTCAGAAACTGTGGTCTGTGACTACAAGATTTTGTTTGCTGTTATTGCTGGTCAGTTGACTGTAATAAAATGCATTGCTGCTGCTTATGCTCGCCCTGCCAAACGTTTATGGCAGTCCTGAGCGTTCTCTTTCCCGTGCAGCTATGAGACTTTCAAGAGTGATCATGTGTGCTGTCCTTTTTCTCAGATACACCAAGAAGCTGGAACTTCTTGCACACGCTGTCCTGGGTGCTGAACCTCTTTGGCATCTTCTTCATCCTGGCCGCTCATGAACATTACTCCATCGACGTCTTCATCGCCTTCTACATCACCACAAGACTCTTTTTGTACTACCACACCTTGGCGAACACGCGGGCCTATCAGCAGAGCCGCAGGGCCAGGATCTGGTTTCCAATGTTTTCGTTTTTCGAATGCAATGTCAACGGTACCGTTCCCAACGAGTATTGCTGGCCCTTTGCAAGGCCAACCCTTCTGAAGAGATTAATTGGATAAAGAGATGTGGGTTTCTCTGGCCCTCGTGTGAAGTTCTTGGGGACTAGCAGTGTGCTACAAGAACGGCTGGGGAAAGAAGGGGGCTCCTCTGACCCCTGCCACTGTCCTGTTGCAGCCTAAGATGTTCCCCCCCCAGGCTAAGAGAGGCTTTTCCGTCTTTAATAAGCCTTGAGAGTGGCTACCCAGAGTAAGGTTCTGTATTAAATACATTAACAGTTAGATTGCTACTAGCTCCACTTGTTTGTTCATAAGCCTTCCGCTAAAGGTGCAGGAATGGCTTTGGACCCAGATTAACCTCAACTACTACCTAGTTAGTGTTTGTTCTTGTTTCTTTAAGAGGACTAGCTAACGCAAGTGTCATAGTTCAGCAGTGTTCGCCGAAGGAGAGTGAAGGCGTTGTTTGGGAGGAAGCACGGCCTCTTCAGGAAAGGTGGTCTTTCCCATTGGCTCGATGTCTGTGCCTCAAGAGAGGGGCGTGAAAGAAGGGAGGGCAGCCCCCCAGCGCTTAGTACCACCACGGGGACAGCGAGGTGGGGCTTCATGGATCTGGAGAAAATGATCTTACAGTGTGCTGATGCCCAGCGGTTTTCCTTGTTTACATTTCAATAAATCTGTTAGAAATAAATATTTTATCTTTTGACAATGAGGTTGGCTTGATCTTGGTGCCACATAAATTCTTCCTTTGGGAGGCAGTATTAAACACACACCGTCTGTGCGTGCCTTGGAAACCATGATGTCGAGCAACAACAGTTATTATTATTATTATTAGTTTATTTATATTCTGCCCATTCCCCCATTGGGGACTCAGGGAGGAGTACGTCAGTATAGATAATAATAAAGTCACAGTAGAATTGCAATAAAATCAGTTACAGTAATTTGCTAATAGCACAGCAGGATGGTATAGTAAGATGGTACAGCAGAGTAGTACCCCGGGGGGGAGGCCAACCGATCTGACAAGTAGATGCCTGCCGCCTCATCCAAAAGCCTGGTGGGACAGCTCCGTTTTACAGGTCCTACGAAAGGCTAACAAGCCAGGTAGGTCCCGGATCTCCATAGGGAGCTGATTCCACCAGGTTGGGGGGTGGGGTGGGGTTGGTTTTGATAGAACAGCAGGGTTTTTTGATTTGCTGCGTTTTAGGGCAGAGGTGTTAGACGTTAGCGACTTCTGGTAGCAGAGCCAGTGCATTTAAGCCATGCTTGTCTCCCCTTCCCCGCCTTGGTCTGGATCCTGCGGGTCTGTTCTGCTAGCAGAGGTGTCTTTCTCCGAGGAGCCTTCATCCAAAGGGAAGTGCCTCTGCTACGGGTACAAACTCGTGGAATCCCAGCCATTACAAAGGAGTCTCATTCATGCTGCCTAGAAGTGGCAGATGCCAAAATATAATCGGCTACCTCAAGGGCCACGCTAGAATGGATGAGCCCGCCCACAAGGATTTTTGATGTGCCCCAAGCGTTGATGTCTCTGAAGCTGGGAGTGACGCTAGCCCCGCCCCCTTCCTGCTGCCCTGCATTCTGGTGCTTTCGGCATTTCTTTCCACCGGGTCCTTCTCTGATGTCAGGGGGGATTGGATGGGAAAAACTGGAGGAAGCCGTGGGGTGGGGTGTTGAGCTGCTTCTCTGATTTGGGCACCACTAGTTCAAAAGCCCTTCCTGTGGTCTGGAGGGATATGGGTTGGCCCGTCCGTTTAGCCCTAAGATGTGCCCGGTGTGTTCAGGAAATGCTTTACTCTTACAAATAAGCTGCTTGTTTACAGCACCGGAAGTTGACGTTATCTAGGCTGCTTAGCATTTATGGTGCATCTCCCTTTCTTTTTGAGAGTTTGTGTGCTTGTGGAAAGAGCAAGAATAGAGTCTGAAGTCCTGCAACCGCAGCACTTGGCAGTCAAACTAACTCCTGGTTTTCTTCGGAAATTAGCTTTTATCGAAATTAATCAGGTTTGCACTTAATTTTCCAAGCCATCCATTAATGGAAAATTGTACTTGGGAGTTCTAAAAGCTTGAAAAGGAGGGGGGGGTTGGGGGGGGGAGGGGAAGATGCAAAATACTTGGGCTGAAGAGGCACATTGGTTCAAGAGTGGGTTCAAATTGCATTATTCTAAAATAGCATCTGCTTTCCAAAGTTGGCGTGCAGGTTGTAACACAAGCTGTTCATGTTTTGGATTAACTTCTGTTACCCGTATTAATGTGTTCTTGTTCAACATTTCTCTGCCCACACAACTGGGCACTGTTTTTAAGATTTGTTGAAGCGGCCACTCTTCATGAAGAGTGAAGCCCCCAAGGGGTTGTCCGTGTTTGTGTATCGCTTGATGTCACAACCCGGGCATTGATGTTCTGGTTAAAGACTCATTTTTCAAAAGCCCATCCAGTGCAGTTTGTCTTTTTAGCACAAAACAGCCGTTCGTCTTCTTTATACATTTCCAGCAATTATGTGATGTTTTCAGGCAGACACTGGGTTGCCCCGGGCAGCCCCATACCTGTCCCTTCTTGCGAAGTGAGACTCACAAGATAGACCTTGCTTTTATTGCTGAGTGGTCCTGCGGATACTTTGGAGTGAAAGAAGCAGGTGCTCATTTTTCTTTTGGGGTTGGAGAGGCAGAGCATCTCCTCCTTCCAGGTCCTGTGGGAAACATTTCCACAAATGGGTTATCGTTCACATTCCAAATTGCTCAGCTTGAATACTGCTCAAGAAATTCAGAGGCCATTCTAGAAATGCGTCGTAGTATTAAAATGTTCCCATTTTAGATGTTAGCAATGCTGTGAACCTCACATATTAGAAGTATCTGCAGTGCAGGACAAGGCTGCCTAGAGGGGAACTGTTCTGTCGTACGGCTTCTAGCAATACTGAATTAACACAGCAGTGCAGTATTTATTGACAACTTTGCTGTTTCATTTAATGTGCCACTTTAAGAGGGAACGATAGCCAGGGCTTTTTTTTTTTGCAGGAACTCCTTTGCATATTAGGCCACACCCCCTGATTTAGCCAGTCCTCCTGGAGCTTACAGCAGGCCCTGTACTAAGAGCCCTGTAAGCTCTTGGAGGATTGGCTGCATCAAGGGGGTGTGGCCTAGTATGCAAAGGAGTTCCTGCTACAAAAATAAAGCCCTGGCAATAGCTGTCTCAGAGTATATCCTTCTCCCACCATCACAGGTTGTGATGTGCCGGCAGAGTCAGCCTTCTGTAACTGAGTGTGCATTGTGATCCTTTCCTTTTCGGGCATTGGCTTTTGGGGTGCACTGAAAAGTGTCAAGGTTCCTAGTTTGTATTGATCAGCACCTGACAAAATAGCCTGCCAGTAAACTCAAATATACCGCAGTAGCATGATTATCCAGAATGGTTGTATCTCAAATGGCACCTGCTGTAAAGGCAATAAATACGAATGTGTGAGGTTGATCAGGATAATGTGTTCTTTCAAAGAGGTTGGATCCAGATTTCTGCTGGTTCCCCCTTCCTGCTGCAGCTCCCCCAGCCCACCCCCCTGTTCCTCAGGGTCCCCTGTCCCCCAGAAACAGTGCTTGGGGCTGTAGTGGGAGGGGGTGTTCCATTCCACTGATGCAAAGTTTACTCTGGATCCAGCTGGTGTGTACTCATCGTGCAGTGCAATCTTAGGCTTCTTGACTACAGCCAACCCCCTTTTCTGGGCTATGGCGTGGAGTGGAGTGGAAGGGACTATGCTGCACATAGAAGATTGGCAATTCAAGGGGGACAGTTTTTAAAATCGCCATCTCCCTTATGTGTCCTTTCCTGAGTTCAGGATATTGTCTTGTATGAAAGAACTCTGTAGTCTGAAATGATACAGCCCATGCACGTTACCACTTCATTGTGAGTGAGGCCTCAGTTCAGAGGAACTGGTTTTCAGCTGAGTGCAGAATTGCCTTTATAGCTGCACTTCACATCCCGTGATGTTGGAGGGAATGATTTTTATTTTGTATTAGAAAGGGAAGAAACCACCAGAAAGTTCTATAGGAACATCACAAAAATCCCACGTTTTGACCTAGTAATGCAGCGCTTGATGACTTATTTCATAAGTACAACTTCTGTCCTCCCCCAAAAATGTCAGCTGTTCTTGATAATAGAGCTGTTTTAAACTTTAGGTTCTAATCAAAATAGCCATCCTATGGAATATTATTTTAAATATTTACCACAATATTCTCAGTCACATCATCCTTATTGTGCAGCTTATCCATTCTGAGAAACAATGAGTGATGTATCAGTTCTTCCAAAAATGTTCTTTATGGTGGCTAAATGAAATCTCACATTCAATTTTCTAATTTGCGGGGGGGGGGGGGGGGAATTAGATTTTTACTTGATAAGTGTGAACTTATTACACTTACGTTTGCGTCTTCCAGGTAGTACTGTTCTGTTGGAATATGCTAGTGTTTATAAAAGTGGTAATAAAGCAGGTATGAGACTGAATCCCACAAATCTATTCTGTCCCTTGCCCTGATTGTAGAAGTTGTTCTGCTAGCAGAAGACGCTCTAAAACCAGTGGAATGGACCCGGGATGGCTAACTCATGGCTTGGTGGAGTTGCGGATGTTACAGATGCCAAGAAATAAAGGGCTGCCTCCTGTGTTCACAAAGCCTTATGATGTCCCCTTTTTCCACTTGGGTCCGGGTCCACACCAAATCTGCCCATCTTTGGAATCAAAGCGCTTAGCAACTGGAGGCACCTTCGTATAGCTGATGCAGAACCAGGCTGAAATTTCCCTTGCTGCTCTTGTGTTGGAAGATTTTTGTTTGCACGCTGGTTATTGAGGACCACTGGAAACCTCTTAAGTCCTAATTTATGAAAAGGCGTTTCAGGTTTTGGATTGTTGCTCTGCTAAGTCACTGCACAATGGAATCGGGCTTAAATTATTTTAATTATAAAGCCTCTCCTTAAAGGTCCCAGGTTTGAAAAAAGAATCTTCAGCAGCAAAACTAATGAATCAGCTCTGTACGGCTGTCCTTGAGCTACTTAAATGGACTATCCTGTGTAAATTGCATTATCCTGGCAGAGGTTGTCCTTAAAAGGGCAGCTGCTGTGAGAGCCCTCTCAGCCCCACCCACCTCACAGGGTGTTTGTTGTGTGGGGGGGGGGAGATATAGGAGATTGGAAGCCGCTCTGAGACTCTGATTCAGAGAGAAGAGCAGGGTATAAATCTGCAATTCTTCTTCGTCTAAATTCACTGGGCCTTCTAGCGGCAGGCGGTCAGAATGCTGAAACGCTCAGGTGATTCTGTCCTTCAAAGGGAACGTACTCTGTAGCCGCAGAGTTGTTCTCCATGTATTGAACCATCTGGAAGTGCTGGGCTGGGTGGATAATTATGGCTTTAGTGGGAATCTCTGGGTTTTTTTTGTCGCAGGAACTCTTTTGCATATTAGGCCACACCCTGTAAGAAGAGCCCTGTAAGCTCTTGGAGGGTTGGCTACTTCGTGGGGGTGTGGTCTAATATGCAAAGGAGTTCCTGCTACAAAAGAAGCCCTGTGTGGGATGTGCAAAATGTTAAAAAATACTGTCCACTTCCAGAATGGAACTGGGAGCTTCCTGCTTCTGCTCTAGATTCAGAGATGGGGTTTTGAGCAAATTGGCTGCAGGTTGCCAAACAAACAAAAAACATCCTGCGTTTGGATTTAGAATAGATTCCAGGACCGAAGAAAGTCTAAGAAAGTTGTGGGGTTCTCTGGGTAGCTGGAGGTAAATTGTAACATTACCAGCATGGTAGAGAGCCCAGCTTTTGTCCAGTGGAGCCTGGAGAAGTTGCATCCTTTTAAAAAGGGCTTTGTTTTGTTGTCCTGGTTCCCCATCATCTGTGAACGGAGTGACATCTACACTTTGCATTTTATTTGTATTTTTTTTTGTTTGGCATAGTCATGGAAAGAGGAGAAAAGCTGGTCACTTGGTGCGTGGCACAAACCTTTTACTTTGGCTCTTTTCTCTCTCCCCTGCTCTCGAAGAACATAGTATTATTTGAAGGCTTGAATGTTCCTGTTGCAGAAAAAGTTTGAAGCACAGAAGCTGTGTAAATAGAGAGATTTCTCAAGATCTAAACCAGATTTAATTTATATTGTTTTGTATTTGTTGTATTAAACTGCTGAAGTATTAAATAAAAAAAACTAAGATGAGTTGAAAAGTTTGAATGACTGTAATGTAGTGCTTTATCATGCTGTTTTCACTAAGATTTTTCATTTAACTTGACTTTTAACACTGGTAAGTGTTGGGATTCTGAGCTTTACAGGGGCTGAAAGAAGTCTTTGTGAGGGTGATGGGAAAGGCTGCTGTGGGGCCACTAGGCTTGCTGGCCCCCAGGTCCTAGCAGGGAATCCTCCAGTTTTGCAGGCTCCTCCCTGCTGGAAGCTCCGCCCCAACAGCCACCATTTGCTTTTATTTTTTATTTTTTTATTTTTAAATTTTAAAGTTTTATTACTAAGAATCAAATACAAACATAACAAAACACTGACACACTAATAACATGAAACATATAACATAAAAAAGCAACACAATACACAACACAATAAACATACTACTCCCTACCACTTCATCCCCTACCAACTACACCCCACACTGGAGAGGGATAGGGGGGTTAAACATAAAAACATTACACAGTTCAATGCTTCATTCATACATTATCCTGATATACTCCTTATATATCATAGCTTCTGTTTTTATATGCCTTATATCATATATCATATATCATATATCTTAACCTATCATATATCATAACCTCTGTTTTTAACCCAGTCATATACAGGGTCCCATTCCTCCCGACATTTCTGCACATTACCACCTCTTAATCGGGTGGTCATCAAATCTGCTTCCGCCGTTTCAAAAAGTTTAGATATGAATTCTTCTCTGTTAGGAGTTCTGTCCTCCTTCCAGTACTTAGCATATAGAATTCTGGCAATTGTAACTATGTACAACACTAATTTCAGTTTGAATGACTGTAATGTAGTGCTTTATCATGCTGTTTTCACTAAGATTTTTCATTTAACTTGACTTTTAACACTGGTAAGTGTTGGGATTCTGAGCTTTACAGGGGCTGAAAGAAGTCTTTGTGAGGGTGATGGGAAAGGCTGCTGTGGGGCCACTAGGCTTGCTGGCCCCCAGGTCCTAGCAGGGAATCCTCCAGTTTTGCAGGCTCCTCCCTGCTGGAAGCTCCGCCCCAACAGCCACCATTTGCTTTTAAATCTATGCAGGCTTAATAGAAGCCTGTAAACTGTGTTTTGGACTGTGTGTGTGCCTTTAAATCTCAGCAAGAGGAGAGCTGAATGGGTGGGGTGAGCAAATAGCCAGATGGGTCTTCTTGGTGAGTGTGTGAAGCATGTGAGAAAGGAAGAGAAACAGAGTCCCTCCATTTGTCTGGAGGAAAACTCCACCCCCTGGGCTGCTCTCTTTTCATTTCCTGTATTCGTATGAAGCAGTTGGTTGAAATACAGCAGATGGTTACATTCCGCAACTCCTGTGAGTAAATTGCCCCAGTGAGACTAACTGTATTTATTTTTAATGTTTTGTGAGTGTGTGTTTGTGTTCACTTTTGTTTAGTGCAAGTGCAGCTGCTGGGGGATGAGGAAATGAAGACACTGCTGTATTTTTTTTTTATTTTAGGGAATGGGAAAGTCTCCAGGCTCCACCCCTGAAGTCTCCAGATATTTTCTGCATTGGGCCTGGCAAGCCTAGTGGCCACCCACATCAAAGATTGCTCACTGTGTCTCTGCATGTGATGCTGCCTGTTTGTTTTGGACCGGGCATTCCTTCCCTAGCAGGACCCTCTCTACATAAAATGTGATTGAATGTTCCACTTGCCTTCCATCAGGAGGCAAACCAAGGATATGAAGAAACATGGCGCAGGGTTGTTCAGATGGGGGCCATTTTTCTTGTCTTAAAACCAAACCATTTCAAACGCAGAGTGGATGTGGCAGGCAGAGTCTCCCTTTTTAATTCAGAAATCTTTTCTCCTCTGCTCAGCCATCAGAACTGTGGGAAATGCTGGTCTGAAAACAGCCAAGAGGAAGATGATCTGGGTATGACGCTGCCTTTTAATTACCAGATCATCCAGTTAGTTCCTCTAAGTCAGGGGTGTCCACTGTGCAGCCCGGGGGCTGGATCAGGCCACCAGAGGGTTCCTATCAGGCCTGCAGCAAGTCTGCTTTCTTCTCCCTCTCTCTCCTTTCTTTCTGTGTCACAGTTTGCTTTGAAAGGCTTGCTTAATCACACAGGAGCTACAGAGTAAAGCCTCTATTTTCTTCAATAGATCTGGCTCCTGCCTTTGGGAGGAAGGGGAGGAGGGAGAGCTTGCTTTGCCAGGCTCTCTCAGTTGCACAGCAGAGCTACTGAGCCAAGCCTCTTTTCCCTCTATTGACTGAGGCTCCACCCCCTCCTCATCCCCTGGGGAAGGAGGGAAAGAGCCAGAGCTTCCTTTGCCCGGTTCCCTCAATCACATGGGAGAGATACAAAATCTTTAGTTGTGTTTGTCTGCGTCCTTTATAAAGTTTATATCTCCGCTATGTGGCGTTACATTTTATGACATTCATGCCCCAGCCTGACAAGGTCTCATCGTGTCCATCCCTCGTAACAAATGAATTCAACACCCTCGCTCTAAGTACTTGTGATCCTGCAGTTGCATTTTATGTTTTCTGACACTGAAAACAGGCTTATTTCTCCAGTTCAACCCTGACTAGTTTTAGAAGTGCCTTTTCCCTTGCACGTATTGATGGGGATTGAACGGCAACGGAATCTCCATTTTCAGAATTGCTTAAAATTGGCAATTTTCATTTGTTCACTGGCTACTATATTTGATCCGGATGCCAAGCTGCATAGCTTTGTCACAAGCTGTGTCATTCTTGTCAACTGCTGATTTAGAAATGTTCGGGAAGAAATCCCCTAGTGAGAGCATCCCGCCTAAAATGAATGAATGTGTTGCCTTCTGGAACCGAAGCAATATTGCTGATTAGATTTAGATTTGCATGGCGGAGGCTGCAGGCTGGCTTGTGGGAAGTGCCAGTGAGATACAAATGTTCCTTGCTTTAAGCTTGGATCAAGGCTGAAAGCTGATGGTGTTTGTGTTGCGGATTAAAATGGTCTTCCTAGGCCTTGCAGAATTTTTCTTTTGCGTAGGAGTGCTCAAAATCCATATGGCAACACTGAAAAGCATCTTCTTGGACAAATAAGGCACTTGTTAAGCATTGAAGCCATTCATGCCTGTGGTGTTAGGAAGAGCTTCTGGAGTATTACCTTGAACTGGGTTAAGTGGTCCATTTGATTTAATTTGATTTATTAGATTTCTATCCCACCCTCCCCGCCAAAGCAGGCTCAGGGTGGCTCACAACAATAAAAACAGCAGTGTTCGATCAATTAAAACATTAAACAGTTCATCAAATCAATGAAATAAACAATTAAAACCATTAAAACCAAACAGTTTTGGTGCTTTGTCATTTAGTTTCCAGTGGCATTCAGTACTCTTAAGAATCCTTTATACTACTATATCGGCAATTCAATTAAAGGCCGGCCGAAATACTGTTGTCTTGAAGGCCTTCTGGAACTGGGCGAGGTCCCGGCAGTTGGTTCCACTGATCGGGGCTGCGATTGAGAAGGATCTTTCTCGTGTTGTTTTCAGTCTTGCCTGCCTCCGCCCGGGGATCGACAGTACGTTCTGCATTCCAGATCTGAGTTCGAAACACATTACTGAAAATGTGTATATCTGGAAGATATTTTTGAATGTTAAAAACGTTCTGGATTTACTGCTGCTGCTTACTCTCCTGTTGCTGATTTGTCTTCCCCCCTGGAGTTTCCACACTGAAACTGATTTGCCTTTCCTAGAATGAAATGCGGCTCCAATTCCATTCTTCTGAGTATATTCACCAGCACAGGCAGAGCCCCAAACAGGAGGTGTTTCAGCACACCGTGCTGCCGTTTGGGTTGGCAGCTGCTCCACAGATCTTCATGGCTTCAATTGTTGCCTGTTTACATTTGTGGGGGGTGTACCATTCACTGGTTTTTTGATGACTAATTGTCCTGCCCTAGATGCATGAAGAGGTGGCCTCCATAGTTAGATCTCGCAGGACATACTGTTTGCAGGTTAAGAAGAAGATGAAGATATTGGATTTATATCCCGCCCTCCACTCGGAAGAGTCTCAGAGCGGATCACAATCTCCTTTACCTTCCTCCCCCACAACAGGCACCCTGTGAGGTGGGTGGGGCTGGAGAGGGCTTCTCACAGCAGCTGCCCTTTCAAGGACAACCTCTGCCAAGCTATGGCTGACCCAAGGCCATTCCAGCAGGTGCAAGTGGAGGAGTGGGGAATCAAACCTGGTTCTCCCAGATAAGAGTCCGCACACTTAACCACTACACCAAACTGGCTCTCACTACACCAAACTGGTTAACACAGCTGCTGTTCTGCAATGTCCTACACATGTGAAGGGACACGATTCTGAAAGCTTGCTTGCAGTAGATTCCGTGATCAAAATCATTCCTCCCCCTTCAGATGACACTTACCTTCAGCCGCTGTTCATTGTCGCAAAGGTTTCAGTGGGCAGCAGCAAAAACCCTGCGTTTCTTCTCATTGCTTTCTCTGTTCTTCAAAGTTTTAGGACGGACGGTACGCTGAAGAGGATGTTCTCAAAACACAATAGTGCAAGCGGTCAAAAGCAATGAAGAGATTAAACCGACGTCCACTAACGTATCCAGCAGGCTGGTGAAATGGGTAACCACACAAGGGTCCCCCGCCTTTTTGAGCCTGTGGGCACATTTGGAATTCACACACAAGGTGGTGTGCTGCAGCCACAAGAGGGCCGCTGTGTGAGGCAGAGTCAAGCATAAAATGGCTGCTGTGAGAGGCAGAGCCAGGCACAAAGGAAGCGCGAGTGCAGGGAACAAGAGTCATTTTTAAAAACCTGGGCAAGAGCAGCGAGAAAGAGAATAAAACCAGCAATGTGCTGGTAGCAGCCACTGAAATCACACTGATTTTAATTTGCACAGCCAATCAGAAGCCCTGCTGGGCAAGGTTCGTACCTTCGTCCACCCACTTCTAAAAACTCCTGAGCACCAGGAAAGGGGTTGGTGGCACATTGGGGCCAAGAATCCCAGCTACAAATACAAGTTGATGGGGTGTGAACTGGCAGAGACTGACCAAGAGAGAGAGCTTGGGGTCATGGTAGATAACCCACTGAAAATGTCAAGACAGTGTGCGATTGCAATAAAAAAGGCCAACACTTGTTTTTTAACTTGTTCATAAATGATTTAGAGTTCGGAGTGAGCAGTGAAGTGGCCAAGTTTGCGGATGACACTAAATTGTTCAGGGTGGTGAGAACCAGAGAGGATTGTGAGGAACTCCAAAGGGATCTGTTGAGGCTGGGTGAGTGGGCGTCAACGTGGCAGATGCGGTTCAATGTGGCCAAGTGCAAAGTAATGCACATTGGGGCTAAGAATCCCAGCTACAAATACAAGTTGATGGGGTGTGAACTGGCAGAGACTGATCAAGAGAGAGATCTTGGGGTCATGATAGATAACTCACTGAAAGTGTCAAGACAGTGTGCGTTTGCAATAAAAAAGGCCAATGCCATGCTGGGAATTATTAGGAAGGGAATTGAAAACAAATCAGCCAGTATCATAATGCCCCTGTATAAATCGATGGTGCGGTCTCATTTGGAGTACTGTGTGCAGTTCTGGTCGCCGCACCTCAAAAAGGATATTATAGCTTTAGAGAAGGTGCAGAGAAGGGCAACTAGAATGATTAAAGGGCTGGAGCACTTTCCCTATGAAGAAAGGTTGAAACACTTGGGACTCTTTAGCTTGGAGAAACGTCGACTGCGGGGTGACATGATAGAGGTTTACAAGATAATGCATGGAATGGAGAAAGTAGAGAAAGAAGTACTTTTCTCCCTTTCTCACAATACAAGAACTCGTGGGCATTCGATGAAATTGCTGAGCAGACAGGTTAAGACGGATAAAAGGAAGTACTTCTTCACCCAAAGGGTGATTAACATGTGGAATTCACTGCCACAGGAGGTGGTGGCGGCCACAAGTATAGCCACCTTCAAGAGGGGTTTAGATAAAAATATGGAGCACAGGTCCATCAGTGGCTATTAGCCACAGTGTATGGAGCACAGGTCCATCAGTGGCTATTAGCCACAGTGTATGGAGCACAGGTCCATCAGTGGCTATTAGCCACAGTGTATGTGTGTATATAACATTTTTTGCCACTGTGTGACACAGAGTGTTGGACTTGATGGGCCGTTGGCCTGATCCAACATGGCTTCTCTTATGTTCTTATGTTCTAACACCATGCTGGGAATTATTAGGAAGGGAACTGAAAACAAATCAGCCAGTATCATAATGCCCCTGTATAAATCGATGGTGCGGTCTCATTTGGAATACCGTGTACAAATCTGGTCACCACACCTCAACAAGGATATTATAGCATTGGAAAAAGTCCAGGAAAGGGCAACTAGAATGATTAAAGGTTTGGAACACTTTCCCTATGAAGAGAGGTTAAAATGCTTGGGGCTCTTTAGCTTGGAGAAACGTTGACTGCCGGGTGACATGATAGAGGTTTACAAGATAATGCATGGGATGGAGAAAGTAGAGAAAGAAGTCCTTTTCTCCCTTTCTCACAATACAAGAACTCGTGGGCATTCGATGAATTGCTGAGCAGTCGAGTTAAAACGGATAAAAGGAAGTACTTCTTCACCCAAAGGGTGATTAACATGTGGAATTCACTGCCACAGGAGGTGGTGGCAGCTACAAGCATAGCCAGCTTCAAGAGGGGATTGGATAAAAATATGGAGCAGAGGTCCATCAGTGGCTATTAGCCACAGTGTGTGTGTGTATATATGTGTGTGTGCTTGTATATATATAATACACACGCACACACATATTGGCCACTGTGTGACACAGAGTGTTGGACTGGATGGGCCATTGGCCTGATCCAATATGGCTTCTCTTATGTTCTTTTGAGTGCCCTGGAATAACATACAAACGGAGCTCAAGGATCACTGGTGTCCCAGTGAAGCAGCTGCTGGTATGTCTGGCTTGCCTGTCCCTGCTTGCGTGCCTCTCCAGTCAAACACTGCTGCAGCCGCTTCCGTTGTGCATTTATTTCTGGCCTCTTGGGTCAATAAATCCTGTATATACAGTGTCTCGAACCGTGCAAAATAATCCGAAGCTGGGTCCCCTTCACTGCCCGGTTGCTGTAGACAAGGGAGGGTGGCGAGAGAGGAGGGAAGCTGGATGTGCTTTAGCCTTATGTCACATTAGTCAGTAGTTGAATTTTTGTAAGTCGGCCTGGCCCTGGAGGAAAAGAAGCGTCCCCTTATGTAAGGCTCTGACGTCGGCGTCTGCAAAGGCCAGAACTCAGCAGAGGCATTTTTAGTACATCCTCGGAGCGCTAGAGGTCATTGTAGAGAGGAACTGAAACTCCTCCGGGGAATGCAGCTCGAAAGCCTGGTCAAAAAGAAGTGCTCAGTGTGAGAGGAGATGGGGAGGGAGGAGGCGTGTGCTCGAACTGCACTTGCTCCTTTTGGAGGCAAAGAGGTGGCGGATGAGAGATCTCAGTGATGCTTCAACTGATAGGGCCTGAGCAGTTTAGTGCGACAGGCAACAGCTGCCCAACAACAGCTGCTACCCAAGGTCGCTGCCAGAGTTTCCCGTCACCATCCTCTTGCCGTGCCCAAATGGAAACCCGGAGGTTTGCAGACAAATCCAGGAAGCTGATTTTTTAAAAAATGAATTGATATCTGTACTTGCCTAGAAGAACAAGAATTGCAGATTTTTTCCACACCCTTCTCTGAATCAGAGACTCAAAGCAGCTCACAATCTCCTTTACCTTCCCCATCCACAGCAGACACCCTGCAAGGTGGGTGGGGCTGAGAGGGCTCTCACAGCAGCTGCCCTTTCAAGGACAACCTCTGCCAGAGCTCTGGCTGACCCAAGGCCATGCCTGCAGGTGCAAGTGGAGGAGTGGGGAATCAAACCTGGTTCTCCCAGATAAGAGTCCGCACACTTCACCACTACACCAAACTGGCTCTAGCAATGTCATATAACTATTTTTTTAAGGGAAAGGTAAGGACGGGCAGGAGGGTTGGTTTATTCCTGGATTCTGCAATGTTATAAATAAGTAAACTCCCCTGTCGTTCCCATTTGGTAAATTCATTCAAGTTTCTTCATGACCACTTTGCTGTCTGCAAAAGACGTTCTCTTGGGTGGACAAACAGTTAAAAGAAGTACTTCTTTGCCTGGTGATGGCAGACATTACTATGTGGGTGGCCACATGTGGCTCTCAAAGCCCCCAACACCCCATTGGCTAACTTGGAGAAGGTATTTGTTTCTTTAAATCACTTCGCCAAGCCGAGCCAGTTGGTTTGGACTGGTTTTGGACCTCATCTGTTGTTCCATTATCTGTTTAACCAACTAGTGGTTCTGTTCACTCTGCCTCAGCTCTTAGCTCCTCCTATTCAGCCATAGAGCAGGGTGTGCCCGGAGGAGGGGGGAGGTTGTCTGGGGGCCTGGGGGGGGGGACATCCCCAGTCAAGCTGGAAGCAGCAGGAGGGAAACCGCTGTGTGCGGGGTGTGTGTGTGTTGTGGGGCTGGAAGTCTCCTATGAAGGGACTCATGGGTGGGGGGGGGGGAATGAAAAGTCAAATAGATTCCTGACTTGTCTTGCTGACAACTTCCTTTTCCAGAAAGTGAAGAAGGAAACAAGGGGATCTGCTATCTTGGATTTGATTCTCACCAACAAGGAAGAATTGATTGAAGAAGTGGAAATAGTGGGCACCCTGGGCAGTAGTGACCATGTGATTTTAGAATTCACAGTCTTAGGGAAGGGGAAAGCTATACGTAGTCAGACTTATAGGTTGGACTTCAGAAAGGCAAGCTTTGATAAAGTTAGAACTATGCTGGGTAAAATCCCATGGTCAGAAATACTTAGGAGGAAGGGGGTTCAGGAGGGGTGGGAGTTTCTTAAAAGCAAAATAATAAAAGCACAATCACAGACGATTCCTATGAGAAGAAAAAATGGAAAACGCCTAAAGACGCCGAAGTGGCTCCATAAACCGTTCTCTAAAGACCTGAGAAATAAAAAAAAAAAACTCCTTTAGGAATTGGAAGGAGGGCCTTATAACTAAGGATGAATATAAACAAATCACCAATGCTTGTAGAGAAAAAGCTAGGAAAGCTAAAGCTCAGTATGAGCTTAGGCTGGCCAAAGATGCTAAAAACAACAAAAAAGGGTTCTTATGTTCAGAGTAAGAAAAATAGCAAGGACATGGTAGGCCCACTGCGAGGGCAAGAAAGTGAAATTGTAACAGGTAATGAAGAGAGGGCGAAACTGCTCAATTCCTCAGTCTTCTCTTCTGAGGGAAACGGTGCTCAACATGGCAAAAACAGAACATATAAGGAGGGTGTGAAGTTCCAACCTAGGATCAGCGTAAGGGTAGGACATAAACACCTAGTTTCTTTAAATGAAACTAAGTCCTCAGGGCCAGATGAATTGCATCCAAGGGTTCTAAAAGAGCTTGCGGATGTAATTTCTGAGCCTCTGGCTATTTTTGAAAATTCTTGGAAAACAGGAGAGGTGCCGAAAGATTGGAAGCAGGTGAATGTTGTCCCCATCTTCAAGAAGGGGAAAAAAGAGGATCCGGGTAACTATGTCTTGACGTCTATTCCTGGAAAAGTTTTAGAACAAATCAAACAGTCGGTCCTGGAACATTTAGAAAGAATGGATGTGATTACTAAGAGCCAGCATGGTTTTCTCAAGAACAAGTCATGTCAGACTAACCTGATCTCTTTTTTTGAGAAAGTAACTACCTTGCTGGATCAGGGGAATGCTGTAGACATTTATCTAGATTTCAGTAAGGCTTTTGATAAGGTTCTACATACTATCCTTGTTGACAAGTTGGTAAAATGTCATTTGGATCCTGTTACCGTTAGGTGGCTCTGTAACTGGTTGACAGATCACACCCAAAGAGTGCTTGTGAATGGTTCCTCATCCTCTTGGAGAGGAGTGACAAGTGGAGTGCCTCAGGGATCTGTCCTGGGACCTGTTTTGTTCAACATCTTTATCAATGATTGGATGAAGGAATAGAGGGAATGCTTATTAAATTTGCCGATGATAGTAAATTGAGAGGGGTTGCAAATACAGTAGAAGACAGAAGCAGGATACAGGATGACCTTGACGGGCTGGAAAACTGGGCTAAAACCAATACAATGAATTTTAACAGGGATAAATGTAAATCTCTGCATTTAGATAGGAAAAATCCCATGCATGGTTATAGAATGGGGGAGACTTGTCTTAGCAGTAGTATGTGCGAAAAGGATCCAGGGGTCATATATGAACATATGAAGCTGCCTTCTACTGAATCAGACCTTTGGTCCATCAAAGTCAGTATTGTCTTCTCAGACTGGCAGCGGCTCTCCAGGGTGTTAGTGGATCATACACTGAACATGAGTCAACAGTGTGATGCGGTGGCTAAAAAGGCAAATGCAATTTTGGGCTGTATCAACAGAAGTATAGTGTCCAGATCACGTGATGTGATGGTATCGCTTTGCTCTGGTAAGACCTCATCTGGAGTCTCATGTTCAGTTTTGGGCACCACATTTTAAGAAGGATATAGACAAGCTGGAACGGGTCCAGAGGAGGGCGACAAAGATGGTGAGGGGTCTGGAGACCAAGTCCTATGAGGAATGGTTGAAGGAGTTGGGGATGTTTAGCCTGCAGAGGAGGCAGCTGAGAGGTGATATGATGACCATCTTCAAGTACTTGAAGGGCTGTCATAGAGAGGATGGTGTGGAATTGTTTTCTGTGGCCCCGGAAGGTAGGACCAGAACCAATGGGTTGAAATTAAATCGAAAGAGTTTCCGGCTCAACATTAGGAAGAACTTCCTGACTGTCAGAGCGATTCTTCAGTGGAACAGGCTTCCTCGGGAGGTGGTGGGCTCTCCTTCCTTGGAGGTTTTTAAACACAGGCTAGATGGCCATCTGACAGCAATGAAGATCCTGTGAACTTAGGGGGAGGGGTTTGTGAGTTTCCTGCATTGTGCAGGGGGTTGGACTAGATGACCCTAGAGGCCCCTTCCAACTCTATGATTCTATGACTCCTTCCCCGTAATAGTGCCCCACCCCTTTCTGTGACAACTTCCCATAACCAAAGTTGTGTGGCTTTTATTTTATGATATTTAGATATAAGGGCTGCAGGCTGCTGTTCTATTATAAGGCCACTCAGTAGCAGGGCCGGATTGGGGGGGGGGGCGGGGGCAGAGGGGGGTGCTTACCCCAGGCGCCGACAAGGGGGGGGACCCCCAAATTGGGTATGGAGCCCATTGTATTCTATGGGACCATAAAATAGAGTGGCCCATAAGGGGGCGCCATTTTTTGATTTTGCCCCCCCCCTCAAAAATCATGTCGATCTGGTCCTGTGTAGAGAAACGCAGATTAATATCTGAGCTTCTTGAGGATTCTTTGCCTGGAGTATTCTTTTCTGCAGCGATTCCATGAATGACTCACCTTCTTTTGGCCAGCAACCGCACGGAAATTCACAACATGTGGGAATTAGAGAGTGCTGGAAGAAAACTGTCAGCCCCTCCTTCTGGGCGTGCTGGCCTCACTGAGAGAAGCACATCCTTCCGGCAGTACATTCTTCTGGCCTGCAGCAGGGAGAAAGGCATGGGTGGAAAAAGAATATTTAAAAAAAAATGAAATAAAATAAAACCACAGCTCTGAATGGCTGGAAGCTGGCAGAGCAGGGACTAAATCAACATAGCAAATACATCCACCAACAGCATTAGCTGTAAAAAAAACTAAAGGTAATGTTTGCACACGATGACAGCAATGTGCTTGCACATTAATTACCACAAAGTTTGTGTGTGTGTGTTCTTTTAAAACAAGCCTGAGTTTCTTCCCATAAGCCAAAGTTTTCCTTTTAGGGGTCAGGTTTAATGTCCTCTTAAGAGCCCTGTGGTGCAGAGTGTTAAAGCTGCAGTACTACAGTCCTAAGCTCTGCTCACGACCTGAGTTTGATCCCCAGCGGAAGCTGAGTTTTCAGGTAGCCGGCTCGAGGTTGACTCAGCCTTCCATTCTTCTGAGGTCGGTAAAATGAGTCCCCAGCTTGCTGGGGGGGGGGGGGGGAGTGTGGATGACTGGGGAAGGCAATGGCAAACCACTCCATAAAAAGTCTGCTGTAAAAACGTTGTGAAAGCAACCTCATCCCAGAGTCGGAAACGACTGGTGTTTGCACAGGGGACCTTTCCTTCCTTAATGTCCTCTTACTACTCTCTTCACCATTTGGTTCCTCTGGATCAGGGGTGGCCGGACTGTGGCTCTTTCACACATATTGTGTGGCTCTCAAAGCCCCCACTGCCCCATTGGCCAGCTTCAAGAAGACCGTTCTCTCTTTAAATCACTTCACCAAGCCAGCCAGTGGCTTGGAGAACGCACTTTCAGTTAAAGCTGCTTTCTTTCCACCTCTCCCTCCCCTCTTCTTCCTTCCTTCCATCCATCTTGCAGCTCTTATGTTAAGCACCTTTAGTGTAGTGGTTAAGTGTGCAAACTCTTACCGGGGAGAACTGGGTTTGAGTCCCCACTCCTCCACTTGCACCTGCTGGAATGGCCTTGGGTCAGCCACAGCTCTCTCAGGAGTTGTCCTTGAAAGGGCAGCTGCTGTGAGAGCCCTCTTGGCCCCACCCACCTCACAGGGTGTCTGTTGTGGGGGGAGAAGATATAGGAGATTGTAAGCCAGTCTGAGACTCTGATTCAGAGAGAAGGGTGGGGTATAAATCTGCAGTCGTCGTCTTTTCTGTGCAAGAGCCTCTGCTGAAGCATATAGTGAAATGCATAGGGCTCTAGAACAGGGATGGCCAACGGTAGCTCTTCAAATGTTTTTTGCCTACAACTCCCATCAGCCCCAGCTTGCATGGCCAATGGCTGGGGCTGATGGGAGTTGTAGGCAAAAAACATCTGGAGAGCTACCATTGGCCACCCCTGCTCTAGAAGATCTAATAAACTGCCCTACCTTGTTTTTTTTTCCTCTTTGCAACCCTCCTACATTTTCTTTTTTTCCCCCCCACACATTTTCTGATTGGCTCCAGCACTCCATGGCAGCCCTTTTGTCAATAAAAACTGTGATCACAAAGCACTAATAAAGTACAATAGCATTTACTGGTAAGTAACAGACAAAGCAGTCCTCTTGAATAATCTCACAAAAATAACGTTTCAATAGTAAAGTCCACACAAAGTTTCAACAGCATATGAGAAATCCGCCAAATAGACTCTTGAATAATCTCACAAATAGATTATTCCCTTGAAATAACAGAGTTTCAGGTAACAGTTTTGTGATTGCTACCTGTGGAAGCCATTTGGAGATGGCAGGGCAGCTACTTCCCCATTCTGAAAACAAGTTTGGGGGCATTAGTCTTATGAACTTATAAAAGCTATAATGAAAAAAAAAATACCTTAAAGAGAACCAGTTTGGTGTAGTGGTTAAGTGCATGGACTCTTATCTGGGAGAACTGGGTTTGATTTCCCACTCCTCCACATGCAGCTGCTGGAATGGCCTTGGGTCAGCCATAGCTCTCTTATCTGGGAGAACCGGGTTTGATTCCCCACTCCTCCCCTTGCAGCTGCTGGAATGGCCTTGGGTCAGCCAGAGCTCTCTTATCTGGGAGAACCGGGTTTGATTCCCCACTCCTTCAATTGCACCTGCTGGAATGGCCTTGGGTCAGCCAGAGCTCTCTTATCTGGGAGAACCGGGTTTGATTCCCCACTCCTCCACTTGCACCTGCTGGAATGGCCTTGGGTCAGCCAGAGCTCTCTTATCTGGGAGAACCGGGTTTGATTCCCCACTCCTCCAATTGCACCTGCTGGAATGGCCTTGGGTCAGCCATAGCTCTCTTATCTGGGAGAACCGGGTTTGATTCCCCACTCCTCCACTTGCACCTGCTGGAATGGCCTTGGGCTAGCCATAGCTCTGGCAGAGGTTGTCCTTGAAAGGGCAGCTGCTGTGAGAGCCTTCTCAGCCCCACCCCCCTCACAGGGTGTCTGTTGTGGGGGAGGAAGATAAAGGAGATTGTAAGCCACTCTGATTCAGAGAAAAGGGCGGGGTATAAATCTGGAGTCTTCTAAAGCAGATACACCGAGCAACCGTGTAAACCCACAGTACTCTCTGGCCCTAAACCGATTCATTGTTGTATTTTCCCCTGGGGAAAAAAAATCTGGAGTCAGCAAAGACCAGTTTGTAAGGAAGTGTTGGACACAGATGTGAAGAACTGGATTCAAATAGTAGTTTACCACAGGAATGCAGCTGGGAGTCCAGCTCGTGAAGAAGACAGAAGAGAAATGCAGTTGTGATGCATCCCCTTGACAACAGTTCCATATCTGACTCACAAATTTACAGTTATTGCCTCCCTTGCCATGTTAGTCATAATGAGGCAGGTGGGAGCTTCTCACTCCTGAAAAACAAAGTAGGAGTCAAGTTGCACCTTTAAGACCAACAAAGTTTTATTCAGAACGTAAGCTTTCGTGTGCTCCAAGCACACTTCATCAGACGAGGAATCAGGTACAGTGAGCAGAGCTACGCTAGTTATACATCCACAGTATTCCAATGTATTTCTCTTAGAATAGTGAGAATAATTTTTGGAACTGATCTACTTTAAATAGGGATATTGGCTGTTTATCTCATTACATATACTTACCCCATTTTCATTATATGTTATTGTATTCTTTTTTTCTAACGGCAAACTAGAATGATGTTTACATGTTAAATAGTAAATTAGGTGGACAAGAACATCACTATTCAATAGGCTTCCCAACCCTCCCACCCTGGCGGGGGACCCCAGGATTTCCACCCTCTTCCCCTGCTCCCCCAAAAAAACGGAAGCGAGGGCAAGGGGGGAAACGGCGCCAGGGAGCATGGCTGGCCGCCCCATCCTGGAGCAGGCAAGGCCGCCGCCGCCCCCTCCCCGCCCACCGCAGCTGCTTCTCCAAGATGGGCCCAGGCTGAGCCCATCTCGGAGGAGCAGCCAAGAGGCGGCGGCAGCGCAGGCAAAACCAGGGGAGGGCAGAGGCAGGCCAGGAGCATGGCGAGCCGCGAATCTGGGCCCTTCTAGGACCCGGACTCGCAGCTCGCCATGCCCCTGGCCCGCCTCCAACCCCCCTCCGATTCCACCCCAGAGGCGGAGCGAAGCCGGTGAGGCTGCCGTGCCGCCCCCCCCCTGCCCCACTGCAGCTGCTCCTCCGAGATGGGCTCAGCTTGAGCCCATCTCAGAGGAGCAGCCACGGCGAGCGGAGAAGAGGCGGCAGCTGTGCAGCGGTGTCGCCCACTTCGAGACGGGGCGGCTCGCCACGCTCCCCGGCGCCGTTTCCCCCCTCCCCGCTAGCTCCACCCCAGTGTCTCCTGGCTCCACCCCCAAAGTCCCCAGATATTTCTGGGATTGGACTTGGCAACCCTACTATTCAATGTATTTCTCTCTTAGCTGTACTGACATACTCAAATAGGGATACTGGCTGTTTATCTCATTACATATATTATATACAATAAAATTTTTGACTGACTGACATTTCATATACTAAACCCATCTTCCATATTTTAATGTATTTTTCTCCTAATGGCAAACTATATGTTACACGTTAAAAGGTAAATTAGTTGGATGGGAAAAACTTCTGAGAAAGTAATGCCTTCTTTTTGACCCAGGCTTATATAATAGAGTGATTGACAGACATTCTCACATTTGACATATTACTGTTTTATTGCTTTTGCATGCTCATGCTCAATTTTTTAATTTTACTATTCTGTCATTGGATCTTCGGAGTATGATGGAAGACAGGAGGGCCTGGCGTGACTTTGTCCATGGGGTCGCAAAGAGTCGGACTTGTCTGTGCGACTGAACAACATTGGATCTTAAATTTGTACCATTTTGCATTCTAAACCACCGCCTACCAGCTATATATAGCCCTGCTCACTGTACCTGCTTCCTCGTCTGATGAAGTGTGCTTGGAGCACACAAAAGCTTATGTTCTGAATACAACTTTGTTGGTCTAAAAGGTACACTTGACTCCTACTTTGTTCTACAGCTTCAGACCAATGTGGCTGCCTACTTGGATCTGCACACCTGAAAACGATAGCCTAAGGCACAAGGCAGCATGGTAGATGGCTGCACTAACAAGACTGGCTGCCCGGTCGACAGGGCAATAACTATATACAACTCTGGGTTCCCACGCTAGCAGGCCATTCAAACTGGCCGGGGCCCTCTGATTGGTGCAGGGCAGTGGGTATCAGGATCCTGCTGCCATTGTTCCTAGTTCCCCAAAGTCCGTTCTTCCAGCTCATAGGAATACCCAGATACTAGATATAATTCTACATACATAACATTCCCCCAAAGAACACTACAGCCTGGTGGAACACTTCTGGGAGAGATCAGGGCCTTGTGTTCCACCGACCCAGTGGTTGAGGGCAGTGATAGGTTCCTTTCTGATGGATTTCATATATGATCGGCCTCCTCCTTTCTTCCCTCCCCTCCCCCTTTCCTTCTCAGACGGTTATTATAATATAGTGGGTTCAATGCATAGAGGAGACGCAGTTGCAGTGGTCATAGCTCTTTATTCAGCTCCAGCATGGTAACTAGTAACTAAAGAAGACTGGAGAATTGGGCCAGCGGGGCCAACTATGTACAGTTCAAGGTTCCTGCGCTAGAATGCCATTAGATCATTTGAACCCGCGGGGGCTTCTGATTGGACCAGGGCAGCAGGGATTTGAATCCTACTGCTCATTGTTCCTGAGTCCCCAAGCTCCAAGGAGCCAGGCAGGAACACGAGTAATCCAAGTCCTCATACCCAACAGTTATATACTGCCCCTCCATCGGCACACCATCTTTTAGCTGTATAGTGGATGTATTTTAAAAATCTTATTGTGTTTGTTGTAATTATTATAATTTTAGAGTATTTATTGTATTACTTAATGTAATTGCTGTATATTTTACAAATTGATATTACCCTCTTTGAGCTGATTCTGGGAGAATGGGTTATAAATCCAATGAAAGAAATAAATAGACTGGGATTTTTGCCCAAGGGCATGTACTACCCTTGTTGGAGAAATGGGAGCTCACAAAACTGTTCATTTATTAAGAGAGCCAGTTTGGTGCAGTGGTTAAGTGTGCGGACTCTTATCTGGGAGAACCAGGCTTGACTCTCAGTTCCTCCAATTACAGCTGCTGGAACGGCTGTGGGTCAGCCATAGCTCTCACAGAGCTGTCCATGAAAGGGCAGCTTCCATGAGAGCTCTCTCAGCCCCACCCACCTCACAAGGTGTCTGTTGTGGGGGGAGAAGATATAGGAGATTGTAAGCCATCTTGAGTCTCTGATTCAGAGAGAAGGGTGGGGTATAAATCTGCAATACATATTATTATGAAGAAACATTGGATTTATAATAATAATAATAATAATTTTTTATTTCTATCAGGCCCTCCCCGCTGAGGCAGGCTCAGGGCGGCTCACAACATAAAATACATTATACATCAGTTATACTTATAAAATCATGGTTAAAACAATTACAGATTATTAAAATTAACATTAACAATATGGTGCTATAAACATTAGGTCTTCAGTAGAATTCAGTAACTAAAAGCATTTTCAGCGGCACTTCCTAGCTTGTCATTAGTTGAAGGCTATCTTGAAAAGGTGGGTCTTACAGGCCCTACGGAATTGATCTAAGCATCGTAGGGCCCGCACCTCCTCTGGGAGTTGATTCCACAGCAGTGGAGCTGCGACAGAGAAGGCCCAATCCCGGGTGGCCTTCAATCTGGCCTCCCTTGGCCCAGGGACATTCAGCTGGTTTTTTCCAGCTGACCTCAGCGCTCTCTGGGGCTCATATGGGGAGAGACGGTCCCTCAGGTAGGCAGGTCCTCGGTCATATAGGGCTTTAAAGGTGATAATCAGCACTTTGTAGCGAACTCAGTATACCACTGGCAGCCAGTGCAGTCCACGTAGCCCCGGCTGTATGTGCTCCCACCTTGGGAGCCCCAGCAACAGCCTAGCCGCCGCGTTCTGCACCAGCTGCAGCTGCCGAGTTCGGCACAAGGGCAGCCCCATGTAGAGGGCGTTGCAGTAGTTCAGTCTCGAGGTGACCGTAGCATGGATCACCATTGCTAGGTCCCGGCGCTCCAGGAAGGGGGCCAACTGCTTCGCCCGTCGAAGATGAAAGAATGTGGACTTGGCAGCAGCCGCTATCTGTGCCTCCATCGATAATGAAGGCTCCAGAAGAACCCCCAAGCTCCTGACCTTATGGGCTGCTTTCAGCAGCACACCGTCAAGGACCGGCAAGGGGATTTCCCTTCCTAGGGCACCGCGGCCCAAGCAAAGGACCTCGGTCTTCGTTGGACCCTGCCCTTCACTCAGAGTCTCAGAGCAGCTTACAATCTCCTTTCCTTTCCCCTCTTCAGAATAGACACCCTGTGAGGTAGGTGGGGCTGAGAGAGCTCTGAGATAACTGCGACTGACCCAAGGTCATCCAGCTGGCTACAGGTGGAAACGTGGAGACTCAAACCCGGTTCTCCCAGATTAGAGTATACCACCCTTAAACACAACACCAAACTTGAAAATGTATATGCTGCTTCTTCCAAGACTGACTTAAAGTGGCTCATGCATCAAACAGTACAATAAAGTGATTAAAAGGATGGCATAAAAACAATGCAAAACCAAGAAGAAGATGATGATATTGGATTTATATCCCGCCCTCCACTCCGAAGAGTCTCAGAACGGCTCACAATCTCCTTTCCCTTCCTCCCCCACAACAGACACTCTGTGAGGTGGGTGGGGCTGGAGAGGGCTCTCACAGCAGCTGCCCTTTCAAGGACAGAGTCTCAGAGCGGCCTACAATCTCCTCTCCCTTCCTCCCCCACAACAGACACTCTGTGAGGTGGGTGGGGCTGAGAGGGCTCTCTATGAAAACAAAGCAGTAGACAAGTGCATCTTTAAGACCAACTAAGTTTTATTCAGAATGTAAGCTTTCGTATGCTCTTAAGCAGACTTCATCAGACAAAATGGGAATGGAAGCAGCCATTCTTAAGAGCCCATGATTCTACACTGCCCACTTATATTAAGAATGGCTGCTTCCATTCCCATTTTGTCATGCAAAAGCTTACATTCTGAATAAAATTTAGTTGGTCTTAAAGGTGCACTTGTCTACTGCTTTGTTCTATTGCTTCAGACCAACACGGCTGCCTGCTGGGCTCTATCTCAATGCAAAACCAGACTGAGCAGCTTAAGATGACAGTCAAAAAGCGCTCCTCAGGCTAGAAGGACAGACCTTTCCAGGCAAAATGCCACAGGAGCAGTGTTCCCTCTAAGCTGCGTTAGAGTGAACCAGCTCAGTTTTTTAGCCTCCAGCTCACACATTTTTGTCTTAGCTCAGGAAAACTGGTCCCAGAGCCAACTAATTTACGCAGGAGCTCACAACTTCAACTCCAGTAGCTCACAAAGTAGAATTTTTGCTCACAAGACTCTGCAGTTTAGAGGGAACATTGCTTGGGAGCCATAAATGCCCTGCATTGAAAAGAGTGTCACTGCGCCCCTCATGCCAGCAATTTCCACCTCAGGGGAGTGAAACTAACTGACCAGATGTTGAGTCAGCACCTAGTTCCTGCAGCCGCTGTTTGAAATATTTGGATCTGATACCACTTTGCATTTGGGAATGCCAAAAAATGACGAATTAAAAACTAATAAGTCACCAGGTCTGGATGGCATACATCCAAGAGTTCTGAAAGAACTCAAAGTTGAACTTGTGGATCTTCTGACAAAAATATGTAATCTTTCATTGAAATCTGCCTCCGTTCCTGAAGACTGGAAGGTAGCAAATGTCACCCCCATCTTTAAAAAGGGTTCCAGAGGAGACCCGGGAAATTACAGGCCAGTCAGTCTGACTTCAATACCGGGAAAGTTGGTAGAAACCATTATCAAGGACAGAATGAGTAGGCACATTGATGAACACAAGTTATTGAGGAAGACTCAGCATAGGTTCTGTAAGGGAAGATCTTGCCTCACTAACCTGTTAGAATTCTTTGAGGTGGTGAACAAGCATGTGGACAAAGGGAATTTCCACAGAACAATCAGCACAGTCAACAACCATCTTCCTTATCTTCAAACCCCTTCCAACCTTCCCAGCAATTAACACAGAACAATGGTCACATTCAACAGCCAGTTTCCTTATCACTACCCTTTCAGGAAGCCCCACCAAACAATGGGCACACCCACAAACCTATTGCCCTTTCATCACACCCCCTCCAGCTTACAAATAGCAGCTCTCCAGCAGCCCTGGCCCCACTCAATGCACAGCAGCCAAGAAGGTCTGAGCGCCTGCTCCGGCTGCAACGCCACTGAGGATGTTCTCCGCAGCTGAGAATGAAACGTCTGGAAGGAAAACTTTCTCCAGTAGAACACGGCACTTGATCCCAAAAGAGTCTACAAACCCTAATGATGTTACCAGCCGTGAAAACCTGAAATCTTTGATAAGATATTGTGCGATTGCAATAAAAAAAGGCCAACGCCATGTAGGAATTATTTGGAAGGGAATTGAAAACAAATCAGCCAGTATCATAATGCCCCCATATAAATAGATGGTGCGGTCTCATTTTGAATACTGTGTACAATTCTGGTCACCGCATCTCAAAAAGGATATTATAGCATTGGAAAAAGTCCAGAAAAGAGCCAATAGAATGATTAAAGGTTTGGAACATTTTCCCTATGAAGAAAGGTTAAAACGCTTGGGGCTCTTTAGCTTGGAGAAATGTCGACTGCGGAGTGACATGATAGAGGTTTACAAGATTATGCATGGGATGGAGAAAGTAGAGAAAGAAGTCCTTTTCTCCCTTTCTCACAATACAAAAACTCGTGGGCATTCAATGAAATTGCTGAGCAGTCAGGTTAAAATGGATAAAAGGAAGTACTTCTTCACCCAAAGGGTGATTAACATGTGGAATTCACTGCCCCAGGAGGTGGTGGTGGCTACAAGCATATCCAGCTTCAAAAGGGGATTGGATAAAAATGTGGAGCAGAGGTCCATCAGTGGCTATTAGCCATAGTATGTGTGTTTGTGTGTGTGTGTGTATTTGGCCACTGTGTGACACAGTGTTGGACTGGATGGGTCATTGGCCTGATCCAACATGGCTTCTCTTATATTCTTATGTTCTTAAATGGAGGTGAGTCTAGAACAGGGGTGGCCAAACTTGCTTAATGCAAGAGCCACATAGAATGAACATCAGATGTTTGAGGGAGGGAGGAAAATGGGGAGGAGAGACATGGAAAGAAAGCAACTTTCAATGCCACCAGCTGGCTATGTTTGGAGAAATGATTTAAGACGATAAATGCCTTCTCCCAGCTGGCCAACGATGTGGTGGGGGCTTCCAGAGCCACACAATACGTGTGAAAAAGCCACATGTGGCTCCCGAGCCACAGTTTGGCCGCCCCTGGTCTAGAATGTCTCAGCTTCTCTGCTTTGCTGGGCATTTCCCTCTTCATGGCTTCTACATGCTGTCCGTACTGTCCAGGGGTGCCAGACATATAGAGGAAAAAAATGTCTGCCCCTTTAACATACTGGGGTGTTTATTCACTAGGTGATGTTATAGACCTCCATGCTCTGAAAAGCTTCAGTTGCTCCTTTCCACACTTAGGACTCTATTAAAGGGACATTTTTTCCTCCAGGCTTGTTGGCAACCTCCACTGTCACCTGAAGACCCATGAGGCCTCCCAACTCTTCTCTTCATACCAACTCACGGGGCCAACAGAAAGTCACAAAACAGAGAACCAGCTCTGGGGAGTCAAAGAAGTTTCTGTCTAATATTCGAAAGAAACAGAAATTACATTTTTATGTCACCCTTCCTCCAAGAGACTCAGGTTGGTGCACATCGCCACCCTGCCCTCCATTTTATCTTCATAGCAAACCTCTGAGGTAGGTTAGGGTGACAGAGAGTTGCTGGCCCAGGGTCCCCCAAACAGTTTCATGGTGGGTGGGGATTTGAATTGGGATTTCCCCAACTCTAGGTGGACACTTCAGGGGTCCCCCTTCTTTTTGAGTCAGCTGGCAACTTTGGGATTCTGACACAAGATGGCCACTGTAGGAGGAGGAAGAGCAACCCACCATATGGCTCCTATAGATTACCTTTAGTCACCCAGTGTAGATCCTAGAATCATAGAGTTGGAAGGGAAACCCCCCAGGGGCATCGAGTCCAACCCCCTGCACACTGCAGGAAACTCACAAACACCTCCCCCTAAATTCACAGGATCCTCATTGCTGTCAGATGGTCATCTAGCCTCTGTTTAAAAACCTCCAAGGAAGGAGAGCCCACCACCTCCCAAGGAGGAAGCCTGTTCCACTGAGAAATCGCTCTACCAGTCAGGAAGTTCTGGAAACTCTTTTGATTTAATTTTTGATTTAACTCTTTTGATTTAATTTTGACTCGTTGGTTCTGGTCCTACCTTCTGAGGCCAACAGAAGACAAGTACTTGCAGATGGTCACCTCTCAGCCGCCTCCTCTCCAGGCTAAACATACCCAGCTCCTTCAACCTTTCTTCATAGGACCCATGTGTTCAGTAACGTGTAATGTCTTAGATGGTTGCACCAAGATTTCTCTTAGCCGAACTTCCTTTGGCTAGCATCAGCCATCAGGCTGTGCATTTGCAAAGACCAGTAGCATAGTGGCTAGACTGTCTGGCAGGTTTGAATCCCCACTCTGCCATGAAGTCTGTTGGGTGATCTTGGGCCCATCACACCGGCTCAGCCTCACCTCCTTCACAGAGTACTTGTTATGAAGAAAAAATGCAGGTGAGGAGAATGATGTAAGCTGCTTTGGGGAGAGAGGAAAGGAAAGGAAAGGTCCCCTATGCAAGCACCAGTCGTTTCCGACTCTGGGGTGATGTTGCTTTCACGTTTTCACAGCAGACTTTTTACAGGGTGGTTTGCCATTGCCTTCCCCAGTCATCTACACTTTCCCCCAGTAAGCTGGGTGCTCATTTTACCGACCTCAGAAGGATGGAAGGCTGAGTCAACCTCGAGTCGTGAATAGAGCTTAGGACTGCATTACTGCAGCTTTAACACTCTGCTCCACAGGGCTCTCTATGGGGAGAGAAGCAGGGGATAAAATAAAATAAATGAACAGAACTTGATAGGACCCCTGATCCCTGCCGCAGTCTTTTGTTCTCAAGATACACTGGGGGTATGGGAAGGTGGATGGGTGAGAAAGGGCTCTCAGTGTTTGTGTGTGCAATTGGAATTGCGATTCACTAGAACTTTTTGTAAAATCCTTGGTCGTTTGTTCATGTCTCTACACACGAGAGCCAGTTTGGTGTAGTGGTTAAGTGCACAGACTCTTATCTGGAAGAACCGGGTTTGATTCCCCACTCCTCCACTCGCAGCCGCTGGACTGGCTTGGGTCAGCCATAGCTCTCTTATCTGGGAGAACTGGGTTCGATTCCCCACTCCTCCACTTGCAGCCGCTGGAATGGCTTGGGTCAGCCATAGCTCTGGCAGAGGTTGTCCTTGAAAGGGCAGCTGCTGTGAGAGCCCTCTCAGCCCCACCCACCTCACAGGGTGTCTGTTATGGGGGAGGAAGGTAAAGGAGATTGTGAGCCACTCTATGAAATTTGGAGTGGAGGGCGGGGTATAAATCCAATATCATCATCATCACCATCAGACAGCAGCCTTTAGGGTACAAGGAAAATATTTCCAGGGATACAGCTGGATTTGAATCCAGGATCACCTTAGAAAGCAACAAGCTTTTGAGGGTTATGATGAGCAATCAAAACTCAAAGCTCCCTTCAGTAGGAATGGGCATCCCTGAGTCATTGTCTACCAGAAACTAATCTCTGGGGCAGAACCTAGTAAATGAAAAGAGAAGTTACAGCACTGTAACAACACATTCTATGCTTGGTACAGACACATGATTACAAAGAAGTAAAGTCTGGGTGTTCACTCAGTTAAGCGCAGGATTGTAGCCTGAATGTATATCCTGTTCCTTTAAAAACACACCCTTCCCACTCATTATTAAATAGCAAGCAATGGCTGTTTTTAAAATTTAACTTTCATGCCTTTACAACCCAGCTTGAAATCCTTGTGTAAAGTAGACACCCAGTTGCTCACCAGAAACAAGCAGTTAAAGGGTCCTTTCCCCAGTGGCTGAAGTCCATCCTAAGACTTCAAGCCACCCTGTGTTGAAGGAGACCGAGACGGCTTGTTTTACTGATGTCGGAAGAACCACCTTCCCTTGTGTTGCAGGAGGAAAAGATGGAAATGGAGGCAGAAAGAAAAAAAAAGAAAAAGAAAGGGAGAAGAAAGAAGGAGAAATGGACGTGTGAGTATAACCTTTGCCACCAGGCTAATAACAAGTTTTGTTTAAACCTTGCCTGCAGAATATGGGACCAGGCCTGACCTGTATAGCCCAGGCTAGCTCAGTCTTGGAAGTTAAGCTGGGTTAGCCCTGGTTAGTCCTTAACTGGGAGACCTCCAAGGAAAACCAGGGTCATAATACCGAGGCAGGCAATGGCAAACCACCTCGGAACGTCTCTTGCCTTGAAAACCCTACGGGTGAACGTCAGCTGTAACTTAGCAAAAAAGGAATAGGAGTGGCTCAGTGGGGTATTTAGACACTTCCTGGGACCATAACAGGCCTGGTTCTCTATCTGGCTTCTTGCAGGGGAGCAAGAACATGAGGACTGCAACCTCATAGACTAATCCGGTGTGTGCAGAACTGAATCTGACCTCAGGAGGGACTTTGTGGGTGGAGCCAGGAGACATTGGGGTGGAGCCAGGAGAAAGGTTGTGACAGGCATAACTGAACTCCAAAGGGCTCTCTGGCCATCACATTTAAAGAGACTGTGGCGCAGAGTGGTAAAGCTGCAGTACTGCAGTCGGAGCCCTCTTCTCACAACCTGAGTTCGATCCCAGCGAAAGCTGGTTCAGGTAGCTGGTTCCAGGTCGACTCGGCCTTCCATCCTTCCGAGGTCAGTAAAATGAGTCTTCAGCTTGCTGGGGGGAAAAGTGTAGATGACTGGGGAAGGCAATGGCAAACTACCCCGTGAAAGCAACGTCACGTCGTCACCCCAGAGTTGGAAACCTTGACCTTTTTACACCTTTGGTATGCCTTCCTTCCCTTGGAAATAATGGATAGGGACACCTTCTCATGGGGCTCATAGAATTGGACCCCTCAGTGCAATCTTTTTGAAACTTGGACGGTCTTTTGAGGAGAGGTGTTGGATGCTATGCTGCAAATTTGGTGTGTCTACTTCAAAAAACAGCCCCCCCAAAGCCCCATATATCCGTGGATCAATTCTCCATTATTCCCTATGGGAATCTGTCTCCATAGGGAATAATGAGTGCCCAGCAGACATTCCCCCCTCCCGCTTTCTGATGACCCTGAAGTGGGGGGGGGGGTAGGACCTCCAAACTGGGGGATCCCCTGCCCCCACCTGGGGATTGGCTACCCTATGTGGGAAGCACGTATGAAGCTTTGTTTAGTTCCCACTGTAGGACCCTGCGTGGTTGTTCTGCATCAAATATTTAGTTTTTTGGGGCAGTCGTACTGGTCTGAAAAGGCCAAACAAGTCAGAATCCAGCGGTACCTTTAAGACCAGCAAAGTTTAATTCTTGGAAGAGTTTTCATGCGCATGCGCACTTAGTCAGATACTTGCAGAAGTGTGCATGCACGCGGAAGCCTATGCCCAGAATTAAATTTTGTTGGTCTTAAAGGTGCCCCTGGACTCAGATGATGCTCTGTGGTGTTGTTGTTTTTTTGAAGCAAGCTTGCAAGGAAATAGACGCACGCGCACACCGCCTCCCCCTCCCGCCCTCCCACGATCGCCGCCTAAGCACGGGCTCCACGTCCCCCACCACTGCGCATGCTCCTCTCGGCTGTTCCCTGCCACGCCCGCCGCTTTCCCTAGCCGCCAGCCGCCACGCCCTCCGCCAGGGCCCCTCCCCTTTGGCCTCTCCTGCCCTCGCCGGCGGTGCTAGCCGAGGACCCCTCCGCCTTCCTCAACTAGAGCTAACCGAGGCGGTGCCTGCCTGGCCGCTCCCGCCCCGTCAGCGAGTCTCCCCTTTCCTCCGCGCTCAGGGAGAAGGACTGCATCACAGCGTTGATCTGAGGCGGCTGTCCCTTCGCGGGGTGGGTGGCGGGCGGCGGAGGCGGGGAGGGAAGGGGGCGCTCCCGACAGGCGCGCGCCGCGGACAGCCCGCCGAGCGTTGCGGGGTGGGGTCCTCGCGCGCGGGCTGACTGACGGGCTGGCGGGCGGGCGTCGAGCGCGCGGTGTCTCCTTCACTTCGCCCTCCAGCGCGGCGGCCTTCACGCTCGGCAGGTGAGGGGGCGCCGGTCGTCATGGCGACGGGAGGGGGGGCGGGAGATCCTCTCCCGAGGTAGGCCGCGCTGGGCTCGGGGGCCGGAAGACGACTGGCGCCCCCACCCCACGCGGGGATTCGAACTCAGGGCTCGCCAAGGCGGGGGGCACGGGGTTGCCAATCCCCAGGCGGGGGCAGGAGGTCCCTCAACCGCCTCCCGGTTCGGGGTCATCGGGATGCGGGAGAAGGAGATGGCCGCGGGGGACTTCCGTTATCCCCTATGGAGAATGGCTCTGGGGGGCTCTTTGCTGAGCTGGAGGCGCCGAATGTTCAGCGCAGCATCCAGTGCCTCTCCCCAAAGCACCCCCCAAGTTCCAAAAAGATTGGACCGGGGGGTCCAGTTCTATGAGCCCCCAAAGAAGGCGCCCCTCTCCTTCATTATTTCCAGTGGAGGGAAGGGATTTCAAAGGTGTGCGGTCCCTTTAAATTTGAGGCCAGAACTCCCTTTGGAGTTCAGTGATGCTCGTCACACCCTTGCTCCTGGCTCCGCCCCAATGTCTCCTGGCTCCACCCCCAAAGTCTCCTGGCTCCGCCCCCAAAGTCCCAGATATTCTTGGCAGCCCGGGTGGCGGCCTTGCCCCTGGCGCTTCCTGGAACCCCGGGATCTGCTTGGCCAAAGAAGGGGGCCCGGGTCTCCTCTACCGCCCGCCTCGTGGTCCTAGCCGCCCCCCTTCTCCTAGGCTCCTGGCAGGGCACGTGTTTGCCGAGAGGAGGAAGCGGCTTTGGGAGCCAGCGGGCCGCTAAGATGGCTGCAAGGGGGCAGCTCGTTTTGCAGAAGCTGCGAAATGATGCCGCTTTCTCCGCCCTCTCCCTCCGGCCAGGCCCCAACCAACGGCCCCTCTAAGCCAAGGGTGGCCAAACTTGCTTAACATAAGAGCTGCACAGAATGAACACCAGACGTTTGAGAGCCACAAGACAGGAAGGAAGGAAGGAAAATGGAAAAATAGATGCGGGAGAGGTGGAAAGAAAGCAGCTTTTACTTTAAATACATTCTCCAAGTCAGTGGCTGACTTGGCTTTGAGAAGTGATTGAAAGAGAAATGCTGGCTGACAGGGCAGCAGGGGCTTTGAGAGCCACAGAATATGTATGAAAGAGCCACATGTGGCTCCCGAGCCACAGTTTGGCCACCCCTCCTCTAAGCTGAGTTTCACACATGCCAAGTAATGCAGGTTCAGTCCACTTCATTGGCCATTTGTGAGTGAGTTTTGCCATTTCACCCAGTAAAATCCAGTTGCAAAGTGGATTGAAAGTGCATTATTTAGTGTGTGTGAAAGCGACATTGGTATGAGCTAGCTCAGTGTTTACCCTGTGGCTCACGCATTTTTGTCTCAGCTCAGGAAATATGGCCCCAGAGCAAATTAATCTATGCAGTAGCTCACAACTTTATTGCCAGTAGCTCACAAAATAGAATTTTTTGCTTAGGAGACTCTACAGCTTAGAGGGAGTATTGACCCCAACCCGTCCCTTTTAAATCTGGGATGGGAGCTCTGCCCATGGTGAATAAAAGGCATACATATTTTCAGTTGGGTAGCTGTCTTGGGGCTGAAGCAGTAGAACAACGTTTCAGTCCATTGGCACCTTTAAGACCAACAAAGTTTAATTCTGGATATAAGACAGTGTGTGCATGCTGCAAAGTTTAATTCTGGGTATAAGGTAGGTAGGTAATTTATTTTGTTGGTCTTAAAAGTGCCACTGGACTTCAGCTTTGTTCAGATATTTTCTGTGTTTGCAAGTGCAGAATTTTAAAAGGTGCTCTTGAAATTGCCTAACCCCCTTAAGTATATTATTAACTTCAGTTCCAAATTTGTGTATTTTACTTATGTTTAATGCGTTTCCTCCCCCCCCCCCCGTTTTATAGATTCTCTAAATTGGACTAAATAGCCATGTCTTATAATCCAGCATGCGAGCGCCCACCAAGACGTAAGTAGGGAGAGTAGAAGGAAGGCTGTTAAAGTTACAACTAACAAAGTTAAGTTATAGTAACAAAGTTTTAAGAGAGACTAATACCTAACACCGTGGATCATCTGCAGTCAGATAAGAGTGACCATGTTTGACAATATTAACTATTTAGAATAAATATCTGGAAGTTGCACGCTAAAATGTTTAAGTATCCTTTAAATACAGCCTTTTATGCATGAGCTGCTTACTATGAATGAGATTGTAGATATGTAACCTTCTAAGAATTCCTTAGGGGTGCTTTAAGATACGGGTGTGGAGGAGTATGAAAGAATAATGTAAGGAAAAGGTGTGGTATAATCCTTGAATCTTTTAAGCTCGTAGTTTAATTACTGCACTGTATTTGTCTGTTCTAACTGGGTTATATGTTAGGTTCATCAAGAAGCGTTCTTCCCCTGGATCTTTTTTCCTTAGTGTTTGGTATATAGTAACTTTGATTTGGTGATGGAGCCATTTTTCTTTCAGTTCTTTAATAAAATAATTGTGACACAGCTGCCATCTTTCTGTGGAACATATGGAGTTCTCAGTGTGTGAGACCTTGCAGCCATTTTTCCTTGCAAATACAGCATGCATGCGTTTTCTTAAAGTAGGAGAACAGCATGTAGGATGGTTTGAAAACCCTTTTCAGTTGGACTGGATGTTTATAGATTAGGAGAGAGCGCTGTGCTTGCACAGCCATGCGTGGCAGCTACTTTTATGAATGGCGGCTTGGGGAATTGAGTGAAGGGGCGGTGGGTCAGTGCCCCATTTGTCTTCCACAGTGACCTCTCAGGGAGCCCTGCTGCTTCTTCCTCTGAATTGCCCACTAAAGGGAGGGGGTGAAGATTGTGGCACACGGGTACTGCCTTCTGCTGTCTTTGGCTTCCAGCTGCTGATCTCCACGGGAGCTGTCAGTGCTTCCTCCAATAGGTTTGCTGACCCGGTTGGTAAACTAGGAACTACAGAATTGGTCAGCAGGTCCATATCCGATATAGAAAATATATGGATATTTTAAAGTCAAAATGCAAAATAACACTGCACAGATTCTCCCAGATGATGAATAAAAAGGTAGTCGTTTCCAACTCTGGGGTGATGTTGCTTTCACAGTGTTTTTACGGGGTGGTTTGCCATTGCCTTCCCCAGTCATTACACTTTCCCCCCAGCAAGCTGGGGACTCATTTTACTGACCTCGGAAGGATGGAAGGCTGAGTCGACCTTGAGCTGGCTACCTGAAACAGCTTCCACCGTGATCGAACTCAGGTCGTCAGCAGAGTTTAGGATTGCATTACTGCAGCTTTACTACTCTGTGGCACAGGGCTCTTAGATGATGAATACAATGGCCTTAAAAAAAAAAGAAAGATTGCCCTGTCAAGGATGATGGCTTCTTCTTGCCAGCTGTCTCCACTGGGTCAAACTCAGTGAAAGAGCTCTCAACTGGCTGAGAGTGTTTCCTTTTAAAATCAAGAGTTTTAGCATTTCTGTGCCCAGCATTTCAGGCGAGGGCTTTGTGGTCAGGTGAGCAATGCAGAGGAATTGAAATACCAGTGGATACACCCAGTAGTAAAATCCCTCTTGTTAGGCTTCATATTACCAAATTGCGAGTGAAAAGCAAATGGAGCTAATACTGAAACTCTGGTCTAAAACTATATGAGAGCTTTCCTGATACACAACAGTTGCTTCAGATATGGCAGATTGTTGTATAAGTGGGAGAGCATTTCTGTAAAACTTTATATTATGTGCCTCATTGTGCTCTATTCAAAAATGCCCCCCCCCCACATTCTATTCTACTTAGTAGGATTCCACTGGAGAAAAAGCTGGTGATCTTCATTTCCTTCTGTAACCTCTAAATTTTTCCAAATGACATTGCACAGATTCTGAACATATCTATTTGAACACAAGTGCAGCTGTTAACAGTATGGAAGAGGTTGGTTTGTAGATGGAGGCTGGAAATATTGCAAGTTAGGTTGCATGTAAACATGCATAATTTTAGCAGTTTTCAAAGTCTCCCCCCCCCCCCCTTGCAGCCCCATTTCAACTTTGTAGTATTGACAGAGCTTTCTTGCAGTTTTGGGAAAACCAGCTTTTTCATAACAGTATTTAGCTTTTCTGACTGGTAGAGATTTAAAAAAAAACAGCGATAGCCAAACTCATTAGGATATGGAAGGTATTTTTCTAAACTTCAACATCATTATTCTCCTGTTGTCCTTTTTCTATATCCACATATTGAGACTTTTAAACAATTGACTAATCAGTAGTGATTGTGGAACATCCCTACTTAGCTACAGTTCACAGGAGTAGCTGTGTAACTTACAAATTAATCTGTCAGGCAATTTAATCCACGTGCTTTTCCTAGGGCTCTTAGTGCTGAACTTGTTCTGCCCTCTTCCTCCATTGTCCACATTCTGCAGTCATAGAATCATAGAGTTGGAAGGGACCTCCAGGATCATCTAGTCCAACCTCCTGCACAATGCAGGAAACTCACAAACACCTCCCCTTAATTTCACAGGATCTTCATTGCTGTCAGATGGCCATCCAGCCTCTGTTTAAAAACCTCCAAGGAAGTCCTTTGATACGTTGGCAGCGTTTAGGGGCTAGGCTGTATCACCAAATGAAATGGTTCTCTTTTGAGGTAGCAGGTCATAGTAAGCCTAGAGGATATTGAATTTTACTTGAACCATGCAGTGTATTTGCAGCTATCGCTGAATGCCAATGGGGAACCGGCTTATGGCTTTGTCCAGTGTGAACATCTGCTTCGTAGGGATTGAGTGTCTGGAGTGATGGGAGGGGAATTCTGTATTAACCTATCAAGCACTGCTTGAATGCTTGTATGCAGTCATTTAATTTCTGTTGGAGGGCGAACTTGTGAGCGGAACTAATCGTATATTTCTAAGTACCGGTACTTTTATAAAATCATGTTTAAGTTTCTTGGGACGTGAGTAGGTGATTCATGTGTGTTTGTTTTTCGAGGAAGATGGCATTGGGAGAGCACACGCTGCATTTATCCATTAATAACCAGACATATCGGCCCGAGGGGCAGGGTTTTCTGTCGTGTGGCCATTCTTGGTAATCAGAAATATGGACGTGTATTAGGGCTGCCAAGGTGGTAGTCGGGGTGGGGAATGCCCAGCCCCAAGTTCCTGTTGAAGGGGAAGAAAATCACCAGTGTTGCAAGCGTGAGGATGTTGCTTTGGAGGAAAACCTGGAAGCCATGACAGTGGCTTTAGGAACTTCTGGAAACTCTGTGGTTTTACCATAGAGTTTCCAGCAATTCCTACAGCTACTGCTGTTGCTCTCTTTGCTACCCCCTACGTCTCAGCTCTCCAGCCTGTATCTTTACTCTGCAAAGTTTGACACCTTCTTTCAACTTTGGCAGACCTTCTGCCATAGGAGAATGCATGCTGTTGAACAGTACACAGTATTTGACTTCAGAGTTTATATGTTGCATCTCTCTCTTTTTTTTAACTTTAGAGTAAAATACAGATTAAAATTATAGCACTTGAGTGGTTTGTGCTTGATCTTCCTCTGTGTGAATATAGAAAAGGCAGCACACTTGCAACTAATACCAGCTTTTGAAAAAAAATTTACTGCCATATTAACATTCCCATTTTTGTGTCTTTGTAGCTCCAATGGCCATCCCGCCACCATACGCAGACCTCGGCAAATCTGCCAGAGATGTCTTCAACAAAGGATTTGGTATGAGTGACGCTTCTCAAATATATGTTCTTAATTTGTTACGCTGAGTCTGAACAAGCCAGTTTTATGCTCCATTTAGGATTTTGGGAGAACAGGGATTCTTTTGATTCTCTCTATGCGGTTTAAGGGGAGAGGGGCCGAGATCCTGCTCTGTTCGTCATCTTATGTCACTACAGGATTATTTCTCCAGTCCTCAGATTCATTCATTCATGTAGCAGCAGGCTGTATGCATCTGTATACGTAACCCTACATTCAAAAGTCCCCCTGTTGGCTTACCTGGGGAAACTCGTACTTGGTGTTTGGGATGAGGGTTCTCAGAAAGTGGTCTGGGAGAGGGGAGGTGGTGTTGAGCATAAAACATCTGTCAGGTTGCTGTGGCAAATTCTGCTTTGTGCTTCAAGGCTAGAGAGCCAGTTTGGAGTCGTGGTTAAGTGTGTGGACTCTTATCTGGGAGAACCAGGTTTGATTCCATACTCCTCCACTTGCACCTGCTGGAATGGCCTTGGGTCAGCCATAGTTCTCGTAGGAGTTGTCCTTGAAAGGGCAGCTGCTGTAAGAGTCCTCTCAGTCCCACCTACCTCACAGGGTGGCTGTTGTGTGTGTGTGTGTGGGGGGGGGGAAGGTAGAGGAAGTTGTGACCACGCTGAGATTCAGAGTATAGGGCAGGATATAAATCCAATATCTTCTTCTAAACATGCTTATTTTCTTTTCTCTTGAGAAAGTAAAAGGAGCCTTGCTAGGGGGAAATGAGAGAGCCCGTGCTTTAGCCCATGAGAGATTAGTGTGCCAGTTTCTGAGCTGGACATCTGGCATCCACTGCTTTTGTAAAAAATCATATGCTCCAAAATAGTGGATGTGAACTACTGTGAGCTGTTTGTAGGTAAATAGTTTCCATGTGGACTTGGGCAGAACTGCTGGGTCGGGCTTGGCTGAGTTCTGGCAGACTCTTTTCCGCTTATACTCAGAAATGGATTGCGGAAACTGGAATGGCTTCTGAAGCTTTCTGCAGCTGAGGCAGCATAGCGGTGGTAACTTGGCCTTGCCGGATCAACATCTGTCAAAGCCAAGGAAGGAATGGAGTGCCTGAACTGTCTGCCTTCTCTCCCACCCCCACACGTTTCCCCAGGCCCCTGAGCAAGGGGAGGCCGGGCCATGACACATTTTGGGGAGGGGGGATGCCCACAACATGCTGGAAGGCATTACATTGTAGCTTTCCCCCAGAAATCCTCTTTTTGGAACTTGGAGGCAGTGTGGATTTGGGTGGGATTGGTCTATGCCTCATCCCTGCTTGCAGGTTCCAATTTAAAATTTCTTTCTTCTAAGGTAAAAGGGTGGGTGAACTAGGTTTTCCTCCAGTCACTACTAGACTAACTGACTACATTCACAGTTCTGTGGTTTTTTAAAATGATATAATCCAGGGGTGGCCAAACTTGCTTAACGTAGGAGTCATAAAAAATAAATGTCAGACGTTGGAGAGCCACAAGACATGAATGTCAGATGTTGGAGAGCTACAAGACAGAAGGCAGGCAAATAGATGGAGGGAGGGAGAGCGGAAAAGAAAGCAACTTTAAATGCATTATCTAAGCTACCAGCTGCCTTGGCTTGGGGAGTTGATTTAAAGAGACAAATGTTTTCTCCAAGCTGGCCAACAGGATGGGGGGGGAGGGGGCTTTGAGAGCCGCACAGTATCTGTGAAAGAGCCACATGTTGCTGCTGAGCCACAGTTTGGTCACCCCTGATATAATCTGTACAAGTCCGACAATTAAAAAAGAAGCTCTTTTAAAGTTGTGTCATGATTGGCTGGATCCACAAATAACTCAGTTAAAAATATAGATTAGCCAAACAGTTTTACAATGTTCCCTGAATTGATACCCTCGTTATGAAACGCCTGCCGAAAAAGAATTGCCATACATTTCCAACGGAAGACGGGCATCACGCGGAGGGCATTCCTTAATGTTGGAACTGTCACACGAGCCCCTCCCTGAAAAGTGCCACCAGGCAGCAAGAAAGGAACAGCTCCAGGGGGGGTGTGATGTGGTGAAGAAGTAAGACTTCAGGAACTCAAGGAAATGCAAAAATGGCCAAGATTTTAATGAGAGTCAGGAACAGAGCAGTGACCTTCTGCCAAAGGGCCATTGCCTAGAATAACTTGCATACAAATGAGGCAGATAATACAGGAAATAGAAAAGGCATGCAAAAGTTAGTCCCTCCCCAAGTCCATTACAATCCCCAGGCTTTGATGTAAACACGAGATGTTTTCTCTGGGCGCTCAAGGTTATTCTGCTGATTCTGGCCGTTACTATAACGACCAAATAACTAAAAGGCAAAGGCAGTCCCCTGTGCGAGCACCAGTCATTTCCGACTCTGAGGTGACGTCGCATCACAACATTTTCATGGCAGACTTTTTATGGGGTGGTTTACCATTGCCCTCCCCAGATAACTGTCTACAAAAGTTGCTTCCTGCACAACTCGGAAAAAATTGTTTCTGGCAAGCAGGCGCTACAAGACAGGTTGAATGGGTAAACACTTGGCAAGAGAAAGCAGTAAATGTACGGAATGAATACAATGAATGACCAGTACAGCAAATACATGAGAATACAGTGCTGGTTTGATCAGGCACACAGTTGTCAAAGAACCTGACAATGACATGAAAGCTGCACTTCAGGCAGAACATCTTTACTTCTGTTCTTTCACGTTTATGCCTCTGATGCTTGGATCTTGGGCAGAGATCCTTGTGCCTGATGGCTGCCAGCTGGGTCCTTAATGATTACTTCCTGTTTGCTGTGAACTGCTGTAAGACCTGCAGGAGAAAGCTGGACTTTGTATCCTGGATCAGGGGTCCGCAACCCCCAGGCCATGGACCAGTCCTGGTCATCAACCGGGCGGCGGAGTGAGACAGAGGCACCACACCGCCCCTTTCACCTGCCCAGGTCCCAGGTGGACGAAAGAGGCAGTGTAGCTTCTCTCCAAAGTGCCACCTCTTTCATCCGCCCAGGTCCCAGGAGGGCAGAAGGAGCAGCGCGGCAGTGACCGTTGCCTACCCCTCATTTAAAGACCCCCATGGGGGGACAGGGATGGGGTGTGGGGGCACCCTCACTGGTCTGTGGAGAAGTTATCTTCCACAAAACCTGTCCCTGGTGTCAAAAACGTTGGGGGCCACTGTCCTGGATGGAGGGTGCACTGTATCGAACAGCTCTCCTTGGTTTTCTCTCTGAGCCCTTGCAAGTGGAAGGAAGGGGCTGCTGTCCTCCCAGAAGCCCTCCAGATATATTAAGTTACCCCCTGAAGGGCTCTGCGTCAGCTCCTGGGCAGTCCTCAATAAGCAGGCCTCTCCCTGCTGTTCAGAAAAGGTTCGTTTTTATTGACAGACTTATTACAGCAGTATGACTCTCTGTGTCAGATCTGGCTTTTTACCATTGGGGCCAGATCTGAATACCCCCTCTCGGGCCCCTTGACACACTGTGCAGCTCCCCATTAACAGTCGATGCTTGAAAGATGAATCATGCTAAAAAGTGTGCTTTGCTGACTTGAGTTTTTTTCTGTCAAGGTTTTGGCCTTGTGAAGCTGGATGTGAAAACGAAATCTGCAAGCGGAGTGGTAAGTACTAGCAGTGTGGTCTTGAAATGCCAGCTAAGGCGCTGGTTAAAGCTCGTGGATTTGGTTGGAGGGAAGTAAACCCCCCGCCCCCCCCCCTTCCCCAGTATGCACACCTTTTTGCCAGGGAGTGGGGCTCCACCCCAGTTGCTTGAGAAGCTGCTTTCTGGCAGTCTCATGACCACGTGCAAAGCTAAGAGGGAGGAAGCGGCTGCCTTAGCTGCTTTTCTGCTTGTTCTTTGGTCACAGGTACAAGTGAGCATCGGGGCATGTGAAAAGTTCTATAAGCTGCACTAAGGGCCATTCTATGCATTAAAAAGGTCAGGGGCGTCCCCTGTGCAAGCCCCAGTCGTTTCCCACTCTGGGGTGACGTCACATCGCAACGTTTTCATGGCAGACTTTTTATGGGGTGGGTTGCCATTGCCTTCCCCAGTCCTCTACACTTGTGTGCATTACTTGACAGTAAATTGCATTTGGCAGCATTGGTACAAATGTTACGAGTGTACTAAGGATTTTCACAGGATGTCTTCAGCCTCAAGAAACACAATGTGTAAAGTAACCCCATGCTATATAATTCAGCATTTGGTTGCAATTTCTGCCCTATTTTTAGGGTTGTGTCTGTGAACTCTTGAAACAAATGCTGCACTTATATACAAGCAGTTTAAAAAAAAAAACACTATACCAAATGGATTGAGATTGCCTCAGCTTTCCTGAGGTTAGTAACTTGTAATGACTTGCACGAAGTTGTAACTTGGCAATTCCAGAAAACCCTGCTTGCATTGGATGCTTGGTGATTCTGGCTGTTTTGTGTATCCTCCTTTGGTTTGCTGAACTCAAAAATAACCTGGACTTTGGCTGAATTTGGGAATAACCTGGGCTGTGTTTTCTTTGTTAGGAGTTCTCCACAGCTGGCTCATCAAACACAGACACAGGGAAAGTGAATGGGAGTTTGGAGACCAAATACAAGTGGACTGAGTATGGTGTGACTTTTACAGAAAAATGGAACACAGATAACACTCTGGGAACAGAAATGGCAATCGAAGATCAGGTAAATGAGTTTTTGGTCAATCTGCAGTTAATAAGGAAAGTATCTGGTGCTCTTAATTAACCAGTTTCCCCTCCCTAAATCAGATTGCCAAAGGTTTGAAGTTGACATTTGATACGACCTTCTCACCAAACACAGGGTAAGTTTTGTTTTTGGTCTTCCTCACTTGAAGTTTTTGTGTGGCGTGCGTGGGTGTGTTCTTGGCACTTGGGGGGCAACAGTGGGAGGGCTTCTGGCATTCTGGACCCACTGTTGGAACTTCTTGAGGGAACCTGGGTTTTGGCCACTGTGTGACACAGAGTGTGGGACTGGATGGGCCACTGGCGTGATGAAAGATTGGTGAGTGTGGCTCAATGCATGCTGTGATCTTGAGACCACACACAAATGCTTTTGACAGTTTTCACTTGTCTTATCCTTGCATTTTTATGCTACAGGGAGAAACAAAATCCTTCCCATCTCTAAATACCACTTAAAACATTGGTTCTCACAGGGAAAGGGAGCTGGTTTCTGGGTGGAATGACCCCACTGACCTGGAGAGCATGGGATAGAGAAGGTAGAGAAAGAAGTCCTTTCTCCCTTTCTCACAATATGAGAACTCATGGGCATTCAATGAAATTGATGAGCCGTCAGGTTAGAACGGATAAAAGGAAGTCCTTCTTCACCCAAAGGGTGATTAACATGTGGAATTCACTGCCACAGGAGGTGGTGGCGGCTACAAGCATAGACAGCTTCAAGAAGGGATTGGATAAGTATATGGAGTAGAATCCATCAGTGGCTTTTAGCCACAGTTTATCATTGGAACTCTCTGTCTGGGGCAGTGATGCTCTGTATTCTTGGTGCTTGGGGGGGGGGCACAGTGGGAGGGCTTCTAGTGTCCTGGCCCCACTGATGGACCTCCTGATGGCACCTGGTTTTTTTGGCCACTATGTGACACAGGGTTGGACTGGATTGGCCTGATCCAACATGACTTCTCTTACGTTCTTAAGTTCTTACTGGTCCATCTAGGTCTTTGCCTATCAATGCACCGCTCTCCCAGCTTACCAGACCCTGAGGGGTTTCTCTCTCACTTGGAGTAGTGATGCTCTGTATCCTTGGTGCTTGGAGAGCCATAGTGGGAGGGCTTCTGAGGTTCTGGCTTCACTGGTGGACCTCCTGAGGGTACCTGAGTTATGGCTACTGTGTGGCACAGAGTGTTGAACTTGATGGGCCATTGACCTGATCCAGCATGGCTTCTCTTATGTACACTTTGGTACCCTTCCATCAGTTACCCACCAAGAGGGCAAGTGCTGTTCTGAGGCTCCGCCTAGTGCTTATGTCTTCTGCTACTCATAGACTTGTTACCATGGGGACAGCTTACCGTATTAGTGCACTCCTAGGGACATAGTGACTTAGCAAGCGGCTGTCTTCCTCCCCATGGCACCTGTTCTGAATAGTGCATGGTGGAAGTCTAAATGGTATTGTGAACTACTGACAGTGTTTTAAAATAGTAAAGAATTTACTGAAAGCAAGAAGTCTGTTCACATAATCTCTGCACAGTGGTGGATTGAGCAAGAAATACACAAGAAAGGTGCAACCATATGATTCCTTCTGTCCCTCGCTCTTTACATGCCAAGTCAAGTTTAATACGTTCAAAGCCCCATCCAAAAAAGAAAGAAAAATAAGTAACAAGTGGCATTAACCCCCCCCCAAGGTATACAATTCAGCTTGGGCACAGCATAAAATATTATACATTTCAATCCCCATTTCTAATTATAAAACCAAGTAGATTGAAATATTTCATAGACATGTAAATATTTTTTAGCAACTAGTGATGGGATGGGATGGGAAAAGAAAAACAGAAGGGGAAGGCACTGATAAGGCAAGGGAGAGAAAAATTAAGGTAGAGAGGGAAAGGGTGTATTGGAGAGGTGGGGAAAAGCAAAGGCTGTCAAGAGGAGAAATTGGGGGGGGGGAATAAAGTGGTTGAAAGGAAGGGAGCAGGAGGGATGCAAGGACTGCTAGAGAAACACAGGGAAGGAGGGAAGGAAGGGGCAATGAGACCTCCTCTCAAGCCCTACTTAATCCAGCACAAAAGAAGGAACAAACCCATAAAGGCCTACACCAGGGCAGCAGGACTCTGTACGTGCCCTTGCCGATCTTGTTCTAAGGTAGGCTCCTCAGCTTATGTGTGACGGTGTGGTAGAAACTCCCATTGCCTCAAGGTTCTTGTCCAGGGAGTCAGCTCTGGCTCTGCTCCACATGGCAACGGCCGCCATCAGGACGGAGCTCAGGTATCCACAGAATAGATCCTGGTTCCTCCATGTCAAGGCATTCTATCTCCCTTCTCTCCCTACCCCTGTGTGGCTCAAAGAATCCTTTTGTGAAATCACCAGGAAGGTCTAGTCTAGCAAAGAGGTGTCAAACTCATTTGTTAGGAGGACCAGATGTGACATAAAAGTGACTCCAAGTACCAGAGATGCAAAGGACAGCAGCCGGTAAGCTCCAAGTGGCCTGTCCGCCCCTGTGGGTTTTCCTCTGCAGGGCCCAATGGGCTGCGGGGAGGTGCAGAGGAAAACCCACAGGGGTGGACTGGAGAGCCAAGGGTGCACTGCTGGGGGCAGATGCCCCCACACTTCCGAGAGGGAGGCAGACCCCTTCCCTATCCCACTGCCAGTGCTGTGAACATATGAAGCTGCCTTCTACTGAGTCAGACCCTCGCGGTCCTTTGAAGTCAGTATTGTCTACTCAGACTGGCAGCTGCTCCCCAGGATCTCAAGCTGAGGTTTTTCATGCCTATTTGCCTGGACCCTTTTTAGCTGGAGATGCCTGGGACCTTCTGCTTCTCAAGCAGATGCTCTACCACTGAGCTACTGTCCCTCCCCATTTATATGAACATATGAAGCTGCCTTCTACTGAATCAGACCCTCGGTCTATCCGAGTCTGTTGTCTACTCAGACTGGCAGTGGCTCTCCAGGGTCTCAAGCTGAGGTTTTTCTTGCCTATTTGCCTGGGCCCGTTTTAGTTGGAGATGCCAGGGATTCAACCTGGGACCTTCTGCTTACCAAGCAGATGCTCTATCACTGAGCCACCGTCCCTCCCTGCTGACCCAATGCTGTGAGCGTGGGCCCCAGGGCAAAAACACGAAGCACAGCTGGGTGTTGCAGCTTGAACCACCATGGAAGGGGACTGGGGGAAGACCAGTTGAACTAACTCTCCCCCTCCCCCACCTACGGAATGGCCAGGTCTGAGGCCAAATGCATGGTGGGACCAATCAGAGTCTGATAAGCTGGAGATGCCCTTGCTGCCACAAGGCCACCATGGTGGGGCTGTGCTGGGAGTTCAAGTGAGATATTGTTGGCAAGCTGCAGGCATGGGGCAGCAGCCATCTCAAGCTGCTGGATCGTCTGATGGGGGAGTGGCGCTGTGTGCACAAAGCTGCGTGTCTGGCAGAGGCCCCAGGCTACCCAGTAACCAGCATACCCAAAGATGACAGTCACAGCCCTCCCACAAGGTGGCAGCCACCTATGATTGAAGGTGGTCCATGGGGGAGGGAGGCCCGACCACCAAATCACGTGCTTGGTGGCAGGGCTAGACCCCTGATGTGTGAGGGTCGGATGTTGTCCTTTTCGGGCCGGGCCATGTGTGTCATAAAATGTAATTCCAGGTCAGGGAGATATAAACTTTATAAAGGACACTGACAGAACATACACCCACAGCCTAATCCACCTCACTGGCTTGCTGAGCCTCAGCCAACAGAAGGAAGAGAGGGTTTGGCTCAGTAGCTCTGCTGTGCAATTGAGAGAGCCTGGCAAAGCAAGCTCTCCTTCCCCCACTTCCCCCCCTTTGCTCTGTAGCTCCTGTGTGATTGAGCAAGCCTGAAAAAGCAAGCAGTGATGCAGAAGGAAGCAAGAGAGGGAGAAGGAAGCAGATGACGTGCCCGTCGGCCTGATAGCCCCCTGGGGGCCTGATTCAGCCCCCAGGCCACCTGTTTGACACCCCTGTGTTAGAGTCTCCATCTGTGTCTCTTTTCCTGATGTACAGGTGTTTTTCCAGGACTGCAGTTGTGTCTAGCATTCATCTCAATAACCATCGCCTTTGTTTCCTTTGCCAGTGGATGAGTCGATGTAGCTCAAGTGTTTCAGAGCGACAGTTAACCTTGCATGAAAAAAAATCCTCTCTTTCAGGAAGAAAAGTGGCAAGATCAAGTCTGCCTATAAACGGGAATGCATGAATATTGGTTGCGACGTTGACTTTGATTTTGCCGGCCCTGCCATCCACGGCGCGGCTGTTTTTGGCTACGAGGGCTGGCTCGCCGGTTTCCAGACAACCTTCGATAGTGCCAAATCCAAGTTGACAAGGAAAAATTTCTCTGTGGGTTACAAGACTGGGGACTTCCAGCTGCACACCAACGTGTAAGTATTCGGCAGAAGTTGGCCATGCAAAAGTACCAGCAGAAACTCTGAAACTTAACGTGTGGGGAAATATTATTGGAGCTGCAGCATCAGTAAATTATAATTTAAAAAATGCCTTCTGTAATTTGGAAGTTCTACTTCAGCGGGGAGGGCGGGATATAAATCAAATCAAATAAATACTTGAGCATATTGTGCAAGTGTGATCAGAGCCACTAGTTGGTAGTCCATGAACTAGAGTTATATGAAATGACGTTATAGAATGCAAACCACGGTTCCCTTATATTATGGAATTCAAAGCACAGTTTAATACCGGCTTATAGACAAGTGTAGCAAACCACAGTTCAGTGTTTTGTGTGGCTGGGCCATTGTGAAGAACTAATTTCTGGGGAATTCTGATGTCTTCAGTCTCCAAGCCACATAGATAAGAAGGGTGGACTGCCTTAGTGACAAGCCAAGTCCTGGTTTGCCATCTTTTCTGAATACAACCATAAGCTTTAGTCTAAAAGTTTTCATTCGTTCTGTGGGCACAGTACAGCTTTCCTATATGTCTTTTAAAAACGTGTTGGGAGACAGATTTTCTTTTCATAACTTGTTCATCTGTTCCCAGCAGCCTTGCATTGCCTTTACAGGATGATGTATAGCGCAGAACTGTCTTGTTTGATTGCATAGTCTTCTGATTTGCTTCACGAAGGACTGCAACAAACTTCTTCAGCTTTCAGCTGTGTTGTTCACGGTTCCTGTAGTAATAACAGCAGTCTGACCTCAGCACTTTTCAGAAATGCTGCCAAGGATGAGACTTTCCATAATTTGGTCATATCGCTCTTCCCATTAATCAGGTTTTCACTCAAATGTCATGCGTTATTTTTGTGTTGTCAGTTCTCTAGAGTGTTACTCTTGGTTGAACTGGAGCCAGTGTTCCCTCTGAGCTCAACAGTGTTGTGAGCAGAGATTCTACCTTACGAACGAAAAAGCTAGTAGCGTTAAAGTTTACGTTTGACTGTTCTGTAAATTTATTTATTTATTTTCTATTTATAACCGGGTGGGCTCTGAGCAGGTAACAATTAGTTTTGTAGACAATCACTTCCACAACCTTGGGAAAAAATCTCAAAATGATTTATTTTAAATCATATTAAAACTATATTTTAAGAATAAAATAAACATTATAAAAAAACAGACTCAAGTCAAATTTCATCCGACCTTTTCCACTATATCAGGTGGCCAACGGTAGTTCTCCAGATGTTTTTTTGCCTACAACTCCCATCAGCCCTAGCCAGCATGGCCAATGGTTGGGGCTGATGAGAGTTGTAAGCAAAAAACATCTGGAGAACTACCGTTGGCCCACCCCTTCACTATATTGGTAGACCTGGCTTCGGACAGCCACCCTGTTCTGAGCCTTAGAAAACTTACCGCAAGAGAAGGGGTTTCAGTGTAAAGTCAAAGCAGATAGAATACCACCGAAAAACAATGAGTATGCTTCAGTCCTTATATATGATTTATCCTATATGCCACTTTAAACCAGTGCATACAAATATCAACAATTTCCAATTTCTTCCCTCCAGAAAAAATTACAAATTAATGAACAACAATTTGTTCCAGTACTTTTCAGTAGAGGAATTTTCAGAAATCCTCCCTCCGATAAACAAAGTTCATCCTGCAGTCCAGAACGTCTTGTGAAATTCTTCCCAATGGAGGGGCCAGGAAACCCTTGCAGCCTTCAGAAGACGTCTCCTCTAGATTTCAAGACGTTTCAAGACTGGTGTTCAGTTTATCAGGCTGTTAAAATGGAACCTGATTTCAATAATTTCTTACACAGACTCAAAGTTCAAAGCTAAAACAGAATCACTGGGTTCTCCAATGATGTCTTGAAATCTAGAGGATTTGAGCTTGGTAAAGAGAAAGCTTAAAAAATCATGTTCTTGTGGGATTTGATTTTGCAATGTGGCTTTAAACATTTACTGTGAAAATATTTTCCAGCAACGATGGGTCAGAATTTGGCGGCTCCATTTACCAAAAAGTCAGCGACAGCCTAGAGACTGCCGTCAACCTCAACTGGACCGCCGGAAGCAACAGCACTCGGTTTGGAATTGCAGCCAAGTACCAGCTGGATTCGACTGCTTCCGTTTCGGTGAGTAGAGTGGCTGCTAAAGAAAAGGCCCAGCGAACTTCCACTTACTGCATCCTGCAGTGCCTCGGTCTCGGCTGCATTGGTGGCCTGTGTCTGCCTGCTGTAAGGCTTCAGGCGGGTCGCCGCGTTAGTCTGCATCGGGGTGGCCAAACTGCGGCTCGGGAGCCACATGTGGCTCTTTCACACAGGTTGTGTGACTCTCGAAGCCCCCACTGCCCTGTCAGCCAGCTTGGAGAGGCATTTCTCTCTTTAAATCACTTCTCCAAGCCATGCCAGCTTGGAGAATGCATTTCCAGTTAAAGTTGCTTTCTTTCCACCTCTCCGCCATCCCCCATTTTCCTTCCTTCCTTCAGCTCTCCAACATCTGACATTTATTCTGTGTAGCTCTTATGTTAAGCAAGTTCCCTGCATTAGTGGATGCTCAGAGGCATCTGTCCAACTGCCACAGCTGATTGGACTGAATGGACACACTGGTCTGCTCTAGAGAGGGTGTTCTTAAACCAAAGCCAAAGCCTTTGAACACCTGCAATCCATATCTGTTCTACATGATGTTGAGATGATAACTACTGCAGGGTGCTTTGTGTGGGTCTGCCCTTGAAGATCTTTAGTGGGTTCCGGCTTGTCCAGAAAGCAAGATCCTGCTACCAGATGGAGATTAATTGGCATGCCAGTAGACATGTCTTGCGACTCTCAGGCATTTGATGCTCACGTCTTGAGGCTCTCAGACATCTGACATTTATTCTGTGTGGCTCTTACATTAAGCAAGTTTGGCTACCCCAGGTCTGAAGCAACAGAATAAGGGTGGAGTTTATGGACCCCTTTCAAACCAGCAGCGTTTAATTCTGCATGCACACAAAAGCTTCAAGGTGCCACTGGAATCCACCTTTGTTCTGTTGCTGTCAGGTTTGGTAGTCTTGGATGGGGGCTTAGTCACGTGGTTTGCGCTCTCCTGGCAACAGCCGGTACGACTGCAGGGCTGAGCTGTGACCTGGGAAGCCCCTGGTTCGGATCCTGGGTGGCATCGTTGTGAAGGCTTGCCAAAACGACTAATGGAAAAGGTTGTAATAGTGAAAGGGGCAGGAGCTTGGGAGTTCTCTTTGGAGTTGATAGCCTTGGGCGTGTCACCCCCCCATTCTTGCCTCCCCACCCACAAAACGGGCATGTGGCCAACCTGAACAGCAGAGGGAAGGAAAGTATCGATGGAATGCCAGTAGGGGGAGGGTTCTGTCTCTTCTGCCAGAGTCTGAGAGCTGTGCCTGTAAGGCAGCGGTCCCCAACCCTTTTGGTACCAGGGACTGGTTTTTGTGGAAGACAGTTTTTCCACGGACCGGGGGGGGGGGGGGATGGTTTTGGGAGGATACAATTGTGCACTTTATTGTAATATATAATTAAATAATCATACAGCTCACGACCCGGTTGCTAACAGGCCACAGACCAGGACCGGTCCAGGGCCCGGGATTTGGGGACCCCTACTGTGGGGGATAGTCCCAGGCTTTTCCAAAGTCCATTCTCCCCCACCCCCACCCTGGCCTACAGGCATATTTACACTGAAGGCCCTGAACCGCTTGTGTGTTCACATTTCGGAGGGGGGTGGGATTTGAGCAAGACAGATCATAAAAAGATCCGCTTCATTGTGGGGTCTTCTTGCTCATTGGGCTGTGTTCTCACTTCAGTCAGGACTTGCTTATTTAAGGCAGGGATTAGAGCTCTTGGTCCCAGCTGACAAAACAGGATTGCTAACATTCTTTTTTTTTTTCAGTTGAGATTTTTTCCTTTATTGTCTTGCAGGCAAAAGTGAACAATTCTAGTCTAGTTGGAGTTGGTTACACCCAGAGCCTGAGGCCAGGTAAATGAATGCTTGTCATGAGATCGAAAGGCGAAGCTTAAGATCTTCATACGTGTGCAAAACCGAAGGTGGCTCTAGGTGGTATTTGTTGACCTAGTGCAGTTGGCGGCTCCCAGGGAGAGACAGAGAATGGTGCTCCTCCCCAAAGGGTGGTTCCTTTGCATTCAGGCCCAGTTCCATTTTATGCGGCTCTACAAATCTAGTTCAGGTAGCCGGCTCCAGGTTGACTCAGCCTTCGATCCTTCTGAGGTGGGTAAACGGAGTCCCCAGCTTGCTGGGGAGAAAGTGGAGATGACTGGGGAAGGCAGTGGCAAACCACCCCGTAAAAAGCCTGCCATGAAAAGGTTGTGAAAGCAACGTCACCCCAGAGTCGGAAACGACCGGTGCTTGCACAGGGGACTACCTTTACCTTTATTACAGTTTGCTGAGCTGCAGGATATGCTGGTCACTCAATCACCTTTTGTAGATGTCCCTCCCCAGTGAACATCAGGAGCCCTCTTGCAGTTGAAGGGGAGGGGCCATGGCTGGGGGGGGAGAACATCTGCTTCTGCATGCAGAAGGCCCCAGCTTTAATCCTAACATCCCCAGTTAAAAGGATGAAGGGGATGCAAAAGACCTCTGCCTGAGACCCTGGAGAGCAGCTGCCACTCGGACTAGACAGCGCTGACTGATGGTCTGATTCAGTCAAAGGCAGTTTCCTGGGTGTCTTCATTAGTGTCCAAGTCATTAGTAAAGCCTGTTTTGGGCACAGTTGGATAAACATCTGGAGCAGAGGTTCAACAGTGGCTATTGGCCGCAGCGTATTGCTGGAACTCTGTCTGGGCCAGTGATGCTCCGTATTCTTGGTGCTTGGGGGGTTAACAATGGGAGGGCTTCTAGAATCCTGGCCCCACTGATGGACCTCCTGATGGCACCTTGGGTTTTTGGCTACTGTGTGACACAGAGTTGGACTGGATGGGCCATTGGCCTGATCCAACATGATTTCTCTTATGTTCAGGGTGGGGAGAGAGCAGATGATGCTGTGTGTTAACCTCTGAGGGTAGCATTTGGCTCACCGTGTAGTGGCTGGAGAAACACAGCCTTTGAGGTTGTCCTTCTGACTGCTTAAGCACACGGTGGGTTTATGAGCCCTTGACTGGGTTTGATCTAGTGTTCCCTCTAAGCTACAGAGTGTTGTGAGTAAAAATTCTACTTTGTGAGCTCCTGGCATTAAAGTTGTGAGCTCCTGCATAAAATGATTGTGCTCTGGGGTCATCCTTCCTGAGCTAAGACAAAAATGTGTGAGCTGGAGGCTAAAAATGTGTGAGCTGCCTCACGCTAACTCAGCTTAGAGGGAACACTGGTTTGATCATGTGCACAGGGTTATTACCTTTGGTGTAACAGAAGATTCTGATCAGATTGTAGATGACTGGGGAAGGCAATGGTAAACCACCCCGTAAAAAGTCTGCTGTGAAAACGTCGTGATGTGACGTCACCCCCAGAGTCAGAAACGACTGGTGCTTGCACAGGGGACTACCTTGACCTTTTTAACAGAAGATTCTGATCAGATAAGGAATAATGAGCTGGACCAATTATTGCAGCCTTCTGATTGTGTTCCTGTCTGCACTCAAGATTTAGGGTCACTGCTTAGGTGGGCAGCCTCTGCGCTTTCGGGAGCCAGTTTGGTGTAGTGGTTAAGTGTGCGGACTCTTATCTGGGAGAACCGGGTTTGATTCCCCATTCCTCCACTTGCACCTGCTGGCATGGCCTTGGGTCAGCCATAGCTCTGGCAGAGGTTGTCCTTGAAAGGGCAGCTGCTGTGAGAGCCCTCTCAGCCCCACCCACCTCACAGGGTGTCTGTTGTGGGGGGAGAAGATATAGAAGATTGTAAGCTGCTCTAGTGTCTGATTCAGAGAGAAGGGCACGGTATAAATCTGCAGTCTTCTTTCCTGCCCAGGGGAGGGGTCGGATGCCTTTAATTTTTGCTTCAGCTGGAGGTGAAGACGAAGGGGCATGTTTTCTTGTTGGCTCCTAACTTCTCCTTGGTTGTGTTCACTTGCAGGTGTGAAGCTGACGCTGTCTGCCCTGATAGATGGCAAGAACATCAACGCAGGAGGCCATAAACTTGGTCTCGGCCTGGAATTAGAGGCTTAAAGAGACTGGAAGCTGCCACGGGAAACGGGATATCAGAAGAATATGGCCTTAAAATTTAATTCCAGTGTGACCCAAAGGTCCCCCCCTTCAGTGGGATGGCCCAGAAAAAAGAGCTGTATTCGGAGTATTTAGGCAGTTTCTAGTTAGCTGGTTTTTAGTTTAAATTGGTTACCTACCTAGTTCTTAACTCTGCACTAGTGCAGTCACTACGCAATACATTATTTAAATGTATTTACCTGTTGAACGCGCTACCCACAAATAATGAAATAGACTTTATGAAAAACCTGTACAAATGTGTGCATGTTACGTTTCTTTTAACACATGACTATACCACCACTGGAATAAGGAAATGGATCAGCGGCTGTCCTGAAAAGAGAGGTCAACCGTTTTTTATTTTGTTTTTTGTTAAAAAAAATCACCTTAATTAGAAATACTTTTGGTATCCCAGGGCAATTCAAAATTATGAATAAAACAAATACACACATATATATTTGTGCCTCCAGATATTTTAAATGTAAGTTGCTGAGAAGAAGGGGAGAAAGTTGGCCTTTGCCCTGCCCCCCCCCCCCCCCGCCCAGTTGAGGCTTCCTCCAATTCCATGTGCTCCCCCCTCCCCCCCGGACCCTTCTGTTCCAGACCCTTTTAAAGTCCACACTGTTGCAACTTCCTGAGGAGCCCAATGGGTGGGGCTGGAGCAGGTGTCTCCTGCATGGCATTCCCATCTCAGTTGGCCTTGACCAGAGTGGGGCGTTCCAGTAACCTAAGAATGCTTCATGCTACATGTAGCTGTGTAGGAAGCAGGTGTTGCCATCTCTCTTGAGGGTGTCGCAGTATGCTTTTCTAACCAGAGCGCCAGTTTGGTGCAGTGATGAAGTGCGCGGACTCTTGCCTTGGGAGAACCGGGTTTGATTCCCCACTCCTCCATTTGCAGCTGCTGGAATGGCCTGGGGTCAACCATAGCTATCACAGGAGTTGTCCTTGAAAGGGCAGCTTCTGGGAGAGCTCTCTCAGCCCCACCCACCTCACAGGGTGTCTGCTGAGGGGGAAGGAGATGAAGGAGATTCTAAGCTGCTCTGAGACTGATTCAGAGAGAAGAGCGGGATATAAATCTACCATCTTCTAACCTCCTTCCTGCCCCACAGGGTAGGAAGTAGCCACAGTTTGACTTGTGTGGGAAGAGGATCTTGGTGCCTCTTTGTTTGGGGACTGTTGCCTAGCTGGAAGCAGCATTCACAATCCTGCTTTGTCCCATTAGCAAGATATTACTCCCCAGTGCTCCCCAGCCCTTGGCAATTATGTTTAGCCCCAGTGGAGACCCCTGGCCAGGTGCTGAGAGTGCTGGGTTGGGACCGGGGGGGTACCAGGTCAAATCCCTGTTCTGGCAGGAAACTCACTGGGGGAGTCTATTCATTCATACTCCGCCTTTCTCCCCAGGGCGGCTTCTATAAGAGAACATAAGAGTTGGATCAGGCCAATGGCTCATCCAGTCCCACACTCTGTGTCACACAGTGGCCAAAAAAACCTCCAGGTGCCATCAGGAGGTCCATCAGCAGGGCCAGTACACTAGAAGCCCTCCCACTGTTGCCCTCCAAGCACCAAGAATACAGAGCATCGCTGCCCCAGACAGAGCTTCTGAGGTGCCAGGCAGCCTTGGGTCTCCAGAGGTCTTGGTGTCTGAAGACTTCCTTTGCAGGCCCATTCCAATAGCGAAGTTCAACTTGGAGGAATTATTTCCTTCCAGAAAAACAGGCACTAGGCATGCCCAAAGAATACATTTAAGGGAGTTCTCCGTTAAGTTACAGTGCCAGCAATTACACACTTCATTTAATCTTTCGCTAAAGAATCACTGGTGTCCAATGGATTGAAAACCTTTTTTTGCTGAATAAGCCTCAACTTCAGGAGCCCCCTGGTGCAGAGTGGGAAAGCCGCAGTTCCAAGCTCTGCTCACGACCTGAGTTCGATCCCAGCGGAAGCTGGGTTCAGGTAGTTGGCTCAAGGTCGACTAGAGTCTTCCATCCCTCCCAGGTTGGTAAAATCCCTCCCAGCTTGCTGGGAGGAAAGTGTAGATGGGGGAAGGCAGTGGCAAACCACCCTGTAAAAAGTCTGCCGTGAAAACGTGATGCAATGTCAGCCCAGAGCTGGAAACGACTGGTGCTTGCACGGGGACTACCTTTACCTTTAAGATCCATAGAGAGAGCAGGTGTTGGCTCTAAGGCCATATCTCATTGCTTTGGCCAAACAGAGTGATTGGGCTCTATTCCTTTCCTTCCCGAGACTCCAAGCAGCGCTCTCAAACAATCAAGCACTCCCCATTTTTTGAATTATGCTGCAAATATTAAATGTGCATGTTTGATTTTATTGTTGTCCCACATTGGATAGTAAATATAAGGACAAACTCCATAACCAAGTTTGAGCCCAAGAGCACCTTGAAGACCAACTGAGTTTTATTTCTGGCATAAGCTTTTGTGTACACGCACAGTGGACTCCGATTTTGTACTGCTGCTGCAGACCAGCGTGGATACCCACCTGGAACAAGTTCCATGTAACTCAGTCACTCACACTCTTCTGCAGCAACAGGAGAAGTGGGTGAGTTGTGGGCAGCCAGCCAGTGAAAAACAGCTTTTTGAAAGCGGGGACAGCAGTAATATGGATCCAGTTAAGCGGGTGTTGAAAAGGGCAAAGTATATGAGGGGAATTATTAGAAAAGGGATCAAAAATAAAATGAGGGTTGCCAGTTTCAGGTTGGGAGATTTTGGGGTGCAGCATGACGAGGGCGGGGCTTGGTGAGGGGAGGGACTTTCATAGATAATTCCCCTATGGTGATGGCCAAATGGAGTGGTCCCATTGGCTGATGGGTGCACACAACAAACCATTGGCCCATCGTGTTAGTCACCACCTATGGGTTCCCATGTGTTGACTCCCCTATCCCCCACCTACTGCAGGCCCAGGAACACTGAACAAACCACCAAAACAGTCTTACCTCACAGACTCTAATGCTTCTGTATCCTCTCCATCAACAGTCTTCAGAAAGGGCTGCTGCTCTACTGTGACCACACAAAGTGTTTCCTCAAGAGGCCATGGTGGCTGCCTCTTTCCTGTAACTCCCTCCTATTCCTATCGACCTCACCTCCAAGACAAACGAGGATTGGGCCACTGGGAAGTTGCTAGTCGGAGGCTGTCGCTAGGCAGGAAAGGGAGAGCCTTCCGCTGAATAGAATGCCCTAGAGCACACCCTCGAAAGAAGTAATTTTCTCCAGGGGGAGAGAGATCTGCTGTCTGGAGTTCAGTTGTGATCCCAGGAGATCTTCAGGCTCCACCTGGAAGTTGGCTACCCTAAGCCTCTGGGTGGCTTGATGCTGCCTGACTGGCATGACTTAACTAGGCCTGTCTGCTTGCTCCTGGACAGCCAGTGTGACAGCCAGTGTTACTGAGCAGTTGCCAACTCCAGGTTGGGAAATTCCTGGAGATTTGATGGGTGGAGCCTGGAAAGGGTAGGGTTTGAGGAGGGGTAGGACCTCAGACAGGTACAATGCCATAAACTCCACCCTCCAAACAAGCCATTTCCTCCTGGGAACTACTGCTGCCAATCTCAAGGTGAGGACTGGAGATCGCTCAGAATTGGGGGATAGGGGAGTCAACACAACTGGTCAGATGGCAGAGATTAGCTCCCTTTGAGGTGTGGGGGAGGAGTGAATGCTTTACCATTGGGGGAGTTAGCAGGCAGGTTCCTAGGGATTCCCTTTTCTGAATGATTTTGCCATTGTAAGATCAGGGAATCTAGACACTATTTGGCGTTTCTTTATTGACTGCAAGAAGCATGAACTCATTAGAGATAAATGGATCGCAGGGCACGTTCAGAAGTGGGGACAGGTTTCAAAACAAAAAAGCAATTACAAAGCTTTTGGCTGATACCAACCCAAGTGTAACCCTTGCTGACTCCTTTTCTTAATGGTATAGAGCAGGGGCGGCCAACGGTAGCTCTCCAGATGTTTTTTGCCTACAACTCCCATCAGCCCCAGCCATTGACCATGCTGACTGGGGCTGATGGGAGTTGTAGGCAAAAACATCTGGAGAGCTACTGTTGGCCACTTCTGGTATAGAGCCCCATGGCGCAGAGGGGGCCTGATAGGAGCCCTCTGGGGGCTTGATTCGGCCCCCAGGCCGCATGTTTGACACCCCTAATCTATGTCCTATTGTTGGCCCTCCAGAGGGACTAGCTGGCCTCTGTGTGAGACAGGATGCTGGACTAAATGGACCCTCCCTGGTGTGGTCCAACAGGGCTCTTCTGAGGTTCTTCTCAAGGGAAGGCCTCGGCCTCTCTGTCTGACCCAGCAGGGCTCTTCTGAGGTTCTTCTCAAAGGAAGGCCTTGGACTCTCTGCCCTGTTGGCGGCCCTTCAGAGGAACTGGGTGGCCACTGTGTGAGACAGGAAGCTGGACTAGATGGACCCTCCTTGGTCTGACCCAGCAGGGCTCTTCTGAGGTTCTTCTCAAGGGAAGGCCTCGGCCTCTCTGCCCTGTTGTTGGCCCTCCAGAGGAATTGGCTGGCCACTGTGTGAGGCAGAATGCTGAACTAGATGGACCCTCACTGGTCTGACCCAGCAGGGCTCTTCTGAGGTTCTTCTCAAGGGAAGGCCTCGGCCTCTCTGCCCTGTTGGCGGCCCTTCAGAGGAACTGGGTGGCCACTGTGTGAGACAGGAGGCTGGACTAGATGGACCCTCACTGGTCTGACCCAGCAGGGCTCTTCTGAGGTTCTTCTCAGGGAAAAGGCAAGAGAATGAGGAATTAAAACTTCCTTTTCTCCCTATGCAACTGTTCTCGATAAAGCAAGCCTACCAGCAAAATTTGTAAAAGGAGTCATTTAAGCACAGCTGAGACTCCAACTGTTGTAGCGTCTGACAGTTAAATGGCTACCGATCCCACTGGGTTATTTCTGTTTTTCTAGAAATCGTTGCGAATAGATTCTATACAATACTTTATAATGCACTTGATTGATTGAATAGTTCTTATACATATGTGTAATCTGCTTTGAGTCCAGGTGAGAAAGTCAGACTATAAAGAAAGCTGCCAGTATTCATGAGTTGACTGATTGACTGAAAAAAAAAACCCTCTTGATTTGCCTCAGTTGGAAAGTTTTGAGACTTTATTGCCAAATGCAGCAGAGGCCAATTATAATGTGGAGCAATGGTGCCATCTGGTGGCTTTTCTGCTTAATGGTTTAGGCATCTTACAATTGTCTGTTCATACTTGATTGTTGATCCAGATGGGCTGAAGCAATAGAACAAAGTAGGAGTCCAGGAGCACCTTTAAGACCGACAAAGTTTTATTCAGAATGTCAGCTTTCGTGTGCATGCACACTTCCTCAGACAAGACCAACTTTGTGCTACTGGACTCCTACTTTATACTTGATTGTGCTCTGCTCACACTGACGCAGAAAGCAGACTAATGGTCATATTAAAGGCACAACTTGACACCTACTTTGTTCTACTGCTTCAGCCCAACACGGCTGCCCACTTGGATCTATACGCTTTCTCCAGTTTAAATAGCTCCGTCTCAAAGTTGTTTTTTCACTCAGCAGGAAAGAAGAAAAAAAGGGAACTCCCTCTCTTTCATCCTTCTTAGATTGTTTTATATTTAAAATATCATAGAATCATAGAGTTGGAAGGGACCTCCAGGGTCATCTAGTCTAACCCCCTGCACAGTGCAGGAAACCCACAAATACCTACCTCAAATTCACAGGATCGTCATCGCTGTCAGATGGCCATCTAGCCTCTGTTTAAAAACCTCCAAGGAAGGAGAGCCCACCACCTCCTGAGGAAGCCTGTTCCACTGAGGAATCGCTCTAACGGTCAGGAAGTTCTTCCTCATGTTGAGGTGGAAACTCTTTTGATTTAATTTCAACCCGTTGGTTCTGGTTCTACCTTCTGGGGCCACAGAAAACAGTTCCATACCAGCCCTTCATATCACCTCTCAGCTGCCTCAGCTGTATTGCCATACTCAAACAGGGGATATTGGCTGTTTATCTCATTACATGTACTAAACCCATCTTCCACTATATTTTAATGTATTTTTCTTCCAATGGCAAACTATATGTGTGTTACATGTTAAAAGGTAAATTAGTTGGATGGGAAAAACTTCTGAGAAAGAAATGTCCTCCTTTTGGTCCAGGCTTATAAACAATAGAGTGATTAACAGACATTCTCACATTTTGACATGCTACTGTTTTACTGGTTTCTCATGCTCATGCTACCCAGATCAAAGGTTTGCTCAATTTGTTAATTTTACTATTCTGTCATTGGATTTTAAATTTGTACCACTGCCTACCAGCTATATGTAGTTCTGCTCATTGTACCTGATTCCTCGTCTGAAGAAATGTGCATGCACACACGAAAGCTGACATTCTGAATAAAACTTTGTTGGTCTTAAAGACTTGACTCCTACTTTGGAGAAAGTGTAAGCATCGTTCTCCGTGAGCTTGTCGCCACCGTGTGGTGATGGCCAGCACTGCAGGACCTGCATGGTTCTTTGGGCTCCTGGGCTGTTTCACACCTCAGTTCTCCTATGGCGCAGCCAGCAGCCTGGAGAAAAAAGTGCCCTGTCTCTTTAAGGGAAGAAGATGATATTGGATTTACATCCCACCCTTCACTCTGAATCTCAGAGCGGTTCACAATCTCCTTTACCTTCCTTCTGCACAACTGACACCCTGTGAGGTGGGTGGGGCTGAGAGAGCTCTCACAGCAACTGCCCTTTCAAGGACAGCTCTGCGAGAACTATGGCTGACCTAAGGCCATTCCAGCAGCTGCAAGTGGAGGAGTGGGGAATCAAACCCAGTTCTCCCAGATAAGAGTCCACACACTTAGCCACTACACCAAACTGGCTCTTAAAGCTTAATAGGATCTTATTTATCAGGCGATATTATGGACGACCCCACGTCATAAGCAGCTTCACTTCCCCATTTCCTTAACTGAATACAGGAAGGTGCCTTATATTTAATCAATTCCTGGGTCTATCAAGGTCAGTATTGCCTACTCAGACTGGCAGCCGCTGTCTCCAGGGTCTCAGGCGGAGGTCTTTCCCATCACCTACTGCCTGCTGTTTTTCAACTGGAGACACCAGGGAATGAACCTGGGGTTTTTCATGTAAAGAAGACACTCTTCTCTCCTTCCACACACGGACCTCACTCTCCCCACCCAAAGGACCCTTCAGGCCCGATTTCAGGCAGTTATTAAAAAGCCGTTCTTCTTTCCTAAGCAATTTATTCTGAACTTGTATCCCACTGAAGCAAAACACTCCCACCCCACATATTTTCCACATTGCCCCAATCCACCTAATTGTTCAATGTATTTGTTTTACAGCGCCCCTAGGGAGCCATGTTTGGCTAAATTTGCATTCAAGATCCCTTCCCATCTTGGGATGGCCAATAAAGTGAGAAAGTTTTCCCCCACCCTTTGCTGTGGGGGCTTTTTTTAAAGACATACCATAATACTTGTAAATGCTGGCAGTAATTTGACCCATAATTTCCTTGCAACATTGGCAGTGAGAAAGACACAAGCAGAGATTATTTTGCAATAACTAACCTGGTGTTCGAATCGGAACCGTATAGTACTTCTTTTGATTCAGTTTGGATGCCGTTTATATCTTACCTTTCAGGACTTGGTTAACAAGTTGATTAAAGGGTGATTAACATGTGGAATTCACTGCCACAGGAGGTGGCGGTGGCTACAAGCATAGACAGCTTCAAGAGGGGATTGGATAAGCATATGGAGCAGAGGTCCATCAGTGGCTTTTAGCAAGGATATAGACAGTGGAACTCTCTGTCTGGGGTAGTGATGCTCTATATTCTTGGTGCTTGGGGGGGGCACAGTGGGAGGGCTTCTAGCCCCACGGGTGGACCTCCTGATGGCACTTGGATTTTTTGGCCACTATGTGACACAGTGTTGGACTGGATGGGCCATTGGCTCTCCTTCCTTGGAGGTTTTAAACAGAGGCTAGATGGCCACCTGACAGCAATGAAGATTCTGGGAAGGACAGTGGCTCCGTGGTAGAGCATCTGCTTGGTAAGCAGAAGGTCCCAGGTTCAATCCCTGGCATTTCCAACTAAAAAGGGTCCAGGCAAATAGGTGTGAAAAAACTCAGCTTGAGGTCTTGCCAGTCTGAGTAGACAATACGGACTTTGATGGACCCAGGGTCTGATTCAGTATAAGGCAGCTTCATATGTGAATTTAGGGGGAGGTATTTGTGAGTTTCCTGCATTGTGCAGGGGGCTGGACTAGATGACCCTGGAGGTCCCTTCTAACACTATGATTCTATGAAAAACCAATGAGGCCTGCAGGATACTAAGTATGGAAGATGTTTAGTAGAATAAATATGAACAGGTCTTGGCAGCTTTGCAGACCTGTTGTTGAAATGGTGCAAAATGCCCGGACAAATGCAGTTGTGGTGCAGCCCCCCAAAGTATTTTCCATCTGTCACAGGAATGTGAGCGTCACGCTTTCCAGGGAGATGTGAGCAAGTTCTTCAAATACTCCACAGCTGTGACCGAGTGGATTGAAAATGTAGATGCTGGTATTTAGGGGGGCTGCCCAGTTGGCCTTGCATATCCATTGTATCAACATGGTACCATGTACAATATTTAACTTCCTAATTGGGACAGCCGTCCAACAGTGGGAAGGCTTTTGGGGAGCGGTGGGGGGAGCTCTTTTCCTCACGGAGGGCCTCCTCAGGGGAGCTGGGCCACTTTCTGTTGGACCTCGGAGGCCCTCCCGCCTCTCAGACGCTTGCTTGGGCCTTTTTCTTGGGACACGGCCAGGCCCACCATGAGGGCCCTCCGTCAGAGGGAAGGGGCAGGTTCCCCTCTGGTGTGTCCTTTGGGATTGGGGCCCTGGAGCACGAGGCGAGAGAGAGGGTTTGGGCCTTCCCCCCATCTGAGATTTGCCCTGCTGGTGCAATGGAGCCCACTCTGGGGTTCTACCTGTAGTGATGGGTTACACACAGGGCTTTTTTGGTAGCAAGAACTCCTTTGCATACTAGGCCACACCCCCACAATGTACCCAATCCTCCAAGAGCTTCCAGGGCTCTTAGTACAGGGCCTACTGGAAGCTCCAGGAGGATTAGCTACATCAGGGGGTGTGGCCTAATATGCAAAGGAGTTCCTGCTACACAAAAAGCCCTGGTTACACATAAGTCTACACCCAACATTTTTGCTCCTTAAAAATGACAAAGGGAACCTTTTTTTTTTTTTGGTGGTGGGGGGGAGCCACAAGACCCATGCTTCTGGGCTGGGGGATGTGTCTTTTCCCATTTCTCCAGTGGGCTTCAGTTTTCCTCCCTTCAAGTTTATTTATTAATTCAAGCCATTTGTATGCTGCCTCTTCAAAGTCCTGCTCAAGATGGCTTATTGTATTGTCTTTTTTTTTTAAAAAAAAGCACAACAGTTCTCCTTGCAGCCCCTCCTTTAAGGCAGAGCCGGCTGAGGGGGAAAGAGTGGCGTGGTTTCTCCCTCTCCCTCTCCCCCGACAGCTCAGAGGAAGCAATGGGCAGGGGTGGAACTCTAGCAGGAGCTCCTTTGCATATTAGGCCACACCTCCCCTGATGCAGCCAATCCTCCAAGAGCTTACAAGGATCTTTTTTTTGTAAACTCTTGGAGGATTGGCTACATCAGGGGAGGTGTGGCCTAATATGCAAAGGAGCTCCTGCTAGAATTCCACCCCTGGCTGTAGGCATGTGGATGCATGGGCACTCCATTTGCACCCGTAAGGTGGCAGCACAATTGAGTCCCAGATACATTCTGTGCAGCACTAGTCTAGATTTGGTTTTATTCTTTACAGTGCAAAATATCTGTGGGAGAGAGCGGGTGTCTACTGCCAGGAAGTGGAATTCCCTCATGCCAGAGGCCCCCGATGTGTTTGGGCACCGATGACACATTTCCTGCCACCTTCTCAGGAAGTGGGAGGGGGTCAGGTGGGCTTCTGAGGATGGGATTGGCTGTGTGGAGTCAAATCACGTCGCAGCCAATGCTCCCTCTAACCCGTGGTCTCTCGGGAGCAAAAACTCGACTTTGTGAGAGACTAGCATTAAAGCTGTGAGTTACCGCCTAGTTTGCTTTGGGACCATTTTTCCTGAGCGAAGACAAAACTGTGGGAGATGGAGGCTAAAAAACGGTGAGCTGGCTCACGCTAACTCAGCTTAGAGGGAACGCTGCAGCTGCAGTCTTTCACTCCTCTTTCGCAGTGCATTCTTCAAACTGTCCCTTTGCTCCTCTGAACTTGGCCTTTCTCTGGGGCGTGTGTGTGTGGCTTCACCTCCTACAACCAATTAGTGGCTCTGTGTCAGAATGTCAAAGGTGCCCACAAGCTGAAAGATTTTTCTTCAGCAAACAGTAGATACACAGTTGCCCCCGTTGCCTATCTATACTTTCTTGAATCTCACAACACTAGAACTCACAACACTTTAGCTAGGAGTATGTCCCTGCGATCTGTAGTTGTAGAGGGGAAGTATAAAGGGATTCCTTGTGCGCTTAGGCTCTGTTCCTGTTCCCAGCCTGAAATAGATTCTCTGGAGCATATATTCTTTAATTGTTCTTTTCATATGGTGAGTCGAAGGGAAATTATTAGCCTGCTGTTGGAAAGGTTCCCTGGCAGATCAAATAAACTCAAATTAGATTATCCTCTGTCAGGCAGGAACCACCAAACAAAAAGACAAGTGGCTAGGTTCTGTTCCCAGGTTTATAAAGAACGCAAAAAGCGAGACAAATAGGCCAAACCGTAAATCTTTTAACAAATTTTAAAGTGACTTTTTAAAATGGTTTAAAGGTTAAATAATAATCTTTTAATTCTTTTTTTTTTTTTACTCAAGTCATCAAATTTTAATATGCAGATTCTTTGTGGGACTTTTTATAAGGTACTTTTAAGGTTGTTCTAGATGACTAAAATGTTCTGGTCAGTGCCTGTAATAATAAACTGAACTGAACTGATATTGGATTTATATCCCGCCCTCTACTCTGAAGAGTCTCAGAGTGGCTCACAATCTCCTTTATCTTCCTCCCCCACAACAGACACCCTGTGAGGTGTGTGGGGGGGGGGCTGAGAGAGCTCTCACAGCAGCTGCCCTTTCAAGGACAACTCTGTGAGAACTATGGCTGACCCAAGGCCATTCCAGCAGCTGCAAGTGGAGGAGTGGAGAGTCAAACCTGGTTCTCCCAGGTAACAGTCTGCGCATTTATCCACTACACCACACTGGCTCTGCAGCTGTGGGGGCCACTGCCTGGTGCCTCCTTCCTCTGGGCCCACGAGCTGAAGGGAGAGACAGACGCTTTTTCCTGACTTCTCCAGTCAACGGGACTAGAAAACAGGAGGATGGAAATCTATCCATTTAAAAATAATACGAGAGGACTGACAAAACGCAGCTTGCTGACCAATTTTCTATATGAATGAAAAATTATATTTTGGGTTAAGGATACGCAAGACACATTTCTTCACCCCACAAAGACTCCACACTGATTGGCTTAGCTCTGGTTATGGCTGGATTCCCAGCTTCGGTTATTTTACTGGGAGAAAGTCAGAACACACACTTCTTCTTTAGGGCTTCCGTCATCTTCTTTCAGAGCTTAAATGCGAACGTCACCCCGTCCCCCATGGGGAGCAGGCTGATGTTCACCCGTGGGTCACGAAAGAGCTTTTCGTTCAACTGGTGGATGCTCTGGGTCTCCAGGTCATCTTTTCGGGGGTTCAAGACTCTGCCCTTCCACAGCACCTGTTTGAGAGGGAGACGTGAAGGAAGGAACAAAATAAATAAATATACTGACTTTTTAAAAAATTGCAACCCATTTGCCTGTATGGCCAAGTCCTAAAATGGCTGTTGACTTCTGCTCAGCAAAACCAGTAGCTCTCTAGAATGACGGCCCTTTTCCCTGTACGGTCTGCAGATGGAAGCCATGTTGCCACTTCATCTATGAAGATAACAAGGTCATTCTCTTCTTCCCCTCCCTCCCCCAGGGAATTACATATGCCCAAGATAGCCAGCAGAGAAGGCAGGGCTTTTTAAAATCGTGCCTCCTGTCCAGGGCTTCTTTTGTAGCAGGAACTCCTTTGCATATTAGGCCACACCTTCTGGTATAGCCAATCCTCTGAGAGCTTACAGGGCTCTTTTTACAGGGCCTACTGTAAGCTCTTGGAGGACTGGCTACATCAGGGGTGTGTGGCCTAATAGGCAAAGGAGCTCCTGCTAGAATTCCACCCATCTTCTAGTGTGGAACTGCACTGACCAACAATCTGGAAACTGTCTCAAATTTAGGGGAGGGATGGGGTACTTTATTGATTCAATTCATTTATGCCCTGCCTGTCTCCCCAGAGGATCTCACAGGGGCTGCTGTCAATCTCTTCGGTTATATCCTTCCTATGGGAGAGAGAATGTGACTGGCCCAAGATCCCCCTGGCGAGCTTCTGTGACGTAAGTTCAGGATTTGAGCCTTCCTATGGGAGAGAGAATGTGACTGGCCCAAGATCCCCCTGGCGAGCTTCTGTGACATAAGTTCAGGATTCGGTTATATCCTTCCTATGGGAGAGAGAATGTGACTGGCCCAAGATCCCCCTGGCAAGCTTCTGTGACATAAGTTCAGGATTTGAACCCAGATTCTAGCACGACACTCTTAGCCGCTGCCCACAGCAGGTTCCAACAGGTTCTTCCCCGCTCCGCCTGGGAAGCCAGTCTGGATTTGGCAAACTTTGCACACCAGCCTTATCTTTGTGCTGCAGGCTTCGTTCACGCAGGGCCTGGAGGCACGTTCCCCATCTCCCTCAACTGCTGCTGCCTTTCTTCTCCACCAGACAGCAGCTTGTCCTCTCCCAGTAAACAACACAAACAGGCTTCGGTGTAAGTAATACAGAAACAGACTATGTACCGAAGAGCCGGGTGAAGAACTTTCAAGAGATTGTCTTGACCCATGCATAAGATGATGTTATCTGCGGCTCCATTAGAAATGATGCGCGTGAGAGGTGGAGCAGAAGAGCATCGAAGCCTTAAATTCTGGAAGAGGCAGGTTCTCCTCTTTCTCTCTTTGTGTGGACTTTTGTTGACACTCCTCAAGGTGCACGACTCTGGATCAACAGTGATTACGACGTTGTTTTGGACACTGACATTTACAAAGGACTGTTAGAGCAGGAGGTCTTAGGTAGATGGGAGTGTGGCTATTGGTAATTGTTATACAGTTATATGTGTTGATACTGGCAGGCCATGCTTCATTGAAGTTACTTATGCTTTATGAACGTATTTAATCCATGTTTACTAACACCATTGCTGAATAAAGTTCTATGCCACTAATATCTGTGCCCTGCAAGAGAAGGAGGAGGGGTGGGAACGAGCGCTGTCGAAACTCCAAAGGCCAGTAAAGCCTTTGAAGTGCAGAGTGCCTAGCTAGCCTCTCCGGTGCCTCCCGAGCAAAGCAAGGACATCACCAGGGGGGAGAATGCAACCATCACTGGTGTGAGATAAGCAGGCGTGTGAAAGTGTTACTTGCAGGGATGACTGTAGTTTTATTATGAGAAGTAGTTTAAAGCCCAAGCCTTTGAAGTGTATTCATAAATGCCAATGGTTCAAGCTATCTGTTATCAGTTTCAATGAATCCATGTAGAGAGTAGCATTGTTGTAATCAATAAATGAAATTCAGTTTTTAACAAAGACAAGTCTGATCATTTTGAAACTTCAATGAACCCTTTGCTGACAGATGCGTTGTAAGAGGACTTGACCAATATAGATTATACATTTTCAGTGCTTCAAAATAGCAGATTTGCATATTACTGTATTCTGTTTCTGTCCTCTTCCGGTAGCTGAGACGGGCAGGACTAGGAAGAGGGAGAAGAGAGCTGGGCTGCTCTGGGAGCTGGGGAAGGCCACTCATCCCCAGCAGCCGTTGAGGAGGACCTCTGTGCCTTTCCTCATTCAGCACAAGTTCAAAAGAACAACTTCTGGCCCTCCTGCAGTCATACACGTGGGAGGAGAACAAAGTTGGAGTCCGGGGGCAACTGGAAGACCAACAAAGTTTAGATTTGGGCAGGGGTGGAATGCTAGCAGGAGCAAATTTGCATACTAGGCCACACACCCCTGATGTAGCCAATCCTCAAAGAGCTTTCAAGGCTCATTTTTATAAGCTTGTGGAGGATTGGCTACATCAGGGTGTGTGTGGCCTAATATGCAAAGGAGCTCCTGCTAGCATTCCAACCCTGGTTCTAGGTAGAACTTTTAACTTGGCTGATTTTAGGGGTGCCCCTGGACTTCAACTTTGTTCTGTTGCTTTTTTTCCTTAATTTTATAAATTTTATTGACCAAATTGTTCTTAAAAAAACACCATTTACAGATAACAACAAGGAGAGTGAAAAATCAACCAAAACAATGCATATTTTAAAAAACTATAATCTATCCTATAACATTACATTCACAGCTAAACTTTTATCCTTCTTACAGATCAGTTTCTTCCAAGCAAATGCCTCTCATATAGTTATCTCGGGGAATTGGGAATTTACATAATAAGATCTATTTCCATCTCCTCTCATTGTGAATATTCTAAACATTTAAAAATGCAAAAAAGCTCTATAACTTTCATTTTCTGGCAGGATATCTCTTTCAGTCAGACAAGTGAGTATTGGATACCATAACCTTTACTGGTGAAATTTATGGGTCTTCCGGACTCTGAATTAATTAATATGCTTTTGGCAGATTCAGGCCTTCACGTTACACTCGCTCCAGAGTTTTGACTGCAGCCTCTAGAACCCGCAAAAATTACACAAAAAAGGGACATAAATGTCCCTTAGGCTTTGCATCCTTTCCCCCCCTCAAGAATGCCATAAGTTTCCTTTTCCCCTTAAATAACTTCTTCTTAAGTCTTCGTACATTATACTACAATCTTCCCCTACAAACGGCTGTGCGCGTTCTGCGTTTTATGTAAATTAGTTTGTTTTGATCTTTGCTGGCCACCCCTGGGGCACCACATTGACACTGGCAGGGCTAAGCACACAAACGGAAACCGAAGGGCAACAACCAAAGGGGTCTGGCCCTTGTCTCTTAAGGGCTCTACACGGGCCAGGGCCTTCTCAGTGGCAGCACCAGCAATGTGGAACGCCCTCCCGGAGGCCATAAGGGCCCTGCGGGATCTCTGCCAATTCCACAGGGCCTGTAAAGCTGAACTATTTTGACAGGCCTTGAATGGGTCAATGGGAGAGGACTGCCACCCTCCCCTGTGAGCGACATCACTCATGAGGAATTAGGATCACCGTCGGAAGAAAGAAAGTTATGATCCCGCCTATACTGAAGTTTTGAGCAGCACCAGGAAATGTAGTTTAATTGCTATTTTATTGTTTTAAACTATAACCTTAAATTGTTTTTAAATTGACTGTTAGCCACCCTGAGTCCACTTGCGGAGAGGGCGGGATAGAAAACTAAAGTGATAAATAAATAAAAATAAATAAGCAGACCATGCCTTTGACTGAGGTGGCCCAACAGACCCAAGACCAATTCAGGAGACAACAGTTGTGTGCTCTCTTTCTGCATTTTTCTGTCTAATTTTTTTTCCTGTTTATCAGCTGCTTTGAGTCTCTAGTGGTAAAGAGTGGGATATCCAGGGGTGGAATTCAAGCAGAAGCTCCTTTGCATATTAGGCCACACCCCCTGATGTAGCCAATCCTCCGAGAGCTTACAAAAAAGAGCCTTGTAAGCTCTTGGAGGGTTGGCTACATCGGGGTGTGTGGCCTAATATGCAAAGTAGCTCTTGCTAGAATTCCGCCCCTGGGGATATCAATACCTAAATAAACAACCAAAGGATAGGCCACTCTAGCAGTTTATCTGGCAAAGGTCTCTGAGTTTCTCCCAAGGGTGCTAGCTGTTGTTTCTCCTTTCCTTGGGGACAGGGTGAAAAGGCAAATCACATTTTTATCAGACAGCAGCTAAGTAAACAATACAGTCAAACTTACATTATCGATCGCTATGATCCCTCCTTTCCTTATGAGCCGTAGACATTTTTCGTAATAATCACCGTAACTCTCTTTGTCAGCATCTATGAAAGCAAAGTCAAAGGTCCCGGCTTCGCCATTGGCTAGAAGTTCATCTAGATGTGAAAAAACAAGAGAGCTTTTTTCCTCAAATGTCAAGAATTTGCTGCCAGCCTGTTTCCTCCTCCCCTCTCGAGCAGGGGCAGGCTCCGCTGGGATTTTTGTATCTCAAACGGAAGATAGAGGCCACATTGCCACTTGCAGGGCTAAGCACACAAACCCTGCCCTGGAAAAGACCAGTGGAGCTGAAGTCTCCACTTCTGCCTTAGTCCAAACATGCACGCCAGGCGGACAAACCTCTCTAGTGGCAGGCAGCGAGGGAGGAATCGCACCCACCCGCTCCCAAACTCAGCCACTTCCCAACACCTGGGCACTAGATGTGATGATGATGATATTGGATTTATATCCCGCCCTCCACTCCAGAGTCTCAGAGCGGCTCACAATCTCCTTTACCATCCTCCCCTACAACAGACACCCTGTGAAGTGGGTGGGGCTGGAGAGGGCTCTCACAGCAGCTGCCCTTTCAAGGACAACCTCTGCTAGAGCTATGGCTGACCCAAGGCCATTCCAGCAGGTGCAAGTGGAGGAGTGGGGAATCAAACCCGGTTCTCCCAGATAAGAGTCTGCACACTTAACCACTGCACCAAACAGCGAAGATGTCACACTGGAACAGCAACAGAGTCCAAGCCATGCAACAGAGAGAGACAGAGGGAGAGAAAGGGCTGCTTCTTCTTGATCCCATCCAGCAGGGTTTTTTTGGGTAGCAGGAGTTCCTTTGCCTATTAGGCCACACACCCCTGGTGTACCCAACCCTCCAAGAGCCTACAGGGCTCTTCTTACAGGGCCTCCTGAAACAAATGCTCCTTCTCAGAAGATCAGGGCTTTTTTTAATAGCAGGAACTCCTTTGCATATTGGGCCCTGCTCTCCTGATGTAGCCAATCCTCTAAGAGCTTATAGTAGGCACTCGACTAAGAGCCCTCTAAGCTCTTGGAAGATTGGCTACATCAGTGGGGTGTGGCCTAATATGCAAAGGAGCTCTTGTTACAAAAAAAATGCCCTGCAGAAGACAATGACAGATGGAGCTAGATGACTGTCTTTGAGGAGGATGTCCCATAGCTTTGGCCCTTTTTCTCAGCTTGCTGCCTGTCCAGTGTGAGGTGAGGGGGTCAACCAAAGCAGAGCCCTCCCCATATGACCAGAGTGAGTGGGCTGTCCTTCAGGGAAGTTGGTCCCAATTCTATAGGGCTTTAAAGGTCAATGCCAGCCCTTTGAATTGGGCCTGGAAGTAACTTGGAGTCAGCGAAGACGGGGCCAAGACCAGTGGGAAGCGGTCTCTATGACCCTCTCCAGTCAGAACCCTGTCCCAAATGTGGCTGAAATGTACTTTCTGCCTTCCTGATCTTCATTAGGAGAGCTGTTACAACTGAGAACCCTGGGAAAGATTTGAGGTAGGCTAAAAGAAGGGCAGTATTACAGACATTCCTTGGGAGGCACAGGGTTCGATTGCGAGCATCTTAAAGTGTTTGGGCAGAGGGGCTTCCACTCCACAAGCAAGCCCCCCCGGAAAGAACACACTTGACCTGGGGCAGGTGAGGAAGTGCACAAAACTGTGTTGTGAGCTGGCAAAAGGCAGAGATGAAGGAAGGACAACTCAAAGAAAAGATTGCTGAAACAGGCCCTCCTTTTGGGGAACAAAAGAGAAATTTTGCAAAACATGGCCCCCTCCTTTGCTTCTGCAGAGAAAACCATTGGTCTCCAGTGACAACGCCAGAGCTCTTCATCCCTTCTGTTCCCACCAGACTCCAGCTTTATATATATATTTTTAATGCCCATTTACTTACCAAGTGTTTGGATGGCTGGTTTTATCCTCAGGTCAATTTTATGCTCCACTCCTGCCTGAAATGACAAAGGTAACATTATTTGAAAGGGAAGGTGAGCGGCCATGTTGGAAAGAGGAGCCTGATGCAGTTCTGCCCCGCCCCCTTCCATCTTGCGGCCATTGCCTGAATCAAGTTTCTAGCTGGCTCCACTTAAAGGCCAAGGGACTCTGTCTGGCCTATGAATCGGAAGACGTTTTCTTTTGAGACGCTAAGCCAACACCCTCAGATCCTCACAGCCCCACAACAAGATGTGGCAGCCCACCTGACGACCCAATGGAAGTCCACTGAGTGACCTCACAGGGTTGTTTTGAGGGCACAACAGAGCGGAGCAGAAAGCCACGTGAGCCACACTGGACTTCCACTGACAAAGAAGAAAGAAAAGGGGAAGAAGACCGCAGATTTATACCCCGCCCTTCTCTCTGAATGAGACTCTCAGAGCAGCTCAGCATTTGTCTATAAATTTGTCTATTTGTAGATGGTCAACTGTCTATAAATAACAGTTAAGCTTCATTTTACTTTCGTTCTGGCAAGGAAAGGCTTTCTTGCCATAAGTGTTTGCTTTGCTGATTTATCTCAATAAATGCTTCTTCTTCATTCACCTGCGAAGTCCACTTGAGTGATATCCAAAGCAAAACCTTACAACAGTCTGCCTTTCTTTGGTTTCATTATACACCGTTTGTAGAATATTCATGCAAACACAAAACCTGCCCCCGGAGACCCGAGCCTAACTTCTTATTGACTTCTCTCATTGTATTTTTTTTAATTGTCATTAAAGAAACCATGAAAGTTAGGTTAATAGGTTAGAAAGGAAATCAAGGGGTATGTAAAAACAAACTGAGAGTGTTTAAGCTGGAGAAAAAGTCAGGGGTTGCTTGTTGATGACAGCTGTCAAGTATTGATGAAAATAAGACAAGAAACTGTGCGGCTTCAGGGGCTGGGGGGTGAATTGTAGGATTCTGCTCAGCCATGAAGAAGAAGATGATATTGGATTTATCCTGCCCTCCACTCTGAATCTCAGAGTCTCAGAGCTGCTCACAATCTCATTTACCTCCCTCCCCAACAACAGATACCCTGTGAGGTAGGTGGGGCTGAGAGTTCTCCCAGAAACTGCCCTTTCAAGGACAACTCCTAAGAGAGCTATGGCTGACCCAAGGCTATTCCATCAGCTGCAAGTGGGGACTCAAACCCGGTTCTCCCAGATAAGATTCCGCGCACTTAACCACTACACCAAACTGGCTGTCTGTAAGAAGAGCCCTGTAAGCTCCAGGAGGATTGGCTACATCAGGGGGGCGTGGCCTAATATGCAAAGGAGTTCCTGCTGCAAAAAAAGCCGAGCGGGAAGAAGGATCCTTGGAGACTCATTGCATCCACCACCTCCCCCCCCCCCGGGTCAGTTGCATTCACAGCAGGTACTCCTCTAATAATATTGCTTGAGCAAAGGGCCAGTTCAAGGTATTTTGTTGCCCTATGGAAGGTACAGCCACCCCTTTCTAGGCCCACACGGCTGCTGGGGATTAGCTTAGAGACCCACATGCAGTCGCTCCCCTCAGATCCTCAACCAGTTCTCAGAGTACCGGGACAGTCAATTTACCTCTTTCCACACCGGCTTCCCAATATGGGCAAAATCTTCATTGATATCACAAGCGACGACTCGGCCGTCTTCCGGTAAGACCAAGGCCATATTTAAGGTGTTGTACCCAGTAAAGACACCTGCGAAACACACCAAAGGAGAAGAAAGCGGTGTCGGTTTGGTGGGGAACTACAACACTTAGACATCACATTCCCTCACCTCGAGCAAGCACACTTTCAACCCTCATCAGCCTGACTTACAGAAAACTTGTGGAACCCCGGCTCCTCAAGGCTTATCTTCCAAAGGGGAGGAAAGTGCTAAAAATAATCTCTTGGGCTCACCTGTCATGAACCTGGGCCTCGTGAGGCCTACAGACTCCAGAGAAGCCTGCCAAGGAGTTACTACAGAAAGCCGACATTTCCCAGGATCCCCTCTGACTGAGTGGTGAGGTTTTGGAGGGAAACTAGCCCAGAGAGGGGTGGGCTTGGGGTCAAGCACAGACAGGGTGTGCTCTTTCCTGAACAGGCTGCAGGCAGGGAGGTTCTCTCTGGAAGACTAAGCTGGAGGCAGGCAGCTGGGAAGAGATCCCTCACCCAAGGGAGGTGGTGAGTTCTAGTATTAGAGCAGGGAATGTCTAGCTAAACACATCAGGGCTTCTGTTTATTTGCACCACCTTGACTGTATATATATTTCACTGTTTTTAACCACTTATTATTTGAACACTGTAAATAAACTGTTGTCATTGTTGTTATCCTATAATAGAAAAAAGTCAGGGTGAAACTATACTATCAAAACATATGTATGTAACAGGGAAAACCCTTTTGACCTCTGCTTCTGAGTAGACTCTGCTCCTAAACAATCTAAGATGAACAATATAAATGTGCATAAAAGGCACGTTAATATTCCCAAGCATCTACCTTTAAACAGACTGCAATATGACACACCAGAGTGCACGCAGGCCCTTAGGCATAACCTCTTCTCCCAAACCGTCTGCACTAAAATGAATTCAAACAGGCTGCAGAAAAGTAAATCTAAGTGCACGCAGGCACTTTTATAGGTTAAGAGTCTGCTCATAAGGAGACGCATAAACCAAAATCATGAGAAAACAGGCTGTAATGAATTCTTTCATCCAGATTGCACGCAGATACTTAAAGGCCAGTCCACATTAGTCGGTGCCAAACGTTTCGTTGCCTTTTTCAAGATTGATGGCTTTGAAGTGGAACTGTTGTTATCCTGCCTGGGTCCTCACGTCTCCTTGGTCACAGCTAAGAGATATTTACTAATAAGGAAGCTCCAGGGGTGGTTGGGTGCTCTGGGCCCTCCCATGCAGACCCTGACCAGAGGGGGGCAGCCAGTAGAAGGCCCTGCTAGGCCCCTGCTGTGTGACCCCTCCTGTGGGCAAAACTAGAGACCACACCAGGGAACACAAGGAGCTTCCATGAGCCTGCTTCGGTGGGGAGGGCGGGATATAAATCCAATAAATAAATAAGTAAAAATAAAATGATCCTGACTGGCCCGATCTGCTTCCACGCGGAGCTCTCTTGCTCAGACGTGAGATCTGATTGGCCCTTTTACGCCCTTCCCGTAAGTGGCTCAAGATGGGGAGGTCAATTATTGCTTCTTTGGCCTTTGTGGATTCCCAGCGCCCGGAGCCGTCTTGGCTGAAGAGGCCGGAGCAAGGGGAAGGAATGGGACACAGCAGCCTCCTTCCCTCGATGCAGCTGGCCCAGTGACCCTCACGCCCACCTCAGCCCTGCGCATTCATAAAAAGCAAAGGACTGGATCTTGCAGAGCCCTACCACTAACTGTGGCATCTTGCCCCGGCAGAGGACCTCTTCCATGAAGGGAAGGGGCCTCACGCCAGGCAAAGGGACCACCAGTGGGCCCCCACAGTACCCAGCAAACACAGGTTCTCAGATTCAGTCCTCATCTCTTCTCCATTAAAGCAATGTTGCACATAATTCCTGTGTTATTCAGATTCAAGTTGAGCTAAGCTGTGGCTCTGTGGTAGAACCTCTGCTTGGCACACAGAAAGTCCTGGTTCGATACTGAGCATTTCCAGGGGGAAAGGGCCAGCAGTGGGTGATGTGAAAGAAAAAGATATTGGATTTATATCCTACTCTCCACTCTGAATATCAGAGTCTCAGAGCAGCCTACAATCTCCTTTCCCTTCCTCCCCACAGCAAACACCCTGTGAGGTGGCTGGAGCTGAGAGAGCTCTGACAGCATCTGCCCTTTCAAGGACAACCTCTGCAAGAGCTATGGCTGACTCAAGGCCATGCCAGCAGGTGCAAGTGGAGGAGTGGGGAATCAAACCTGGTTCTCCCAGATAAGAGTTTGCACACTTAACCACCAAATGGGCTCTCTCAGCCTGAGACCCTGGAGAGCCGGTGCCAGTCTTGAGTAGACAAGACTGACCTTCGTGGACCACAAGGTCTGATTCAGTAGACGGCAGCTTCCAGCGTTCATGTGCACCAAAACCCACAGTCTGAAAAGGTAGCTGTGGAATTCTAAAACACTGTGCATTTGATTTTACTTCAATTTATATCCAGCCTTCCTCCAAAGTGGAAGGTCAAAGCGTCTTATTTTGTTTGTTTATCCCCCATTTTATCTTCACAACAATCCTGTGTATGTGAGGGGCATTAGGCTTAGAGTGAGCGACTGGCCCAAGGTCACCCAGCAAGCTTCCATGGCACGAGCGGAGGTTTCAAACCTGGATCTACCAGATCCCAGTCTGACACCATGGCACCACACTGGCTGGATGACAACCAGAAGTTCTCCTCAATTCACCAGATGGAAATGCTGTTCTACTCTGGACCTGCTGGTCTCACCACTCTCAGTCGCCCCTTTGAGCCCCCAAAGCCCACCCCGCTTGGAGGGAAGGTGGCTCAGTGGTAGAGCATCTGCTTGGGAAGCAGAAGGTCCCAGGTTCAATCCCCAGCATCTACAACTAAGAAGGGTCCAGGCAAAGAGGCGTGAAAAACCTCAGCTTGAGACTCTGGAGAGCAGGGGAGGGATGGTGGCTCAGTGGCAGAGCATCTGCTTGGGAAGCAGAAGGTCCCAGGTTCAATCCCTGGCATCTCCAACTAAAAGGTTCCAGGCAAATAGGTGTGAAAAACCTCAGCTTGAGACCCTGGAAAGCAGGGGAGGGACGGTGGCTCAGTGGTAGAGCATCTGCTTGGGAAGCAGAAGGTCCCAGGTTCAATCCCCGGCATCTCCAACTAAGAAGGGTCCAGGCAAAGAGGCGTGAAAAACCTAAGCTTGAAACCCTGGAGAGCAGGGGAGGGACGGTGGCTCAGTGGCAGAACATCAGCTTGGGAAGCAGAAGGTCCCAGGTTCAATCCCCGGCATCTCCAACTAAAAAGGGTCCAGGCAAGTAGGTGTGAAAAACCTCAGCTGGAGACCCTGGAGAGCCGCTGCCAGTCTGAGTAAACAAGACTGACTTTGATGGACCCAGGAGGGTCTGAATCAGTATAAGGCAGCTTCAGATGTTCATATGTTCACTTACCGATTTCAAGCACTTTCTTGGCTTTGATCAGTCGGGCCAAGTTTGCCATAAGCTGGGCCTGATCAGCACACACCAACATCACTTTCTGGGGAACATCCAACGTCAGCTAGAAAACAAGACCTCCATGTTAAAAGTTTTGTGACAACGCCCTGTTAACCCACAGAACACCACCAGAGCCATGTTTCATGCAAGGGGGAGGGAGGAGAAAGCCACTGGAGATGTTCCTTGGGTGGAAGCCCCAAATATGGGATCTACCGCTTCAAACTCCACATTAGGAATCCCGTAACTGAACGAGAAAAGACACCTCTGCAAAGGAGACTCTGCCATCTAGATCAGGGGTGTCGAACTTATTTGTTAAGAGGGCTGGACCTGACATAAATGAGACCTTGTCGGTCTGGAGCATGTCGGTCTGGGCCGTGCGTGTACCTATCTAAGATTAGGTATAAGAGATAAATTTTATAAAGGACACAAACACAATTAAAGATTTTTTAAAATAAAAAAAACTTAAAACATGTTTAAAACATTAGCACTCTATGGTCTTAAAGGTGCTTTCTTTGTCTCTCTCCCATGGGATCCAGGGGACTGGGCAAAGGAAGCTCTGGCTCTTTCCTTCCTTCCCCAGGGAACCAGGAGGGGGAGGAGCCTCAGCCAACAGAAGGAAGAGAGGCTTGGCTCAGCAGCTCTGCTGTGTAATCGAGGGAGCCTGGCAAAGCAAGCTCTCCCTTCCCACCTACCTCCCCAATGGAGAAGCCTCAGCCAAAGGAAAAAAAAAGAGGCTTTTTTCTGTAGCTCCTGTGCGATTGAGCAAGCCTGGCAAAGCAAGCTGTGATGCAGGAGGAAGCAAGAGAGAGGGAGAAGGAAGCAGATGACAGCCAGTTGCTTGGAGGCCTGATAGGAGCCCTCTGAGGACCTGATTTAGCCCCCAGGCCGCATGTTTGACACCCCTGATCTATATGAACCAACAGTTTTTAATCTAGGTGGTTTCTGTCTGTCACATCTCACCTGCACCTTATGAGGTGGAACAGCCCAAGGACAGATCTACCAGCTCGTTTTTTTATTTGACAATTAGTCCTAAAAACTGCTTCAAGTGAGGCCACGTTGTGGCACAAACAGGAAGACTTCCTCCTTGACACTTCCTCTTGTGACATATTCATCATTTGACCAGGATTTCTGCTTTCCAAGTTCTAATTATTTATCGATATCCTGCTTTTCTCCCCAACGGGTACCTAAAACAGCTTCCATTCTTCTCCTCTTCTCCATGTTGTCTTCACAACAACCCTGTGAGGAAGGCTAGGCTGGGAGGGCGTGACTGGCCCCCAGAGGCCACTCAACGAGGTTCCCTGGCAGAGTGGGACTTCGAACCTGGGTCTCCCAGCTCCTAGTCCGACCCTTTAACCACCACACCACACTAGTGCTGCTCCAACACTTGGCCCATGGAGGTGTTTAGAGCAGCATATTCAGAGTGGCCCAGAATGCCTTGGGGCTCATGGGTGACCTTCTGTGCCTCTCCCTTCGTTCTCCACAAGTCAGGTAGGGCTACCCTCTGGTGTCCAGCACTGGGATGCCCCACAGCCTCCTTGGGGGAGGGAAGCAGATGGCTCTGGTCCACACAGCCTTTATGATGCTTTATGATAACAAAGTCAGCTCTACTGGAACTTTGTGTCAATGGCTACTTAGCACCAAGAGTCTAAGGACGCCTGTCTGGCTTCGACAAGGGCCAGGGCCTTTTCAGTCAGGGCCCCTACCTGGTGGAATGAGCTCCCGTTAGGAGATCCAGGCCCTGCAGGACCTACCCAAGTTCTGCAGGGATTCTTCGACGGAGCTCTTCCATCAGGCTTTGACTTGATCCAGAGGGCATCCTATGCAGCCATTGCTCCCTCAGCACCCAGCACCGACCATCAAGGTGCGCAGCTGTGTTGAAAGCTTCCAGCCTACATGATGTTGTGTGGTTTGTTGTACTGATTACTGCTCTCAAATCCAATCGACATTGCTGTGGTGGTGATGTTTTTGAAGTGATTCATTTTCATGTTGTTTTAATGTTGTAAGCTGCCCTGAGCCTGCTCGCAGGATAGGGCGGGGTATGAATTGAAAAATTAAATTAAAGAGAGCCAGCCTGATGTAGTCGCTAAGTGCGTGGACTCTTATCTGGGAAGACCAGGCTTTATTCCCCACTCCTCCAGATATAGCTGCTGGAGTGACCTTGGGTCAGTCACACATTCTCTCAGAGCTGTTCTCTCAAGAGCAGTTCTCAAAAGAGCTCTCTCAGCCCCTTTACCTAGCCCACAGGGTGTCTGTTGTAGGGCGGGGAAGGGAAAGGAGACTTTAAACTGCTCTGAGACTCCAAGTGAAGGGCGGGGTATAAATCTAATCTCTTCCTCTTCTCATACAGCACAGAAATGGGAACGTGAGTCATCTTGTCAAACCAAAGGCAGGAAGTCTGACATTATAGCCCAAAGACTGTTCAGGGACAGCTTCCCAAAGCATCAAGATCTAGATCTTCCAGTTCCAATTAATGCTAAGCTCAGTACTGGCTCTCCGGGCAACTCTGACGCAAACTCGCTCGCTCACTGAACCTAATGACCGCTGAGTAAACACACAAATCGCATTAAGTGAGCGCAGGAGCCGACGGAGCCGACTGCTGCCATTGAAAGCCTCGGGGCACCTTAGAGCCTGACAATATTTATTTTGGAAAAACTTATTTATCTCACTTTGTATATAGGCTGCCTTCCTCAGTGACACCCAAGGCAGAGTACATTGTTTTTAAAAAGTTCAAAGAGCAATAAACTTGGATCACAGAACAGGAAAACAGTGCAGACAGCAATGAAAATGAGAACTATGAGGGGTTTTGTAAAAAATAGGTGGTGGAGCTCATTAGTATAACTCATTAGCATATGCCGCCCCCCCAGCCAAAAGCAACCCGATGCAAAAAGGAGAGCCCCGGGTGAGTGAGGCCTGCATGGGCTGGCTAGAGATCCAGCCAGCCCAAGCAGGCCTCACTCGCCTGGGGCTCTCCTGGGCCACCCCCCCCCCCCAAGTCAAAAGGCCAGCAGCCACCCACCACCCAAAATCACATAAGAAGTGGAGAAAAGGGTGGTGCAGGCTTCTCCAGGGGTTAATGAGGGGTGTGGCAAAGCCCCTGATGGCTGGCTGGCTGCGATTTTATTGTGATTGCAATAAAAAGTCCAATGCCATGCTGGGAATTATTAGGAAGGGAATAGAAAACAAATCAGCCAGCATCATAATGCCCCTGTATAAATCGATGGTGCGGTCTCATTTGGAGTACTGTGTGCAGTTCTGGTCACCGCAGCTCGAAAAGGATATTATAGCATCGGAAAAAGTCCAGAAAATGGCAACTAGAATGATTAAAGGGTTGGAACACTTTCCCTATGAAGAAAGGTTAAAACGCTTGGGGCTCTTTAGCTTAGAAAAACGTCAACTGCAGGGTGACACGATAGAGGTTTACAAGATTATGCATGGGATGGAATAAGTAGAGAAAGAAGTTCTTTTCTCACTTTCTCACAATGCAAGAACTCATGGGCATTCAATGAAATTGCTGAGCAGTTGGGTTAAAATGGATAAAAGGAAGTCCTTCACCCAAAGGGTGATTAACATGTGGAATTCACTGCTACAGGAGGTGGTGGTGGCTACAAGCATAGACAGCTTCAAGAGAGGATTGGATAAAAATATGGAGCAGAGGTCCATCAGTGGCTATTAGCCACAGTGTATTGTTGGAACTGTCTGGGGCAGTGATGCTCTGCAATCTTGGTGCTTGAGGGGAGGGGACAATTTGGAAGGGCTTCTAGCCCCATTTGTGAACCTCCTAATGGCACTTGGGGTTTTTTTTTTTGGCCACTGTGTGACACAGAGTGTTGGACTGAATGGGCCATTGGCCTGATCCAACATGGCTTCTCTTATGTTCTTCTGTGACACAGAGTGTTGGACTGGATGGGCCATTGGCCTGATCCAACATGGCTTCTCTTATGTTCTTCTGTGACACAGAGTGTTGGACTGGATGGGCCATTGGCCAGATCCAACATGGCTTCTCTTATGTTCTTATGCTCTCCTTATCCAGGGATTGTTATGCAGCTGCACCTACTATTCAATGGACAACGTAGGTGGGAGGAGAAGGGGGAACCCTCAGAAAGGCTCAGGAGCTGTGCTCCTGTGAGCTCCTGCTGAATTCAAGGCCTGAGAACTCCTGCCTAATCATGATGAGGTATTATAACACAGAAAAGTTGGTTACAAAGTTAGAAAGCAACACAGTAAAACCAAGGCGATACACACTATCAGAATAGCAACAGATCATGAGTGAAAGGGCAGGAAAGGTTGAGTCAGCACTTAGTTCTTGTGGCCCTTTCTAAGGTCATGCCGATCGCCACTTTGGGGTCAGGAAGGGATTTTCCTCCAGGTCAGACTGGCGCAAGGATCCTGGAGATTTTTTGCTTTCCTCTGGGCATAGAGTAGAGGGTTGCTGGGGGAGTGGGGAAAGGGGAGGTAGTTGTGAATTTCCTGCATTGTGCAGGAGGTTGAAATGCTTCTGTTTTGTGTTGTGTGAACAAGGGCAGGGATGCAAGGCCCCTCTTGACCTCCTCAGGCTGGCCTTTCTGCAAGGTGGGGGAGCCACCACAGAGAGGCACAGCTGCTGATCTCACCCATTCGCAGGGACAGCACCTTGAGAGGGTTTTGCTCAGAGGAGGGAAGCCATCTTTGGTGGACGCAGCAAGAGAGGTGATCCTGTAACCATGTTGGATCAGGCAATGGCCCCTCCAGTCCAACACTCTGTGTCACACAGTGGCCAAAAAGCCCCAGGTGCCATTAGGAGATCCACTAGTGGGGCCAGGACACTAGTGGGGCCTCCCACTGTGCCTCCCCCAAGCACTGAGAATACAGAGCACCCCTTGCCCCAGACAAAGAGTTTCAATGATAAGCTGTGCCTAACAGCTACAGATGGACCTCTGCTCCAATCCCCTCTTGAAGCTGGCTATGCTTGTAGCCACCACCACCTCCTGTGGCAGTGAATTCCACATGTTAATTATCCTTTGGGTGAAGAAGGACTTCCTTTTATCCATTCTAACCTGACTGCTCAGCAATTTCATTGAGTGGCCACGAGTTCTTGTATTGAGTGAAAGGGAGAAAAGTACTTCTTTCTCTACTTTCTCTATTCCATGCATAATCTTGTAAACCTTATCATGTCACCCCGCAGTCGACGTTTCTCCAAGCTAAAAAGCCCCAAGCGTTTTAACCTTTCTCCATAGGGAAAGTGTTCCAGTCCTTTAATCATTCCAGTTGCCCTTCAGTTCATGCTGAAATACATCCTGCTCCCCTTTCAGGTGCCTTCGGTTTCCTGTTTTGTTCATCTAGAGGAGGGGTCCCCAACTTTTAGAAGCCTGGGGAGCACTTTCAGAATCCTGACAGACAAAATGGCTGCCACAAAGACAATATGGCTGCCACTGGAGGTGGGGCAGGTCAGGCAGAGGAAGCCCAGGGACAGGGGAGAAGTGGGGTAATCTTAGAAATACCCCAAGAAAGAGGAGTGGCAGGGAAGGCAGCTGCCACTGAAATTTCATTATTTCCATCTACACAGCCCATCAGATCTCACAGGACCAGTCAGAAACCTGGAGGGGCAAAAGCCCAACTGGCCCCACCTACTTTATCAAAAGAATTGGGGAAACCAGGAAAGAAGGGGGACCCCCGTCTAGAGTTAGAGGCTGCTTACGGGGGGGGGGGGTGAGGGAGGAGAGAGAGGAGACATCTGGTTTCATAGTGGCAAATACCAAGATGGCCCCTGCCAGCATTTGCCAAAACATCTCCTGTTGGAGAAAAAGCCCCACCCCAAATCCAGACTAACCAATCTCAGCTTCTTCAGAGAAGGGTGTTCCCGCAAGGAGTGGTCCAGCACATACTGCTGCAATGGACTGTTCTCGCCTTTGCGGGTTTTAGGTTCAAATGCTGAATGGTATCTCCTGCCTGTCAAAAAAAAAAGTTCACCTGTTTATTTATTATAGTCAATTTGTGTTCTGCTCTTTCCCAGGAAATATACAATTAAAAAGGCAGAATAATATAAAACAATATAGTAAACTGAAGACAAGTTATAAACAAATTATGGATGGTGACACAGTTGGATACGAATGCTCTCAAGGTATTCTGGAGCAGCTCATGGCAAAAGGGGTCAAGTAACCCTCCTCCCAAGGCCCAGGGGGTGGGCGCAGTTTGCAGAATGCCAGCTGGCTTCAGAGGGTGGGGGGCACTTCAGGCTAATTTCACGAAGAAGAAGATGATGACTGCAGATTTATACCCATCCTTCTCTCTGAATCAGAGTCTCAGAGCTGCTTACAATCTCCCCCCCCCCCAACATCAGACACTCTGTGGGGTGGGTGGGGCTGAGAGAGCTCTCACAGCAGCTGCCTTTTCAATGACAACTCCTACAAGAGGTATGGCTGACCCAAGGCCATTCCAGCAGCTGCAAGTGGAGGAGTGGGGAATCAAACCCGGTTCTCCCAGGCAAGAGTCCGCAAACTTAACTACTACACCAAACTGGCTTAAGAAGGAGGGCAAATAGATGGGGGAGGGAGAGGTGGAAAGAAAGCAACTTTAACTTTAAGTGCATTATTCAAGCCACCAGCTGGCTTGGCTTGGAGAAGCCAAATCCAAAACCAAATACCTTTATTGGCATAGAAATAAAAAGTACAGCATAGCAAATTTACATGGAGTTTCAGCTATTAAAACCAGTCAAACATCAAGAAGGGGAGCTAGTCTTTTGCTCCCTGATTGTTATGGCAGCCAAAAGGTACTTTGCAACCAGGCTTGTGATATGGGAACATTGGTCAGATAGTACAAAAAAAACTAACTTCACTTCAGGTAATCCATAAAAATTAGACAGAATAGGTTTGATTATGCAGTCACTTCCCCATAAAAATCACAATAAAGTAAGACATGGGCGACAGTTTCAAGGTGCCTTCCATTACATGGGCAGACTCTATCTTGATAAGGGATGTTGGCAAACCTCCCAGACAATACCTCTGAGGGTAGAACATCGAGTCTTGCTAACATAAAGGAGTGGCGTAACTGGGGTGAAGTAATCTGGGAAAGGTTGGCAGCAGGCAGCCCATGATCTGGGAAGATACCAAATGCTAAAGGGGAACAAGTTTTATGTCCAGAAGAACAAATATCTCAATATCTAAGATCCTCTGTTTCACGATTCTGAATGCTTGTGTTTCACTTAGCATACAGAGGTTGTCCAAGGGTACACCTATGGAATGTATTTTCTTCTGGATCTGACTATACCAAGTGGAAACGAAGGAATCCACTAGCATCATATGGATATAACTAGCAGGGTCTGCCCTAAAGTGTAGGCGTAGCCAAAACGTAGTTAGTAGCCATTCCCTGGTCTCAATCAAATGGATTCCAGCCTCTAGGCACATTGCAGCATAGCTGACGCAGTTGGGGACCCCTAAAATATGACGTAAAAATGCTGCCTGAATTTGCTCAAGTTGGAAATTAAGGGCGCAAACCAAATGGGGATCCCATATAACAACTGAGAAACTGTTTTAGCATTAAAAACACGAATGGCAGCTGGGACAAATTGGTTGCCGTTCTTGTAAAAAAAGCTAACCACCACAGATGAATTACACCTTGCTGAGATGACTGCTTGCTTGCATTGTACTGTCTAGTTATGACTATATTGGAAAAAGACCCCCAAGTATTTGAAAGATTTTACCTGTTCAATATTATTTCCCTTGAGGCACCAGCTTTGAGGTTTCCAGGACTTTGAAAAAACTAAATTTTTAGATTTTACGTAGTTTATAGACAGGAAATTTGTCTCACGGTATGAAGTAAAAGCGAGTAACAGGCGTTTGAGGCCCTTCTGCGAACGTGAGAGTACAACTCCATCGTCAGCGTAGAGCAATAAAGGGATAACGGATGGCCCAAGTTTGGGAGAGTGACTATCAATAGCATTTAGAGAGGGGGCCAGATCATTCAGGAATAAATTAAACAAATAGGGGGCTAGAATACAGCCCTGTTTGACTCCCCAATTGGAAATTATCTTTGAAGTTAATGCACCTAGGTCATTATATCGCACTTGACAGCTATTAAGGGAATACATTTTACAAATAAGAAAAAGTAGGCGTTTATCCAGACCCATGATGTCAATTTGTTCCAGAGAAGATCCCTGGGAATAGAGTCAAATGCTCCTTTTAAATCAAGGAAGGCTGCAAACAGCCTTCTTCCCCCTCTACCACTGTATTTCTCTGTCAGATGGTTAAAAATTATACAGTAGTCCACTGTAGACTTGCCGGGACAAAATCCGATCTGTTCCCTACTTGGGAGATTTTGCTCTTTCATCCATGAAGTGAGCTTTCCCAAGAGGTGTCTCGCATATAATTTGCCTGCTATGTCAAGCAGACTAATTGGGCGATAGTTCTCTGGTTCTTGTGGGTCCTTCTTATAAATTGGGACAACTATGGAATTTGTCCATGATTCAGGCATGGTCCCTGTTTTATCGATCACTGTGAAGAGAGTCACCAGAGGGGAAGCCCACCAGTCAGAATTGCTTGTAAATAATTCTGGTCGGAGTCCATCTGGGCCTGGGGACTTCCCTGCCTTCAAATGATTGATCAGATTATTAATCTCATTAGGACTAACAGGGGGCCATTCAGGTAGATCAGGAGGGATTTGTTCTTGCTGATCAAATACAATGGTCAGAGGGTCAAAAAATAAATGATGGAAATGGTCTATCTAGATCTCGGCAGGAATGGAATGTCTAGAACAGTGGCTCTTCACATCAGAAGCACCAGTAACTAATGACCAGAAAAGCTTACTGTTAGAGGCAGTAGAGGCACTAATAAGTAAATCTCATTTCTTAATAGAGAATTGTCTTTTCTTATGAGCCACTGTATCTTTAAGCTTATTTTTCAGTTCGAAGTAGTTCAGGGAGGATATTAGCAGTGAGGCTGTTACAATAAGTGTGATGTACTGCATGCAGTTGGCATTTCAGTTTTTGGCACTCCTTATCATGGAGAAGCAAAGAGACAAATGCCTTCTCGAAGCTGGTTGATGGGGGGGGGGGGGCCCTTCAAGAGGCACGCAATATGTGTGAAAGAGCTACATGTGGCTCCCAAGCCAAAGTTTGGCCATCCCTGTCTTAGGTCAAAAGGAAGGGATCCTATTCTGATGTTTGTACTGCAGGGGCAGGGTTGGATCCTGAGTTAATTCTCCACCCACGGGCCTCAGCTTCCCCGCCTCCCCTCTCTGGCTGGCCTCCGGGAACGGCTGCTCCCGACAGGCGGGTGTGGGCTCTGGAGCAGGAAGGGGGCAATCCGTGGGAGTGGCCAAGTCAGCTCAGACCCAGCCCACGGGGTGGCAAAGGCCAGCCTGGTCTCAAAAGCTGAGTGAGGCTGGTGGGCACTGGGATGGGAGATACCCCCCCCAACCCTCCCCCCCAGGGTTGGTCCACAGAGGCAGGCAACAGCCAACCACTTCTGAAAGCCTCTTGTTTTTCCTGAAACCCCCACAAGGGGTTGCCCTCAATGGGCTGTAACTAGATGGCGTCCCCCCCCCCCCTTTAAATGAACCTGTTGAGCCAGTTTCTCGATGTCCAGTTTCCTGTTCCAGAGTGTGGGGCATTCAAGCCAGGCCTGGGGGCCAGCCCAGCTCTCTCCTCCTGGCATGGGTTCTCAAGATGGCCCAGGCTTAGCACAACTGAACTCCAAAGGGAGTTCTGGGCATCACATTTAAAGGGACTGCACACTTTTGAAATGCCTTCCCTCCATTGGAAATAATAAAGGATAAGGGCACCATCTTTGAGGGCTCCTAGAATTGGACCCCCTGGTCCGATCTTTTTGAAACTTGGGGCATATTTTGGGAAGAGGTCCTGGATGCTATGCTGCAAATGTGGTGCCTCTACCTCAAAAACAAGAGCCCCGTGGTGCAGAGTGCTAAGCCTGCAGTACGGCAGTCCTAAGCTCTGCTCATGACCGGAGTTCAATCCCGGCAGAAGCTGGGTTCAGGTAGCTGGCTCAAGGTTGACTCAGCCTTCCATCCTTCCGAGGTCAGTCAAAGGAGTCCCCAGCTTGCTGGGGGGAAAGCGTAGAGGACTGGGGAAGGCAATGGCAAACCACCGTTTAAAAAGGTCTGCCATGAAAATGTCGTGATGCGACATCACCCCAGAGTTGGAAACAATGGGTGCTTGCACAGGGGACCTTTACCTCAAAAACAGCCCCAGATACCCGCAGATCAATTCTCCATTATACCCAGCTTTAATTCTCCATTATACCCAGATCAATTCTCCATTATACCCAACAGTAGCTCTCCAGATGTATTTTGCCTACAACTCTCATCGTTCTTCAGACACCAGTGTCACTAATTGCAAGCAGGTAATTGTCAAACATGCGGATCCGTGAGGTGAAAATAATTGGAGGCTCACCTGGATTTTGCAAAAAAAGGTACTGGTGGATTCAAAGGCAAAAATGCCATCCCACCTTCCTCGCCAATTTGTTACGTCTCTTCAATAAACCCTCCACATCAGTCTTCAAGTTTGTTTTATTATCGCCAAGTCAGTCAACACACACAACATAAAACCACATCCTACAGCTGCAAAGTTCGCTCCCGACTTCCTATCTTAACTTATATATAACCCTCTTAAAGGGACATACACCACACAGTCCCAGCCAGCATGGCCAATGGCTGGGACTGATAGGAGTGATGGGCAAAAAACATCTGGAGAGCTACTGTTGGCCACCTCTGCCCTATGGGAATGAAGTCTCCCTGGGGAAAACCGGAGTCCCCAGCAGACACTTCCCTCCCCTCCCCCCCCCCGCTTTCTGATGGCCCCGAAGGGGCATCTCCTGCCCCCGCCTGGGGATTGGCAACCCTAGCTGGTTGCCCCCAGGCCGGTGCCTCCTGGTTCGCCCTGCTTCCAGCTCCCCGCGCCGCCCGGCCAGCCTCGCCGGGGCAAAGTCGAGGGGAGGCAGGGCAGCCTCGCTGGGGCGGGGAGCTCTCCGTCGGGGCCGGGAGGGAGCCTTACCCGCCAAGTAGCCGGCCGCCAGCGCCAGGCCCAGGGCCGCCGTGCCCACCGCCGCGTCCCTGGAAACCCCCAAGAGACGCATGGCGCCCGCGTCCTCCCGCGCTGCAGCCGCGCCCTCGGAAGCCTCCCGTCCCGGGGCAGGTCATGTGCGGCGGCCGGTGGGGCGGGCAGGGGCGGGGAGGAGCTCCGCGGCGGGCGGCCCGGGGGCGGGGGCGCGCGCCAGACGGTGCAGGGCCCGGGCTGCGCTGAACGTGGTCCCGCGGGCGCGTGGAGAGGCAGTGCCGAGCCGGCTGCGCGCCCCTCCGGCTCCCGGGCTGGAGATGGCAGCCCTCCCTGGCTGGGCTCGGGGGTCCTTCCCCTTGCAGGCCCGCCGGGGGCTTCCCAGAGGCGAAACCGAAAGGAAAGAGGCACCCGCTGCGTTCCCATTTGCAGCTCTCTGGCTCCATCTAGTGCCGGCTGAATAAGTCTGCAGGGGCGCTGGGGACAATGAAACCACCGGGAGGAAGAGGAGATGGGATTTCTTTCTCGCCCTCTTCTCTGAATCTCAGCGTCCCAGCGGTCACAATATCCTTTCTGTCCTCTCCCCCCCCCCCCAACAGACACCCTGTGACGGTGTTCCCCATAAGCCGAGTTAGCGTGAGCCAGCTCACATATTTTTAGCCTCTGACTCGCACATTTTTGTCTTAGCTGAGGAAATAAAGCCCCGGAGCATAATAATTGATGCGATAGCTCACAACTGTAATGCCAGTAGCTCACAGATTTAATACCGGTAACTCACCAAGTAGAATTTTTCCTAGCAAGACTCTGCAGCTTAGAGGGAATGTTGCCTGTGAGGTGGGTGGGGCTGAGAGAGCTCTCCCTGAAGCTGCCCCTTCAAGGACAACTCTGCCAGAGCTATGGCTGACCCAAAGCCATTCCAGCAGGTGCAAGTGGAGGAATGGGGAATCAAACCCGGTTCTCCCAGATAAGAACCTGTGCGCTTAAGCACTACACCAAACTGGCTCGCTCATATGTTGTGGTTTTTTTGTGGGGAAGAATATTAGAAAGTTTGTCAAATCTTATTCAGCAAAATCCACACAGGGGAGTTTGAAGAATGGAGCCCAGAAGCAAGTGGTTTTTTTGAGGGGGGGGGAGAAAGAAAGAGTACAATAAAATTTAGAGGTTCTGGAGCTCTGCTCCTGCCCCAAATGAGGCCTGATTGTAAGAATAATTCTGCAGCTCCTGGTGTTGCAGAATAACTGTTCCACGCACTTCCAATCCAGACTCTGTAAGTAAAAACCCCTCATTCCACTGAAACGGCTAAGGCAATGGCTTTGACCTTTGTGCTTCTCTTTCCTCCTATGATCTGTCTGGTCTCTGCCAAAGAAAACAGCACACGTATTTGTTACAAAATAACCTTCCTAGTGCTGGTTTTAACAATGTTCCATTCAGCAAAAATAATAAAATAAGGAAAAAAACTAACCCTCCTCCCCTTAGTGAACGCTATAGTGGAAATCTATCTCATTGTTCGCCTTCTCTGCCTCCCAGTGACTTTCCATAACAGTCGTCGTGTTTGTTGTTGTTCAATTGCACAGTTAAGTCTGACTCTTTGCAACCCCATGGACCAAGTAACGCCAGGCCCTCCTGTCTTCCACCATCCTCCAAAGTCCGCTCAAATTTGTGTTTGTTACATCAGTAACGCTGTCCAGCCATCTCACCTTTTGCTGTCCCCTTCTTCTTTTGCCTTCTGTCTTTCCCAGCATCAGGATCTTCTCCACTGAGTGCTCCCTTCTCATTTGGTGGCCAAAGTATTTGAGCCTCAGCATCTGACCTTCCAGGGAACAGTCTGGGTTATTTCCCTGAGGACTGACTGATCTGATTTTCTTGCAGTCCAAGGGACTCTCAAGAGTCTTCTCCAGGAAGTGCTCCCTTCTCATTTGGTGGCCAAAGTCTTTGAGCTTCTGCATCTGACCATCCAGGGAACAGTCTGGGTTGGTTTCCCTTAGGACTGACTGATTGGATCTTCTTGTGGTCCAAGGGGCTCTCAAGAGTCTTCTCCAAGTTGTTGTCACGTTGGGATGGTTAAAAAAAACAGTGTGGGTCAGAAAAATTGGTCACTGCTGTAGAACGAAATTGTCTCCCCCGAGCACAGGACCCAAGGGAAAAGGGAACAACTTCAATAGAGATCAAAAGCAGTTTCACTGATCAGGGACCCACACAACCACCAAACGGCAAGTGGGTGCATAACTGCCCTGTTTTTGAAGATTCAGGAAGACAGGCAAAATGGAAGAGTGTATCAAGTCCTGGGTGAACCACTGGAGAAAAGATGATCAGAAGAGCCCTGCTGGATCAGACTAGTGGTCTGCCTGGCCTAGCACCCTCTCTCACACAGTGACCAGCCAGTTGGCCTATTGAGGGTTAACAACAGGTCATGGAAGCTGTAAGAACATAAGAAGAGGCTTGGGGGATCACACCTTTGGTCCATCTAGTCCAGCATCCTTTCTCACACGTAGGGTTGCCAAGTCCAATTCAAGAAATATCTGGGAACTTTGCAGCCAGGAGCCTTTGGGGGTGGAGCCAGGAGCAAGGTTGTGACAAGCACAATTGAATTTCAAAGGGAATTCTGGCCATCACATTTAAAGGGACCACACACCATGCCTTCCGTCCATTAGAAATAAGGAAGGACAGGGGCGCCTACTTTTGGGGCTCATAGAATTGGGGATTGGCAACCCTACTCACATAGGCCAACCAGACGCAGCTGGTGGAGTGGGTATGACTTGATAGCATCACTCCTCCTAGTCTTCTCTGACCCCAACGCCAGACATCTTCTTCTCTTTCATGCTGATGGGGTGTGAACTGGCTGAGACTGAGCAGAAGAGAGAACTTGGAGTCATGGTGGACAACTCACTGAAAATGTCAACTCAGTGTGCGACTGCAATAACAAAAGAGCAAATGGGGTACCGCTGTCCCGAGGGCCATATGTGGCCCTCACTTGGTGCGCCCTCGGGGATTGCTGGGCCGAACCGAGCCATGTGGCAGCCTCTCTGGGGCCTGGCTGGCCAGCGAGGATTGTGGGGCCCAGCTGCGCTGTGCAGCAGCCTCCCCAGGGCCAGGCAGGGATCACAGGGCCCAGATGTACTGTGCGGCAGCCTCCCTGGGGCCTGGCTGGCCGGCCAGAATTGCTGCAGGGCCTGGAAAAGTTACTGTCACAGTTCAGTTTGCACTTGATTATCCCAGAGGGTGTGGCCTAATATGTTAATATTAGGGGATGTGGTCTAATATGCTACTGCTGGGCTTTGGACCTATGCATTTGCCTAAGGTGGCGGGCCAGGTGTGTGCCTGTGCCAGACAGAAGGCAAAAGAAGAAGGGGACAGCAAAAGATGAGATGGCTGGACAGTGTTACTGGGCCACAAGTTTGACACCCCTGAATTAGACTGTTTATTGTATTTATCCTTATCATGTGACTTTTCTTAGTAAACTTTCTTTCAGCTAACTTACATGTTTTCTGCTAAAATATCCAACAATCCACCTCTCGGAGCAGTCATTTGCTCCAGGGAAGCTGATCTCTGTCGTTTGGAGATCAGTTCTCATTCTGGGAAATCTCCAGATCCCACCTGGAAGTTGGCAACCCTAGCCTACATGGCTTTTGTAACTGTCTCCATTTTAAGGAATCTCAGATTATCACCTGCTCCCTTGCCTTCAGGGGTCCACAGCTCAAGAAAGGAGCGCATCACATCGAATCAATCATAGAACCATAGAGATGGCAGGGGCCTCCAGGATCATCTAGTCCAACCTATGCAGGATCATCTAGTCCCACTATGCAGGAAATTCACAAACACCTCCCCCCTCACACCCCCAATGACACCTGCTCCATGCCCAGAATCATAGAGTTGGAAGGGGCCATGCAGGCTATAATATCATGGGTTCAATGTATAGAAGAGACAAGGTTGTCGTGATCAGAGCCCACTTTATTCCATACAGCATTGTTGGAATACAAGCTATTTACATTCCAGCCATTATAGAGTTAATGAGGAAATGATGTATTGTAGCCTAAACGCGTCAATGTGGCAGATGAGGTTGAATGTGGCCAAGTGCAAAGTAATGCACATTGGGGCCAAGAATCCCAGCTACAAATACAAGTTGATGGGTTGTGAACTGTCAGACTGACCAAGAGAGAGATCTTGGGGTCGTAGTAGATAACTCACTGAAAATGTCAAGATAGTGTGCGACTGCAATAAAAAAGGCCAATGCCATGCTGGGAATTATTAGGAAGGGAATTGAAAACAAATCAGCCAGTGTCATAATGCCCCTGTATAAATTGACGGTGCAGTCTCACTATGAAGAAAGGTTAAAATGCTTGGGGCTCTTTAGCTTGAGAAACGTCGACTACGGGGTGACATGATAGAGGTTTACAAGATTATACATGGGATGGAGAAAGTAGAGAAAGAAGTCCTTTTCTCCCTTTCTCACAGTACAAGAACTTGTGGGCGTTCAATGAAATTGCTGAGCGGTCAGATTAAAACGGATAAAAGGAAGTACTTCTTCACCCAAAGGGTGATTAACATGTGGAATTCACTGCCACAGGAGATGGTGGTGGCTACAAGCATAGGCAGCTTCAAGAGGGGATTGGATAAAAATATGGAGCAGAGGTCCATCAGTGGCTATTAGACACAGTATATTATTGAAACTGTCTGGAGCAGTGATGCTCTGTATTTTTGGTGCTTTGGGGGGAGGGCAAAGTGGAAGGGCTTCTAGACCCACTTGTGAACCTCCTGATGGCATTTGGGTTTTTTTTTTTTTTTTTGGCTGCTGTGCGACACAGAGTGTTGGACTGAATGGGCCATTGGCCTGATCCTACAGGGCTTCTCTTATGTTCTTATGTGACGCAGAGTGTTGGACTGAATGGGCCATTGGCCTGATCCAACATGGCTTCTCTTAGGTTCTTATGTTGTATGCCCGGGAAAATTCTAAAGATGTATTGGTCAGAAAGCACCCTAGGGGTGAAAAGCTTTGATGTTGTATGCAAAGCTGAATTGCTCTTTTTCCTGTCTCGATGTTCTCTGGGAACAAGCACTAGCAGACAAAGAGTAATAAATCGTAGCCATGTAGAGATGAGACACAGTTAGCCATGCTAGTAAGCTAAGTTGTATTTCTTTTATCCCTAGTACCTTTCCTGATGTTTTTCTAGTAAACTTTATTTCTTTTGACAAACTTAAGCCTCGTTTTCAATTATTGCTACTCCACGCCTCTGAATTTTAAATGCATATCCCAACAAGCATAGTAACGGCTGAACTATAGACTGCTTAAACTGGGCCAATGGGGCCAGCTCTATACAGTCCTCGTTCCCATGCTAGAATGCCATTGAATCGTTTGAAGCAGCAGGGGGGCTTCTGGTTGGACCAGGGCAGCAGGGATTTGGATCCTACTGCCTACTGTTCCAGAGTCCCCAATTTTATAATGCCTGTATATAGTTGTAAATTTTAAATAAATGTTTTGTCTTTTTAAAAGATAGTCCCTCTGTACCACATAGTTTCCCCAACCACCTTAGACCATGCTTCTGCAAGGGGAGAGTCCAGGGAAGGGGGAAGGCATACAGTTGGCAAGGGTGCCAATCCTCCAGGGGTCTCCCAAAGAAGGACTTTGGTCTCTGTGTTATCCAGGTGCTGGGTTGGCAGAGGACCTTGAGACCAGGCCTCAGAACTGGCAAGGTGGGTTGGGAGTCCTGTTTCTCTCGGTCAGGAACACCTAAATTGAGCAGGTGGTGGCAGCGTGCCCTAGTGGTGGGAAGAAGATAAGCTCCCTTCAGGAGTTGGCAACTCAAAAGGGTCTGAAGGCAGAATCGGGCCGGTTCCGTCACATTTGGTGGGAGCGGTGGGATTGGACAGACAGAGGGGACAGAAGACCGAGTCAAGGGTCTGGACAGGCATTTTAAGCTGGTGTACCCACCAGGCAGTGATAGAAGTGTTGTTTTATTTTTTCGGGTCGACTGGAGTAGGGAAAGTTTAGTTTAGTTAGGATGAAGCATATCAAGACGCGGGACATCCTGAATATGACGAAGCTGCAGCTCCAGGAAGAGTGTGCAAAGCGTAAACTGGAGTGTGAAGATATGCTTTATTAGTGAGTACATCACAAAGCAAAGCAACGCGGGCCGGGTCCCGATTATATACATATCCTGGAACAACCCTCAGTCTGGCCAGGTCCAATCCTGGCCAGTTAAACTTCCCGCCACAGATCTTGATTGGCGGAGTGTATTTGCGGAGCTACATCCGGGGACCAGTGGACTTCCACTGGTCACCTCTGTAGCGTCCGCTGTGTTGTAATTTTGGGACTGAAATGCAAGACACAACACTAGATATGCAAGTCCTCTTCATTTACTATAACCAGCGTGCAGAGGCTCCTGTAGAAGTGCGACCAGACTCATTTGTGGAGAGTCTCCAGCAGCAACTGGAACTGGAGCGGAGACTGATAGAGAACAACGGAAGCATGAGCTTGCGGTGTGGCATCTGAAAGCAGCCCAACACAAGAAAAGCAAAGTCACCCAGGAGGGGGAGAATCAGCCCATCTCAAGCCCTGCAGGAGGGTGTTCCCAAGGGGAAGAGGGATGTAGCTTTCCCCAAGTGCAGGATCGGCTCAATGCAGGATTGGCCTAGAGCATCCCCAACAAGTGTTCGTCCAGCCGCTGCTTCAGGACTGCCCATGTGGGAGAGCTCAACACTTCCCTCGGGAGCTGATGCCACTGTTGAACATTTCTTACTTTTAAAAAAGGTTTTCCCTACTGTCCAGTTGATACCTTCCCACCCTTAATTTAAACCCATTATTTAACTTAATTTAATTTAAACAGGAGAAGCTCCCTGCCTTCCAGGCCTGTGCCAGAAAAAATTTGGTGGGGGGGCTCAGGGGATAAATTTTAGTTAGGGGGGGCCGTGGGTCCCAAAACGACATCACAAATAATGTCACAATAAAATTAAATTAAATTAAAACCTGAGCAGCCTGCTGCAAGATGCCTCAGAAGGCTCCGTGCTGTAAAAAGTCCTGGGGCTGAACAGATCTGATGCTCGAACTGCTCGCCGCTTTCTCACCTCACAGGGGTCCCCCTCCTAGCCAAAGCGGGGACCAACTTCCAAGCAGAGAGAAGAAGAAGAAGAAGAAGATATTGGATTTATATCCCGCCCTCCACTCCAAAGAGTCTCAGAGCGGCTCACAATCTCCTTTACCTTCCTCCCCCACAACAGACACCCTGTGAGGTGGGTGGGGCTGGAGAGGGCTCTCACAGCAGCTGCCCTTTCAAGGACAACCTCTGCCAGAGCTATGGCTGACCCAAGGCCATTTCAGCAGGTGCAAGTGGAGGAGTGGGGAATCAAACCCGGTTCTCCCAGATAAGAGTCCGCACACTTAACCACTACACCAAACTGGCTCTCATGTAGAGGGGAGCTTCTCCGCACTCCGGCACGCTCGGCAGGCCCTGCTCTGTCACTCCGCACACCCTCCCATCTGGGCAAAACTTTCCCCAGCGGCTGCTGCTGCTTTCACGCCTCGGGAACCGAAGTGCAATGAATGGAGGGCCCCTTTGGCGAGGCGGCAGGAGGAGGGCTGACTGAGCTGCCTTCCATGCCTGAAGGCAGCCAGCACACCAAGCAGGGAACAGAGTGGTGGGGTGTGTTCCTCTGGCCGGTCAAGGCAGGCAGGGCGGATGGTGGAGGGAAGCAGGCTCCTCTGCATGAGGCGGCTGCTGAGGAAGAAGTACCTGAGGTGGACAATGACAACTGGTGGGCGGGCAAGGCAGGAGGAATGGGAATGAGGGAGGCTTCTGGAGCCTCTGGGTTTCAAAGGCGAGGCTGTTCCATCCTTCCCTACACGCTCTCTCGCTTGCTCTCCCTCCCAATAGAGGGGCCCTACAGAGAAAAGGGGAGTTTCAATGGGGTGGCCGTTCCCCCCCTGGGCTCCCCGTGACTACGGGCCTGCTGCCTTCCTCTACGTGACGAGCCTTTAAATACTTCTAGGGAGTGATCCTGTCCCCCCTCAACCTCCTCTTCTCCTGGCTGAACATTCCCAAGTCCCTCCGCCTTTCCTCCTAAACTGTCCGGCACTCTAGGCAAGGCTAACTTCCGCCTCCTGCCCACACTGATAACGTCACCAAGTCACACGAGGGGCACCTCGTTCACTGCACCCCAAAGGCTGGCGCCCTAGGCAGTCACCTAGTTTGCTGAATGGCAGGGCCGGCCTGGCCTCCTAGGGCTTCTCGGTCTCCAGTCATGCAAAGCACGTTTTGGCATGCAAAGGCTTGCAGGTCCCTTCTCTGGCATCTCGAGTCTTTCTTGAAGCTCGCTGAAAGATCTGGGCTGGAGATCTTGGATTCTGCTCTCCGTCAGAGTCCATCGTTTGGGGGCTGATGCTCTGAGTCTGTAGGGTAACATTGTACCAGGTGGGCAGCCATGTTGGTCTGAAGCAATAGAACAAAGTTGGAGTCCAGTAGCACCTTTAAGACCAACAAGGTTTTATTGAGAATGTCAGCTTTCATGTGCTAAAAGCACACTTCCTCAGACAATGAAACGGGGTACAGTTAACAGTGCTACCTATAGCTTGTGGGTAGTGGTTAAGCATGCAAAATAGTATAAAGTTAGAATCCAATAACAAAATAGTGAAATCAACAAATTGAAAGAATAGCAGTTTGGCCTGGATAATATAAGTTGCCTGGGAAAATAGCAAAAGGCAATAAATAAGCATTTACTATAATTCTCCAGTTCCAACGAGTTCCCCCATGCAAACTTATACTATCCAGACCATACTGCTATTCTTTCAGCTTGTTAATTGCACCAGAAAAAGGCCAGCAGGAACTCATTGGCATATTAGTCCACACCCCCTGATATCACATAGCTTTTTTTGCAGAAAAAGACCAGTAGGAACTCATATTAGCCCACACCCTGTCAAGCATGCATATTTCTAAGTGCCATGATGGTTTCTTAGACAGAAAGCAGGCCAGTAGTATCCACCGCCCCTCTCCTTTTTACAATGTTTGGGCAAGCAGTAAATCCATTTAGCCCAAGGATGTTTACGCTACAGCCTGGCTGTGAGGTGCCTCTCCCCCAGATTCACACAGACAGTTCTTACCAGGTCTGGAAGAAGTGTGAGGAAGGGAGATGTTTTTAATAGCCTAAATTCCTTAGTAATAAAAGAGATACTATGTAGTAACCTTTGAACCCGTGACTCAAATTGCATCTGTATCCTATCCTTTGAAGCAACCCTATATAGTAACTATGTAACCATGTACACATCATTACTTCCAAGGATTCTGTCCTTGGTAAAGCTTCTGAGTTTCTACAATAAAGCAACTTTTGATTTAACAACAAAAAGACTAATTATTGAGAAATATCGATGCTTGACATACCCCTTGACACCAAGCCAGCCAGAAATGCATTCTTGTGCGTTTCTGCTCAAAAAGAGCCCTTGCCATTGGATTCTACTATTTTGCATGCTTAACCACTACCCACAAACTATATGTAGCATCGCTAACTGTACCCCATTTCATTGCCTGATGAAGTGTGCTCTTAGCACATGACAGTTTACATTCTCAATAAAATGTGGTTGGCCTTAAAGGTGCTACTGGGCTCCAACTTTGTTCTACCGTACAGTAGTGCACCTAGCGGCACATGATTTTCCTATCTCATGGTGGTGGTGGTGGTGGGGGAGTAGTCGTTCAGCAGAAGGCCATTACTGCTAAGTAAGCTATTTGAAGCACATTGTAAAGAGAGGCTCTAACTGTGCCGGGCTACTTATCGCTGGCTAAAGAAGGCCCAGCTGGCAAGAGGAGTCTGGAGGCAGGCGGCTCTTTTGTCTTGGAGGTGGCCTGACTTCACCAGAGGCATGGGGGGCTGGGGGGTGGAGGAAACAGCAGGAGCCAGAGAACTGGGGAGGCATGCCAGGAGGTGGGGAAGGAGACAGCTGGTCTCCCAGCTTGCAGATGGACCGTTTTTATGGCATGCTCATGAGCAGTGTTCCTGCTGGAAAGCCCTTTTGAATAAGCAGCCTCCATTTCTTCCTTCTGACCAAATGGGCTTAATAACTCTTTTCTCCCCCCGCCCCGCTCCCTGATTCAAACTGCAGCCAAATCCACAAATGAAGGTTTTGCTTCTTAACCATTCCTGAAGGCCTCTCAGATGATGGGCCTGTGTGTGGGGGGTGGAGATGGGGCCATAAATAGGCTGTAAAGAGAGCAATGGCCAGAGCTTGATCTCCCCGGGAGCCTTGCCCCACATTGCTTTCCCTTGGCTCCCGTTTCCTGCTGCCCCCCCAGCCTGTGGGACTCTTCCCCCTTTTCTTTTGCTTTGCTGGCACCTGTGTTGTTGCTTCATTTCAGACAATAGCTGTGCTGGTTGTGGAACAGAGCAGGAGTCCAGCAGCACCTTTAAGACCAACAGAGTTTTATTCGGAATGTCAGCTTTTGTGTGCTAGAAGCACACTTCGTCATACAATAGGATGGAATGGCAAACAGTCCTCAATGTAGAGAAAATGGGCCGTGAGTTAGTATGCAGAGTCACGGAAATGTATTTTAGCCGATACATTTTTTATATGGAAAACTGGAATGATGTTTATATGTGTGTTACAAGTTTAAATCAAACCTCTGAGAAACCTCTGCCCTCATTTTAACCCAGAGCGAACATTACAACAGATTCTCATTTCTTGCACTTCGCACCCAGGATACTTAATGGGTTTAGTACATGGACATCAAACTGCTATTCCAACTTAATTACCCTTCATTGTTTTTTCAGGCCAGTTAACATAAACTAACAAACACCAGACCCCAACTTGTGACTCTTCTTATCTGCTAAAAAACATTCCCATGACTCTGCATACGAACTCACTGCCCACTTTCTCTATATTGAGGACTGCTCGCCATCCCATCCTATTGTCTGATGCAGTGGGCTTCTAGCACACGGAAGCTTCCATTCTGAATAAAACCTGGCTGGTCTTAAAGGTGCAACTTGACTCTCAGTGGCGGACTGGGTCTAAAAATATTGGTTGCCCGGAGACGTAGGGGGCCTACCCACAACTAGAAGGATATCGTTTAATTTTTGTAAGACATAAATAAAAATTTCAAAAAATACATGTGAAAAAGGTACAATAAAAACTTGTGAAATATATATATGTAATTACAGTGTACATATATTGTACATATTACTGGCAGCATACAGTAGATACTAAATGTAAATCCAGATTGCATTTTCCCCAGGGGAGCTGATCTCTGCCAGCTGGAGATCAGTTGTAAAAGTGAGAGATCCCCAGGCCCTACTTGGAGGCTGGCAACCCTGAATACAATGTACATTTTAGTTGCATTACTGTAATAATACTGGGACTTCTAGTATATTTTCAAGCTACTAAAAGGTCATTAACATTTTTAACATATTGCCTAATGTTTAAGGGGGCCCACTTGCCAACGGGCAAGCCGACAGCCTGGCCAGTCCGCCACTGTTGATTCTTGCTTTGCTCTACAGCTTCAGACCACCACGGTTGCCTGCCTGCATCTATGTGCTGGTTGTTGTTCATCTCTGTCTTGAAAGGGTGTCTCTTGTGGGGGAGGAAGATAAATGAGATTATGAGCCACTCTGAGACTCTTGAGATTTAGAGTGGAGGGTGGGATATAAATCCATCACCACCACCACTACCACATTTTGGGCACCACATTTTAAGAAGGATATAGACAAGCTGGAATGGGTCCAGAGGAGGGTGACGAAGATGGTGAGGGGTCTGGGGACCAAGTTCTATGAGGAAAGGTTGAAGGAGCTGGGGATGTTTAGCCTGGAGAGGAGGCGGCTGAGAGGTAATAGGATCACCATCTTCAAGTACTTGAAGGGCTGTCATATAGAGGATGGGGTGGAATTGTTTTCTGTGGCCCCAGAAGGTAGAACCAGAACCAGAGGAGGGTGACGAAGATGGTGAGGGGTCTGGAGACCAAGTTCTATGAGGAAAGGTTGAAGGAGCTGGGGATGTTTAGCCTGGAGAGGAGGCGGCTGAGAGGTAATAGGATCACCATCTTCAAGTACTTGAAGGGCTGTCATATAGAGGATGGGGTGGAATTGTTTTCTGTGGCCCCAGAAGGTAGAACCAGAACCAGTGGGTTGAAATTAAATCAAGAGAGTTTCTGGCTCAACATTCAGAAGAACTTCCTGACCGTCAGAGCGATTCTTCAGTGGAATAGGCTTCTTCCTGGGGAGGTGGTGGGCTCTCCTTCCTTGGAGGTTTTTAAATCGAGGCTAGATGGCCATCTGACAGCAATGAAGATCCTGTGAATTTAGGGGGAGGCATTTGTGGGTTTCCTGCATTGTGCAGGGGGTTGGACTAGATGACCCTGGAGGTCCCTTCCAACTCTAGGATTCTATCATCATCATCATCATCATCATCATCATCATCATCATCATCATCATCATCATCATCATCATCATCACCATCACCATCATCATCATCATCTTTTTCTTCTTCTTCTGTTGATTTTTGTTAAAGGCTGTAAAAAGCCATCCAGTGATGGGGTGGTGAGAAAGGGCAGCCAAGCGGGGCAGTGCAGCTGGTGGATCCTGCCAAGCAGGTGCTCCATTGCTATGAAGAACGCCTCTGCATGGAAGATCTTTTAAGTAGCGTCTCCGGGTGGAAGCACCCCTGCTCCCCCAGGGATCTTGAATTTTGGCAGGAGGTGCTCAAGTCAAGGGTCCTCGCTGTCTTCGGAGTGGGGCAGGGGGCACTATGCCTGCTTCGCCTGGGCTTGGCTCTGTCCATTGTAGCAATCACAACAAGTATTTGTTTCTACCCTGCAGAAGGGAGTGAAGCCTGTGTCTCAAGGCTGCTTCATCTCTTCTCAGAGACAGGCCAAACTGCTAAACGTGCAATGAACAGTGTTCCCTCTAAGCTGAGTTAGGGCAAGCCAGCTCACAGTTTTTTAGCCTCTGGCTCACACATTTTAGTCTTAGAACAAAGTAGGAGTCCAGTAGCACCTTTAAGACCAACAAAGTTTTATTCAGAATGTCAGCTTTCGTATGCAGGCAGACTTCTTCAGACGAGGGGATAAGGTACAGACTTAGGAAAAATAGCCTCAGAACAAACTAATTGAAGCGCTGGCTCACAACTTTCATGCCAGTAGCTCACAAAGTAGAATTTTTGCTCACAAGACTCCACAGCTTAGAGAGAACACTGGTAGTGAACTAAAGGTATTGGTGGGAACTAGTTTGTGCTGTGTTGGAAGGGGTTTTTGCACTGTAGAATAAGAAGATTGTAGATTTATACCCCGCCCTTCTCTTTGAATCAGAGTCTCAGAGTGGCTCATAATCTCCTTTATCTTCCTTCCCCACAACAGACACCCTGTGAGGTAGGTGGGGCTGAGAGAACTCTCCCAGAAGCTGCCCTTTCAAGGACAACTCTTCCAGAGCTATGGCTGACCCAAGGCCATTCCAGCAGGTGCAAGTGGAGGAGTGGGGAATCAAACCCAGTTCTCCCAGATAAGAATCAGCACACTTAACCACGACACCAAACTGGTGTAATCTATTGTAGTCTTGGGAGGCTACATAACAGTCCTAGATAAGGTATAAAGGATTGGCCACCCCAAAAGTGAACAAGTTCTGACACAGACGTATATCACTACTGTTTCTATCTATCAATAAAGCCAGCTTTCTGACTCCACTGGAAGCCTTTTTTAATTGAGGATAGTCTCAGATCTGACACCTACCATGTAAATAAGACCAGAACCAGTGGGTTGAAATTAAATCAGAAGAGTTTTGGGCATCACATTTTAAGAAGGATATAGACAAGCTGGAATAGGTCCAGAGGAGGGCAATGAAGATGGTGAGGGGTCTGGAGACCAAGTGCTATGAGGAAAGGTTGAGGGAGCTGGGGATGTATAGCCTGGAGAGGAGGCGGCTGAGAGGTGAAATGATCACCATCTTCAAGTACTTGAAGGGCTGTCATAGAGAGGATGGTGTGGAATTGTTTTCTGTGGCCCTAGAAGGTAGGGCCAGAACCAATGGATTGCAATTAAATCAAAAGAGTTTCCAGCTCAACATTAGGAAGAACTTCCTGACCGTTAGAGTGGTTCCTCAGTGGAAGAGGCTTCCTCCTTGGGAGATGGCGGGCTCTCCTTCCTTGGAGGTTTTTAAACAGAGGATAGATGGCCATCTGACAGCAATGAGGATCCTGTGAATTTAGGGGGAGGTGTTTGTGAATTTAGAGTGGTTCCTCAGTGGAAGAGGCTTCCTCCTTGGGAGGTGGTGGGCTCTCCTTCCTTGGAGGTTTTTAAACAGAGGCTAGATGGCCATCTGACAGCAATGAGGATCCTGTGAATTTAGGGGGAGGTGTTTGTGAGTTTCCTGCATTGTGCAGGGGGTTGGAATAGATGACCCTGAAAGTCCTTTCCAACTCTATGATTCTAGTCTTGGGAGGCTACATAACAGCCCTAGATAAGGTATAAAGGATTGGCCACCCCAAAGGTGAACCAGTTCTGACACATCCTAGTGGGCAGCTGTGTTGGTCTGAAGCAGTAGAACAACGCAAGAGTCAAGTGCACCTTTAAGACCAACCAAGTTTTGTTCAGAACATAAGCTTTCATGTGCTCTCTAAGCACACTTCATCAGACGAGGGGGTCAGGTATCCAGGCCAAATGGCCAAGCCACACTGTTTCCCCATGTGATCACAGCCAGTTTGCCCTCTTAATCAACAAACCGCATGTATTTCAGCCCTCAATACCTGATCCCCTCGTCTGATGAAGTGTGCTTAGAGAGCACATGAAAGCTTATGTTCTGAATAAAACTTGGTTGGTCTTAAAGGTGAACTTGACCAGTTCTGACACAGATGTGTATTGCTACTGTTTCCATCTATCAATAAAGCCAGCTTTCTGACTACACTGGAAGCCTTCTTTAATTGAGGATAGTCTCAGATCTGACACCCCACCATTTAAATAAGACGTTATTAAGGTGGGAGTCCCCAGTGTGGTACCCATAGGCACCCATCAACACCTCTTCAGACACCTGCCAAGTGTTTTGGTCAGTTGGCAAGGCCAGGTGGGGCTCTTGCCCAGCAAGGCTTCTGATTGGTCACTAGAGATTTGATTTGGCCATGCAGATAATTTTTTTTTAAATGTGGCTGCTGCAGCACAAGTAGGACGGAAGCGAAGCTGCAGGGACCATTTGGTGGCTGCACCAACCATGCTGTGTCAGAATTCCAGAGGTGACTGCAGGCTCAGAAAGTTGGAGATCACTCTATGAAGGCAATTAAGAAGCTGGGAGAGCCTGGAGCAGAGAATGAAATTGACTTGTGTTGATCCACATTTGAGATATGTATTTTGGTTCCAGGAGTTAAGTTTGTGGGAGAAAAGGCTGATGAAGGGACTGAATCTGCAAAACTGTGAGGAACCCCAGGCATATGGTCCCTTACTCTCTCATCGACAAGTTTTCTACTGGAAGTTGGAGGACTCCACGCATGTCACTGGACACAAGTTTTCATAAGAGGAAGGCTTTAGCCTCCAAGGGATCACAAGGCAAAGGAAGGGGGGAAACCATGTATAACAGAATCAAAAAAAGACGCACAAGCTGATAGATCCCAGCAGGCAGCCGTGTTGGTCTGAAGCAATAGAACAAAGCAGTAGACAAGTGCACCTTTAAGACCAACTAAGTTTTATTCAGAATGTAAGCTTTCGTATGCTCTTAAGCAGACTTCATCAGACAAAATGGGAATGGAAGCAGCCATTCTTAATGTAAGTGGACAGTGTAGAACCATGGGAATGTTTTTAGCAGATTAAAAGAATCGCAAATAGGGATCTGTGTTTGTTAGTGTTAGGACAAAGCAGGGCTGAAAAAACACTGGAGGGCGATAAAAAGCAGACTGCTGTTGTAGGTGCGAAGTACCATACATCTAGGTAATAATCAGGCTTTGCTAGTTTAAATAGAGGGCCTGGTTTCTCGAGAGGTTATAACATCCATTGTAGTTTGCCATTAGAAAAAAAAGGAAGACATTAAAATACAGTGGAGGGTGGGTTGGTATATGCAATAAGACAAACAAAACAAGTAAATACAATACAGGTAAATACAAGCTGTATAAAATAATTTTAAAGCCAATTCAAGATAACTGCGATATAATTACTCAGAAACTGGAAGGGAACAATCCCGTCTGCTGATTTTCTCTGCCCATTGAGAAAATGGCTGCTTGGAAGGGTGGATTCTAGGGCATTGTCTCCTGCTGAGGCCCCTCCCCTCCCCAAACCCCGCCCTCTCCTGGCTCCACCCCCAACATCCCCAGGTAATTTCCAACGCAGACCTGGCAACCTTAGCACTTGCTGCCCTTAAAAACAGTGGGAGCTGCAAGAAGGAAGCCGGCTTGCACATCTGCTGTGTTGACAAGCAACCAAATAGGCTTCTTTTGGAGAGCAGAGAGTGATTTTGGCAGCTGGGAGTTTCCTGCTCCCACCCTTTTGAACTCTGATGGGGAGGGAGGGAGGGAAGGCAGATTGCTGCTTTCCTCTCTGGTGTCTGGATGGGTCAAATACCTGGGCTGCCCACGAGTCTGTTAACCAAAAGGGATCGTTTCCATTCACTGGCCAGCTCTCCAACATAACCTCCTTGAAAGAGCCGTCTGGCCTGTAATTCTGCCTTCCTTTTGGCAGGCCGGGAGCCATTGAACAAGCTGTAATTTCCTTGTGTCACTGGCATGGCTGCAAAAACAAGTAAATAAATGGAGACCTAACCAATGCCTTCCATAATCCTGGTTTCAGGAAAACGGGGGAAGACCGTTTGATGGATTGTCTGGTTTATAAGAGTATTTGAGATAAATACCTGGCTTGGTCTTTAGAACGGATTCGAATCTGGCCAATTCAAAGAGGCCTGAGAGTGCCTGAGATGAAGGCAATAAGAGGAGTATAAAAGGCGAAGAAGTGACCTTTGCCAATCCTTGTCACTGGATCAACGTCAGAGAGATTCTGATGATTATAAAACTCGATTGTAAAGGATACAACTTCCCAGCCCTGGATTTCACTGTTGCTCCTTATTTCGCTTTCTGCTTGGCACATGACATTTCCCAGTTCTCATTTTTAAATGTGTTGTTTTAATCAATGTTCCCTTTAAACTGCAGTTTTGTGAGGTGAGCAAAAATTCTACTTGGTGAGTGTAATGTACTGAGTTCCGAGACGTTTAGAAGGCAACATGCTTTATTGGCTAGTTCATCACAAAGACAACACAATGGGGCCGGGTCCCCTGATTATATACATCTCCCGGAACAACCCCCTTCCCTGGCCAGGTCCAATCCTGGCCAGTTAAACTTCCCGCCACAGATCTTCATAGGTGGATTGCATTTAGTCCTTACATCCGGCAACCTGCGGTTTCCCACTGGTCACCTCCGTGCACGCGCACTCGCGTTGTGTTGTAAATTCAGGGACCGAATTGCAAGACACAACACTCCTCCCCCCCTAGTTCAAGAAACATAGCCTTTCAAATAAGCCGGTGGCCTTCGTTCCCTGCTCGACCTCCTAGGTTAGATCTGGGGGACTGGAGCGGCTGCTGTTGCTGCAGGGGCCGCAGGTTCCTCGTTGTGGGCCGAAGCCGGAAGAGCGCTGTCCTGTGCCTGCAGCTGCTTTGGGGGCTCTCCTTGCACCCCCGCTGGAGAGGGATCGCTCCAGCCGCTGTGGGGCTCCTCCATTGGCAGGGCCAGCAAGGCCGTCATAGGCTGGGTGGCTTCTGGTGGCGTTACCGCTATCACCCACTCCCCCAGGCTCTGCCGGTTCTTCTGGCAAGATGCAACAGTGCAGCTGATCTATGTGTCTCCGGAGGAGCTGGCCCCCTTCTGACGAGACCTTGTATGAGTGGGACCCAGTAACCCGCAGCACCCGGGCTGGAAGCCACTCCGGCCCACTCACAAAGTTCTTTGCATAGACCAAGTCCCCTGGAAAGAACCCCCTAGTGGCTTCTCTTGTCTCGGAGGAGCTGCGGAGGTCTGGGGTCTGGTCGGGATGCAACCTATCTAGCCTAGTGGTTAACCTTCTACCCATGAGCAGCTCTCCAGGGCTTAGGTCGGTGACTGGGTTGGGGGTGATTCGGTTCCCGAAAAGGAAGGCTGTCAGGCAGTGGTCCCAATCCTTCTGCACTATGTGACCCAGGGCCTCCTTAGTGGTGTGCACCATGTGCTCTGCTTGGCCATTAGTGGCTGGATGAAAGGGAGTGGACCATTTGTGTCGGATGAGGTACCTATTCAGGAATTCCTGGAAGTCCCAGGAGGTAAAAGCGGTACCGTTATCCGTGACTAAGGTCTCGGGGATCCCGTGGGTGCAAAAGACCCTTCATAGGGCTCTGACCGCAGCCGCAGTGGAGGTTGAAGCTACGGGAATCACCTCCAACCACTTCGTGTAGTCATCCACCAGGATAAAGAATATTTGGCCCTGGTATAGCCCCGCAAAGTCTAGGTATAGCTGGGACCACGGCATGCAACTGGACTCCCAGCAGTGGACGGGGGCGCTGGGCAGATTTGGCCAGGACTCTTGGCAGGGTTGGCACCTTCTAACCCACCCCTCTATCTCTTCGTCTATCCCCGGCCACCATACATAACTACGTGCCAGGGCCTTCATACACACTATCCCCAGGTATGTCTCGTGCAAGGCTCCAAGCACTTGCTTCCAAAGTGGCGGCGGAGATCTGGAGACCAAGTCCCATGAGGAAAGGTTGAGGAAGCTGGGGATGTTTAGCCTGGAGAGGAGGCGGCTGAGAGGTGATATGATCACCATCTTCAAGGACTTGAAAGGCTGTCATATAGAGGATGGTGTGGAATTGTTTTCTGCGGCCACGGAAGGTAGGACCAGAACCAATGGGTTGAAATTAAATCAAAAGAGTTTCCGGCTCAATTTATTTAGGGGGAAGTGTTTGTGAGTTTCCTGCATTGTGCAGGGGGTTGGACTAGATGACCCTAGAGGTCCCTTCTAACTCTATGATTCTATAATTCTATGATTCTATCCTGGCAAGATGCAAATGGCCTGAAATCAGCGTCCAGTTTGCCAGTGGGCCACCCCCTCCCCGCCCAGTCCAAAATGCGTGCAAGGATGCGGTCTCTGCCCGTGGCCCGAGCTACCTCAGCCGTGTGGAGGGGCCTCTCTGGTAGAGTCTCCAATAGCATCATGTGGTGGGCAGGGGCTGGGTTGGGGTCCATTGAGGGCAGTAGAAGACGGCTGAGGGCATCTATGAGTCCCATTGCTTTGCCGGGGCGATGAACGAGCTTATACGTGTACGAATTGGGGAAGTGGTTCCACCGCAGGATGCTCTGTGACAGGAATAGTGGCGTCTGGTGGTCCAGGGTGAGGAGGCCCAGCAATGGCTTTTGGTCCATGGCAATCGTGAAACGCCTGCCGTACAGGTAGTTGTTGAATTTGTACATGCCCACCATGAGTGCCAAAGCCTCTTTGTTGATTTGGGCATAGTTATGCTCCGCCAGGGTCAGGGTCCGAGAGTAATAGGCCACGGGAACCTCCCCCCCGTCCGGAAGTTGGTGACTCAGGATGGTGCCCACCCTGTATGGGGAAGCGTCGCAGGCTAGAATCACTGGAAGGGACTCATCAAAATGGTGGAGCACAGCATTGGAAACCAGGATGTCCTTGACTCCCTGAAAAGTGGCGACCTGCTTTCCCCCCCAGACCCACAGGGCGTGTTTATCGAGGAGCCTATGTAGGGGTTTGGCAAGGGTGGCTTTGTGGGCAAGAATGAATGATAAAAGTTCAAGAGTCCCAGAAAACTTTGCAATTCCACCTTGTATGTGGGTGCTGGGGTGTGGCCAATTGCCCAGGTCTTGTTGGCCGTCGGGTGGATTCCCACAATGTCCACTGCAAACCCCAAGAACTCCACCCTTGGCACCCCGAGTGAGCACTTCTCCCGCTTCACCTTAAGTCCCGCAGTCTGGAAGCAGCGGAGTACCTCTCGCAAATGGTAGCTGAACTCCTCGGTGTCCGGGGCGGCGATCAAAAGGGTTGTACTCCAGGAATCCCTTTGAGGAGAGAGTCCATTATGCTCTGAAAAATTCCCGAAGCCACGCTAACCCCAAATTGCAACCGCCACACCTTGAAAGCTCACCTGTGTGTCACTATTGTCTGGGCCTCAGCAGTCTCAGCGTCCACTGGGAGCTGCTGATATGCTTGGGCAAGGTCCAGCTTCCCAAAAATCTTAGAGCCGGCCAAGGCTGCGAGGACGTGGCTGACCACTGGAACAGGGTACGGGTTGTCCTGGAGCGCTTTATTGATTGTGCATTTATAGTCTGCGCATATGTGCATGTCCCCATTTGGCTTCACCGGAGTGACTATGGGGGTCTCCCATGCAGCGTAGGAGACCGGCTCTAGTACTCCCTGGGCCACAAGTCGGTCCAGCTCCGCTTTGATTTTTGGTTTTAAAGCGAATGGAACTCGCCTGGCCTTCAGTCTTATGGGCCTTACATGGGGGTGAAGCTGTAAGGTGATAGGTGGTCCCTTGTAGCACCCCAGGGTCCCATCAAATACCTCCGGGAATTCCTGGCACACATTTTCAAAATTGTGCATTTGTATCTGCTGCACTCCGACTATTTGTATGCCCAGTGGTCTGAACCAGGCCAGACCCAGTAATGTGGTGAGCTGGCGTTTGACCACGAGTATGTCCAGCGCACCCTTAAAATCTTTGAACTTTACTGGCCCACCCCAAAATCTGTATGGGGCTTTTCTGAAAGTCCCGTAGTATGAAATCATCAGGCCGCAAGGGTGGCTGGCCGTGGGGGCAGAGTTTTCTTAGGGACTCCTCTGAGATTATGGAGATGGAGGATCCCGAATCCAGCTCCATTATGCAGGGAGCACCCTCAATTTGGACTGACACCTTGACCTTATTGGGGGTGTCCAGGGCAAATTCATTACCTGGATGCTGGTCGATGCAGTCATGTGAGCATCAGTCGAGTCGTGGTGCATGGACTGGTGCCTGCAATTGGCCTGGCAAGCTCGCTCGATATGGCCCAGTTTTCCACAGTTCCTGCACTCGGCATTGCGGTGGGGGTAGTCTCTGTGCTCGTGTGGGTCTCTGTAACTGGCGCACTTTGTGCTGGCTTGCTTCTTTGCAGCTCGCAGCCTGGTGGATGATTTTGGCCCATTTTGTGGCTGATGGCAGAGTTGGTGTGCCTCTTCCTCCTCGTATTCATCTGATGCCATCTCCTCGTGGTGGACAGCCTCCGTCCAAGGGCTGGAGTGAGCCTTGGCAGCTCTCTCAAATGCGGTGGCTTCATTGAAAGCGAGTTGGAGGGTCAGCTCTTCCTTTGCTCGTCCCAGAGGCCCCAGACAAATCGATCCCAGGCTTCCTTCAGCTTATCGAAGCTGCAATTTCTAGTGATTTGGCGGAGAGTGGCCAGATAGATGGCAGCCGTCTCTCTTGTGGAACAGGAACCAGTGGGCGATGATGGATGGCTGCGGTGAGAAATGCCCGGTCAGGAGTGTGACTACCTTCTCGTAAGTCTTCACGGTGACTTTTGCGGGGGTAGAGAGATCTTTGGTGACCTCGAATGTAGTATCCCCGTGGACACTCAGGAGCATGTCTCGCTTCCTGCTGTCATCTGTAATCACGTTTGCCCGTCGATGCGCTTTGCATAGATCTCCCACCTTTCAGGTTTGGTGGGGTCGAACTCTGCGATGTGGCCCGTCATCCCGCTTGGAGTGGCTATGGTGGCGGCGGGCACTCTGGCAGCAGTGGTTGCTCCAGCAGCGGCGGGCGCTCCTTCTCCTCCGGGCTGCATGCCTTCTTCGTCTCCAGCCAGGTTGGCAGTTTCCTGACGGGGGAACTAGCTGCCCACGGACCTAGCTAGGATCCCATCCTCATTGCCAATGTAATGTACTGAGTTCCGAGACATTTAGAAGTCAACATGCTTTATTGGCTAGTACATCACAAAGACAACATGGCAGGACAGGGTCCTCTGATTATATACATCTCCCAGAACAACTCCCTTATCCAGCCAGGTCCAATCCTGGCCAATTAAACTTCCCGCCACAGATCTTCATAGATCTTTGCACTGTGTTGTAAATTCAGGAACCGAATTGCAAGACACAACAGTGAGCTACTGGCATTAAAGCTGTGAGCTACTCCATACATTCAGTGTAGTCTGGGGTCATCCTTCCTGAGCTAAGACAAAAATGTGTGAGCTGGAGGCTAAAAAGCTGTGAGCTAGCTCACGCTAACTCAGCTTAGAGGGAACACTGGTTTTAATTACTTGGATGCAACAATTGTAAAATGTATGGAAATTATTTTATTGTATATTCAGATTTAAAAATTTATGTTTAATTGTTGTGAGCCTCCCTGAGCCCGTTAGGGGAGGGAGGGATATACATTTGATAAAATAAATATATATAAAAAATTAAAATCTGCAGTAAGTTGTGAGTGCTGTGTTTGAAAGGGTTAAAAGTATCTCCAGAGAAACTTCTTTTGAAACGGATTGCAAGATCCACTCACAAGTCTGCTGTGTAGTTTCTGCTCTATATCTTCAGTGTCATTTAATAAAGGATTTGCTCTAGCTGTTGTTATGGGCTATATGAGAGCCAGTGTGCGTGTAGTGGTTTGTGTATTGGACTAAGATCTAGAAGATCCAGGTTTGAATCCCAATGTTGTCAGGGAGCTTGCTGGGTAGCAGTCACACACTGTCAGCCTAATAAGAACATAAGAGAAGCCATGTTGGATCAGGCCAATGGCCCATCCAGTCCAACACTCTGTGTCACACAGTGGCCAAAAAAACCCAGGTGCCATCAGGAGGTCTATCAGTGGGGCCAGGACACTAGAAGCCCTCCCACTGTTGCCCCCCAAGAACCCAGAATACAGAGCATCACTGCCCCAGACATAAGAACATAAGAGAAGCCATGTTGGATCAGGCCAATGTCAGCTCTGACAGAGGTTGTCCTTGAAAGAGCAGCTGCTGTGAGAGACCTCTCAGCCCCACCCACCTCACAGGGTGTCTGTTGTGGGGGAGGAAAATACACGAGATTGTCAGCTGCTCTGAGACTCTGAGATTTGGAGTGGAGGTTGGGATATATATCCAATGTCTTCTATAAATTTAATGTCTTCTATGTTGGATCAGGCCAATGACCCATCCAGTCCAACACTTAGTGTCACACAGTGGTCAAAAACCCAGGTGCCATCAGGAGGTCCACCAGTGGGGCCAGGAGACTAGAAGCAATATGTTGAGTCTAATGGCCACTGATGGACTTCTGCTCCAGATAGTAATCTATTTTACAGGGTTGTGAGGACAAAAATAGAGGCCAGTGAAATGATAAAAGCCAGTTTGGGTCTCTATTAGGCTCCCCAGGGGATGTGGCTGGAGATCTCCTGAAAACCCTCTGGGGCTCCAAAACCCTTGGGCTACCCTGGATCCAGATGTGTCTCAGTGACTCTGTTTTTCAGTGGCAGAGCAGATGCTTTGTATGGGGAAGGTCTCGGGTGTGTCCCTTTCTGCTCATAGGTCACATGTGAATTCATCCTGCTCCAGTGAATTAATGAAATACTATCTCTGTTCTCAGGGCTGGCTCGCCCACTAGGCAAACTAGGTGGTTGCCTAGGGCACTGGCAGGGTGGGGTACCGGATTCAGTCTTCCCCTGTTCTGGTTCAGAAAGAACAAAGGTGTGCGTTTGCGTGGTAGGTGTGTGTTTGGGCGTGGGGGGGATTTGCATTCACAGAGACAAATTTTTTCAGCTGTCTGCTTGCCCAGAATTGCAGGGCCGAAGGGCAGAAAGCAAAGCTCTTGATGCTGAGATGTATCAAGTTGCTTGTGCAGATGCAATTCGTACCACATTGTAGTGAGAGCCCTCCAAGTGGACGATACTGAACTCGACAAGTTCGTAGTATGATTTGGCATAAGGAGGTTTCGGGTATCCTCAGGCTGAGTTTCCATGCTCTTCTTCTGAACTGGAGATGCTGGGAATGGATCTTTAGAACTTCAGCTGAGTGCTCTACTGACTAGAGCCAGTTTGGTGTAGTGGTTAAGTGCATGGACTCTTATCTGGGTGAACTGGGTTTGATTCCCCACTCCTGCAATTGCAGCAGCTGCAATAGCCTTGGGTCAGCCACAGGTTCTCTCAGGGCTGTCGTGCTCAAGAGCAGTTCTGGGAGAATTATTTCAGCCCCACCTACCCCTTACACAGCCTGGGACCGACATATCTATGGGACGGCCTCTCCCCATATGTGCCCCAGAGATCACTACAATCTAGCACACAACATCTGCTGACCGTCCTTGGCTCAAAGGATGGTCTTGCCTCAACCAGCGCCAGGGTCTTTTCAGCCTTGGCCCCAGCCTGGTGGAATCAGCTCCCTGTAGAGACCCAGTCCCTCACTGAATTGTTATTTTTCCATAGGGCCTGTAAAACGGAGCTA